>NW_028269992.1:1200000-1800000 GCF_054644295.1 Miniopterus natalensis | reverse complement strand
CCCTCAACATAACTCTAACACTAGGTCCAATCGGAACCCTAACCGGATCTCTAACCCTAGCCCTCAACATAACCCTAACCCTAGGTCCAATCGGAACCCTAACCGGGTCTCTATACCTAGCCCTCAACATAACTCTAACCCTAGGTCCAATCGGAACCCTAAACGGAACTCTAACCCTAGCCCTCAACATAACCCGAACCCTAGGTCCAATCGGAACCCTAACAGGACCTCTACCCCTCGCCCTCAACATAACCCTAACCCTAGGTCCAATCGGAACCCTAACCGGATCTCTAACCCTAGCCCTCAACATAACCCTAACTCTAGGTCCAATCGGAACCCTAACCGAATCTCTAACCCTAGCCCTCAACATAACCCTAACCCTAGGTCCAATCGGAACCCTAACCGGATCTCTAACCCTAGCCCTCAACATAACCCTAACCCTAGGTCCAATCCGAAACATAACCGGATCTCTAACCCTAGCCCTCAACATAACCCAAACCCTAGGTCCAATCGGAAACCTAACCGGATCTCTAACCCTAGCCCTCAACATAACCCTAACCCTAGGTCCAATCGGAACCCTAAACGGATATCTATACCTAGCCCTCAACATAACCCTAACCCTAAGTCCAATCGGAACCCTAACAGGACCTTTACCCCTCGCCCTCAACATAACCCTAAACCTAGGTCCAATCGGAACCCTAACCGGAACTCTAACCCTAGGCCTCAACATAACCCTAACACTAGGTCCAATCGAAACCCTAACCGGATATCTATCCCTAGCCCTCAACATAACCCTAACCCTAGGTCCAATCGGAACCCTAACCTGTCTCAAACCCTAGCCCTCAACATAACCCTAACCCTAGATCCAATCGGAACCCTAACCGGATCTCTAACCCTAGCCCTCAACATAACCCTAAACCTAGGTCCATTCGGAACCCTAACCGGATCACTAACCCTAGCCCTCAACATAACCCTGACCCTAGGTTCAATCGGAACCCAAACCGGATCTGTATATCTAGCCCTCAACATAACCCTAAACCTAGGTCCAATTGGAACCCTAACCGGATCTTTAACCCTAGCCCTCAACATAACCCTAACCCTAGGTCCAATCGGAACCCTAACCGCATCTCTAACCCTAGCCCTCAACATAACCCTAACCCTAGGTCCAATCGGAACCCTAACCGGATCTCTTACCCTAGCCCTCAACATAACCCTAACCCTAGGTCCAATCAGAAACACAACCGGATCTCTAAACCTAGCCCTCAAAATAACCCTAACCCTAGGTCCAATCGGAACCCTAACCGGATCTGTATACCTAGCCCTCAACATAACCCTAACCCTAGGTCCAATCGGAACCCTAAACGGATATCTATACCTAGCCCTCAACATAACCCTAACCCTAAGTCCAATCGGAACCCTAACAGGACCTCTACCCCTCGCCCTCAACATAACCCTAAACCTAGGTCCAATCGGAACCCTAACCGGAACTCTAACCCTAGGCCTCAACATAACCCTAACACTAGGTCCAATCGGAACCCTAACCGGATATCTATCCCTAGCCCTCAACTTAACCCTAGCCCTAGGACAAATCGGAATCTTAACCGGATCTCTAACCCTAGCCCTCAACATAACCCTAACCCTAGGTCCAATCGGAACCCTAACCGGATCTCTAACCCTAGCCCTCAACAAAACCCTAAACCTAGGTCCAATCGGAACCCTAACCGGATCTCTAACCCTAGCCCTCAACATAACCCTGACCCTAGGTCCAATCGGAACCCAAACCGGATCTGTATACCTAGCCCTCAACATAACCCTAAACCTAGGTCCAATCGGAACCCTAACCGGATCTCTAACCCTAGCCCTCAACATAATCTTAACCCTAGGTCCAATCGGAACCCTAACCGCATCTCTAACCCTAGCCCTCAACATAACCCTAACCCTAGGTCCAATCCGAAACATAACCGGATCTCTAAACCTAGCCCTCAACATAACCCTAACCCTAGGTCCAATCGGAACCCTAACCGGATCTGTATACCTAGCCCTCAACATAACCCTAACCCTAGGTCCAATCGGAACCCTAACCGGATCTGTATACCTAGCCCTCTACATAACCCTAACCCTAGGTCCAATCCGAAACATAACCGGATCTCTAACCCTAGCCCTCAACATAACCCTAACCCTAGGTCCAATCGGAAACCTAACCGGATCTCTAACCCTAGCCCTCAACATAACCCTAACCCTAAGTCCAATCGGAACCCTAACAGGAACTCTACCCCTCGCCCTCAACATAACCCTAAACCTAGGTCCAATCGGAACCCTAACCGGAACTCTAACCCTAAGCCTCAACATAACCCTAACACTAGGTCCCATCGGAACCCTAACCGGATATCTATCCCAAGCCCTCAACATAACCCTAACCCTAGGTCCAATCGGAACCCTAACCGGATCTCTAATCCTAGCCCTCAACATAACCCTAACCCTAGGTCCAATCGGAACCCTAACCGGATCTCTAACCCTAGCTCTCAACATAACCCTAAACCTAGGTCCAATCGGAACCCTAACCGGATCTTTAAACCTAGCCCTCAACATAACCCTAACCCTAGGTGCAATCGGAACCCTAACCGGATCTTTAACCCTAGCCCTCAACATAACCCTAACCCTAGGTCCAATCGGAACCGTAACCGGATCTCTCCCCCTAGCCCTCAACATAACACTAACCCTAGGTCCAATCGTAACCCTAACCGCATCTCTAACCCTAGCCCTCAACATAACCCTAACCCTAGGTCCAATCGAAACCCTAACCGCATCTCTAACCCTAGCCCTCAACATAACCCTAACCCTAGGTCCAATCGGAACCCTAACCGGATCTTTAACCCTAGCCCTCAACATAACCCTAACCCTAGGTCCAATCCGAAACATAACCGGATCTCTAAACCTAGCCCTCAACATAACCCTAACCCTAGGTCCAATCGGAACCCTAACCGGATCTGTATACCTAGCCCTCAACATAACCCTAACCCTAGGTCCAATCGGAACCCTAACCGGATCTGTATACCTAGCCCTCAAAATAACCCTAACCCTAGGTCCAATCCGAAACATAACCGGAACTCTAACCCTAGCCCTCAACATAACCCTAGCCCTAGGTCCAATCGGAACCCTAACCGGGTCTGAAAACCTAGCCCTCAACATAACCCTAACCCTAGGTCCAATCGGAACCCTAACCGGGTCTGAAAACCTAGCCCTCAACATAACCCTAACACTAGGTCCAATCGGAACCCTAACCGGAACTCTAACCCTATCCCTCAACATAACCCGAACCCTAGGTCCAATCGGAACCCTAACCGGATCTCTAACCCTAGCCCTAACATAACCCTAACCCTAGGTCCAATCGGAACCCTAAACGGAACTCTAACCCTAGCCCTCAACATAACCCTAACCCTAGGTCCAATCGGAACCCTAAACGGAACTCTAACCCTAGCCCTCAACATAACCCTAACCCTAGGTCCAATCCGAAACATAACCGGATCTCTAACCCTAGCCCTCAACATAACCCTAACCCTAGGTCCAATCGGAATTCTAACCGGATCTCTAACCCTAGCCCTCAACATAACCCTAACCCTAGGTCCAATCGGAACCCTAACCGGATCTCTAATCCTAGCCCTCAACATAACCCTAACCCTAGGTCCAATCGGAACCCTAACCGGATCTCTAACCCTAGCTCTCAACATAACCCTAAACCTAGGTCCAATCGGAACCCTAACCGGATCTTTAAACCTAGCCCTCAACATAACCCTAACCCTAGGTCCAATCGGAAACCTAACCGGATCTTTAACCCTAGCCCTCAACATAACCCTAACCCTAGGTCCAATCGGAACCGTAACCGGATCTCTACCCCTAGCCCTCAACATAACACTAACCCTAGGTCCAATCGTAACCCTAACCGCATCTCTAACCCTAGCCCTCAACATAACCCTAACCCTAGGTCCAATCGAAACCCTAACCGCATCTCTAACCCTAGCCCTCAACATAACCCTAACCCTAGGTCCAATCGGAACCCTAACCGGATCTCGAACCCTAGCCCTCAACATAACCCTAACCCTAGGTCCAATCCGAAACATAACCGGATCTCTAAACCTAGCCCTCAACATAACCCTAACCCTAGGTCCAATCGGAACCCTAACCGGATCTGTATACCTAGCCCTCAACATAACCCTAACCCTAGGTCCAATCGGAACCCTAACCGGATCTGTATACCTAGCCCTCAACATAACCCTAACACTAGGTCCAATCGGAACCCTAACCGGAACTCTAACCCTATCCCTCAACATAACCCGAATCCTAGGTCCAATCGGAACCCTAACCGGATCTCTAACCCTAGCCCTAACATAACCCTAACCCTAGGTCCAATCGGAACCCTAAACGGAACTCTAACCCTAGCCCTCAACATAACCCTAACCCTAGGTCCAATCGGAACCCTAAACGGAACTCTAACCCTAGCCCTCAACATAACCCTAACCCTAGGTCCAATCCGAAACATAACCGGATCTCTAACCCTAGCCCTCAACATAACCCTAACCCTAGGTCCAATCGGAACCCTAAACGGATATCTATACCAAGCCCTCAACATAACCCTAACCCTAAGTCCAATCGGAACCCTAACAGGACCTCTACCCCTCGCCCTCAACATAACCCTAAACCTAGGTCCAATCGGAACCCTAACCGGAACTCTAACCCTAGCTCTCAACATAACCCTAACACTAGGTCCAATCGGAACCGTAAACGGAACTCTAACCCTAGCCCTCAACATAACCCTAACCCTAGGTCCAATCGGAACCCTAACCGGATCTCTAACCCTAGCCCTCAACATAACCCTAACCCTAGGTCCAATCGGAACCCTAACCGGATCTCTAACCCTAGCCCTCAACGTAACCCTAACCCTAAGTCCAATCGGAACCCGAACCGGATCTGTATACCTAGCCCTCAACATAACCCTAACCCTAGGTCCAATCGGAACCCTAACCGGATCTCTAACCCTAGCCCTCAACATAACCCTAACCCTAGGTCCAATCGGAACCCTAACCGGATTTCTAACCCTAGCCCTCAACATAACCCTAACCCTAGGTCCAATCGGAACCCTAACCGGATCTCTAACCCTAGTCCTCAACATAACCCTAACCCTAGGTCCAATCGGAACCCTAACCGGATCTCTAACCTGGCCCTCAACATAACCCTAACCCTAGGTCCAATCGGAACCCTAACCGGATTTCTAACCCTAGCCTTCAACATAACCCAAACCCTAGGTCCAATCGGAACCCTAACCGGATTTCTAACCCTAGCCCTCAACATAACCGTAACCCTAGGTACAATCGGAACCCTAACCGGATCTCTAACCTAGCCCTCAACATAACCCTAACCCTAGGTCCAATCGAAATCCTAAACGGATATCTAACCCTAGTCCTCAACACAACGCTTTCCCTGGGTCCAATCATAACCCTTACAGGATCTCTAAACCTAGCCCTCAACATAACCCTAACCCTAGGTCCAATCGGAACCCTAACCTGGTCTCTATACCTAGCCCTCAACATAACTCTAACACTAGGTCCAATCGGAACCCTAACGGGATATCTAACCCTAGCCCTCAACATAACCCTAACACTAGGTCCAATCGGAACCCTAACCGGATCTCTAACCCTAGCCCTCAACATAACCCTAACCCTAGGTCCAATCGGAACCCTAACCGGGTCTCTATACCTAGCCCTCAACATAACTCTAACCCTAGGTCCAATCGGAACCCTAAACGGAACTCTAACCCTAGCCCTCAACATAACCCGAACCCTAGGTCCAATCGGAACCCTAACAGGACCTCTACCCCTCGCCCTCAACATAACCCTAACCCTAGGTCCAATCGGAACCCTAACCGGATCTCTAACCCTAGCCCTCAACATAACCCTAACTCTAGGTCCAATCGGAACCCTAACCGGATCTCTAACCCTAGCCCTCAACATAACCCTAACCCTAGGTCCAATCGCAACCCTAACCGGATCTCTAACCCTAGCCCTCAACATAACCCTAACCCTAGGTCCAATCCGAAACATAACCGGATCTCTAACCCTAGCCCTCAACATAACCCTAACCCTAGGTCCAATCGGAAACCCAACCGGATCTCTAACCCTAGCCCTCAACATAACCCTAACCCTAGGTCCAATCGGAACCCTAAACGGATATCTATACCTAGCCCTCAACATAACCCTAACCCTAAGTCCAATCGGAACCCTAACAGGACCTCTACCCCTCGCCCTCAACATAACCCTAACCCTAGGTCCAATCGGAACCCTAACCGGAACTCTAACCCTAGGCCTCAACATAATCCTAACACTAGGTCCAATCGGAACCCTAACCGGATATCTATCCCTAGCCCTCAACATAACCCTAGCCCTAGGACAAATCGGAATCCTAACCGGATCTCTAACCCTAGCCCTCAACATAACCCTAACCCTAGGTCCAATCGGAACCCTAACCGGATCTCTAACCCTAGCCCTCAACAAAACCCTAACCCTAGGTCCAATCGGAACCCTAACCGGATCTCTAACCCTAGCCCTCAACATAACCCTAACCCTAGGTCCAATCGGAACCCTAACCGGATCTGTATACCTAGCCCTCAGCATAACCCTAACCTTAGGTACAATCGGAAACCTAACCGGATCTCTAACACTAGCCCTCAACATAACCCTAACCCTAGGTCCAATCGGAACCCTAACCGGATCTCTAACCCTAACCCTCAACATAACCCTAACCCTAGGTCCAACCGGAACCCTAACCTGATCTCTAACCCTAGCCCTCAACATAATCCTAACCCTAGGACCAATCCGAACCCTAACCGGATCTCTACCCCTCGCCCTCAACATAATCCTAACCCGAGGTCCAATCGGAACCCTAACCGGATCTCTAACCCTAGCCCTCAACACAACGCTAACCCTGGGTCCAACCGTAAGCCTTACCGGATCTCTAATCTTAGCCTTCAACATAACCATAATCCTAGGTCCAATCGGAACCCTAACCGGGTCTTTAAACCAAGCCCTCAACACAACCCTAACCCTAGGTCCAATCGGAACCCTAACCGGATCCCTAACCCTAGCCCTCAACATAATCCTAACCCTAGGACCAATCCGAACCCTAACCGGATCTCTACCCCTCGCCCTCAACATAACCCTAACCCGAGGTCCAATCGGAACCCTAACCGGATCTCTAAACCTAGCCCTCAACATAACCCTAACCCGAGGTCCAATCGGAAACCTAACCGGATCTCTAAACCTAGCCCTCAAATTAACCCTAACCCTAGGGCAATCGGAACCCTAAACGGAAATCTAACCCTATCCCTCAATATAACCCTATCCCTAGGTCCAATCGGAACCCTAACCGGATCTCTAACCCTAGCCCTCAACACAACGCTAACCCTGGGTCCAACCGTAAGCCTTACCGGATCTCTAATCTTAGCCTTCAACATAACCATAATCCTAGGTCCAATCGGAACCCTAACCGGGTCTTTAAACCAAGCCCTCAACACAACCCTAACCCTAGGTCCAACCGGAACCCTAACCGGATCCCTAACCCTAGCCCTCAACATAATCCTAACCCTAGGACCAATCCGAACCCTAACCGGATCTCTACCCCTCGCCCTCAACATAACCCTAACCCGAGGTCCAATCGGAACCCTAACCGGATCTCTAACCCTAGCCCTCAACACAACGCTAACCCTGGGTCCAACCGTAAGCCTTACCGGATCTCTAATCTTAGCCTTCAACATAACCATAATCCTAGGTCCAATCGGAACCCTAACCGGGTCTTTAAACCAAGCCCTCAACACAACCCTAACCCTAGGTCCAATCGGAACCCTAACCGGATCCCTAACCCTAGCCCTCAACATAATCCTAACCCTAGGACCAATCCGAACCCTAACCGGATCTCTACCCCTCGCCCTCAACATAACCCTAACCCGAGGTCCAATCGGAACCCTAACCGGATCTCTAAACCTAGCCCTCAACATAACCCTAACCCGAGGTCCAATCGGAACCCTAACCGGATCTCTAAACCTAGCCCTCAACATAACCCTAACCCTAGGTCCAATCGGAACCCTAACGGGATCTCCAACTCTAGCCCTCAACATAACCCGAACCCTAGGACCAATCGGAACCTTAAACGGATATCTAACCCTAGCCCTCAACATAACCCTAACCCTAGGACCAATCGGAAACCTAAATGGATATCTAATCCTTCCCCTCAACATAACCCTAACCCTAGGTCCAATTGGAAACCTAACCGGATCTCTAAACCTAGCTTTCAAATTAACCCTAACCCTAGGTCCAATCGGAACCCTAAACGGAAATCTAACTCTATCCCTCAACATAACCCTATCCCTAGGTCCAATCGGAACCCTAACCGGAACTCTAACCCTAGCCCTCAACATAAACCTAACCCTACGACAAATCGGAAACCTAAATGGATATCTAATCCTTCCCCTCAACATAACCCTAACCCTAGGTCCAATCGGAAACCTAACCGGATCTCTAAACCTAGCCCTCAAATTAACCCTAACCCTAGGGCAATCGGAACCCTAAACGGAAATCTAACCCTATCCCTCAATATAACCCTATCCCTAGGTCCAATCGGAACCCTAACCGGATCTCTAAACCTAGCCCTCAACATAACCCTAACCCTAGGTCCAATCGGAACCCTAACCGGATCTGTATACCTAGCCCTCAACATAACCCTAACCCTAGGTCCAATCGGAACCCTAACCGGATCTCTAACCCTAGCCCTCAACACAACGCTAACCCTGGGTCCAACCGTAAGCCTTACCGGATCTCTAGTCTTAGCCTTCAACATAACCATAATCCTAGGTCCAATCGGAACCCTAACCGGGTCTTTAAACCAAGCCCTCAACACAACCCTAACCCTAGGTCCAATCGGAACCCTAACCGGATCTCTAACCCTAGCCCTCAACATAATCCTAACCCTAGGACCAATCCGAACCCTAACCGGATCTCTACCCCTCGCCCTCAACATAACCCTAACCCGAGGTCCAATCGGAACCCTAACCGGATCTCTAACCCTAGCCCTCAACACAACGCTAACCCTGGGTCCAACCGTAAGCCTTACCGGATCTCTAATCTTAGCCTTCAACATAACCATAATCCTAGGTCCAATCGGAACCCTAACCGGGTCTTTAAACCAAGCCCTCAACACAACCCTAACCCTAGGTCCAATCGGAACCCTAACCGGATCCCTAACCCTAGCCCTCAACATAATCCTAACCCTAGGACCAATCCGAACCCTAACCGGATCTCTACCCCTCGCCCTCAACATAACCCTAACCCGAGGTCCAATCGGAACCCTAACCGGATCTCTAAACCTAGCCCTCAACATAACCCTAACCCGAGGTCCAATCGGAACCCTAACCGGATCTCTAAACCTAGCCCTCAACATAACCCTAACCCTAGGTCCAATCGGAACCCTAACGGGATCTCTAACCCTAGCCCTCAACATAACCCTAACCCTAGGACCAATCGGAACCTTAAACGGATATCTAACCCTAGCCCTCAACATAACCCTAACCCTAGGACCAATCGGAAACCTAAATGGATATCTAATCCTTCCCCTCAACATAACCCTAACCCTAGGTCCAATTGGAAACCTAACCGGATCTCTAAACCTAGCCCTCAACATAACCCTAACCCTAGGTCCAATCGGAACCCTAAACGGAAATCTAACCCTATCCCTCAACATAACCCTATCCCTAGGTCCAATCGGAACCCTAACCGGAACTCTAACCCTAGCCCGCAACATAAGCCTAACCCTAGGACCAATCGGAAACCTAAATGGATATCTAATCCTTCCCCTCAACATAACCCTAACCCTAGGTCCAATCGGAAACCTAACCGGATCTCTAAACCTAGCCCTCAAATTAACCCTAACCCTAGGGCAATCGGAACCCTAAACGGAAATCTAACCCTATCCCTCAATATAACCCTATCCCTAGGTCCAATCGGAACCCTAACCGGATCTCTAAACCTAGCCCTCAACATAACCCTAACCCTAGGTCCAATCGGAACCCTAACCGGATCTGTATACCTAGCCCTCAACATAACCCTAACCCTAGGTCCAATCGGAACCCTAACCGGATCTCTAACCCTAGCCCTCAACACAACGCTAACCCTGGGTCCAACCGTAAGCCTTACCGGATCTCTAATCTTAGCCTTCAACATAACCATAATCCTAGGTCCAATCGGAACCCTAACCGGGTCTTTAAACCAAGCCCTCAACACAACCCTAACCCTAGGTCCAATCGGAACCCTAACCGGATCCCTAACCCTAGCCCTCAACATAATCCTAACCCTAGGACCAATCCGAACCCTAACCGGATCTCTACCCCTCGCCCTCAACATAACCCTAACCCGAGGTCCATCGGAACCCTAACCGGATCTCTAACCCTAACCCTCAACACAACGCTAACCCTGGGTCCAACCGTAAGCCTTACCGGATCTCTAATCTTACCCTTCAACATAACCATAATCCTAGGTCCAATCGGAACCCTAACCGGGTCTTTAAACCAAGCCCTCAACACAACCCTAACCCTAGGTCCAATCGGAACCCTAACCGGATCCCTAACCCTAGCCCTCAACATAATCCTAACCCTAGGACCAATCCGAACCCTAACCGGATCTCTACCCCTCGCCCTCAACATAACCCTAACCCGAGGTCCAATCGGAACCCTAACCGGATCTCTAAACCTAGCCCTCAACATAACCCTAACCCGAGGTCCAATCGGAACCCTAACCGGATCTCTAAACCTAGCCCTCAACATAACCCTAACCCTAGGTCCAATCGGAACCCTAACGGGATCTCTAACCCTAGCCCTCAACATAACCCTAACCCTAGGACCAATCGGAACCTTAAACGGATATCTAACCCTAGCCCTCAACATAACCCTAACCCTAGGACCAATCGGAAACCTAAATGGATATCTAATCCTTCCCCTCAACATAACCCTAACCCTAGGTCCAATTGGAAACCTAACCGGATCTCTAAACCTAGCCCTCAAATTAACCCTAACCCTAGGTCCAATCGGAACCCTAAACGGAAATCTAACTCTATCCCTCAACATAACCCTATCCCTAGGTCCAATCGGAACCCTAACCAGAACTCTAACCCTAGCCCTCAACATAAACCTAACCCTACGACAAATCGGAAACCTAAATGGATATCTAATCCTTCCCCTCAACATAACCCTAACCCTAGGTCCAATCGGAAACCTAACCGGATCTCTAAACCTAGCCCTCAAATTAACCCTAACCCTAGGGCAATCGGAACCCTAAACGGAAATCTAACCCTATCCCTCAATATAACCCTATCCCTAGGTCCAATCGGAACCCTAACCGGATCTCTAAACCTAGCCCTCAACATAACCCTAACCCTAGGTCCAATCGGAACCCTAACCGGATCTGTATACCTAGCCCTCAACATAACCCTAACCCTAGGTCCAATCGGAACCCTAACCGGATCTCTAACCCTAGCCCTCAACACAACGCTAACCCTGGGTCCAACCGTAAGCCTTACCGGATCTCTAATCTTAGCCTTCAACATAACCATAATCCTAGGTCCAATCGGAACCCTAACCGGGTCTTTAAACCAAGCCCTCAACACAACCCTAACCCTAGGTCCAATCGGAACCCTAACCGGATCTCTAACCCTAGCCCTCAACATAATCCTAACCCTAGGACCAATCCGAACCCTAACCGGATCTCTACCCCTCGCCCTCAACATAATCCTAACCCGAGGTCCAATCGGAACCCTAACCGGATCTCTAACCCTAGCCCTCAACACAACGCTAACCCTGGGTCCAACCGTAAGCCTTACCGGATCTCTAATCTTAGCCTTCAACATAACCATAATCCTAGGTCCAATCGGAACCCTAACCGGGTCTTTAAACCAAGCCCTCAACACAACCCTAACCCTAGGTCCAATCGGAACCCTAACCGGATCCCTAACCCTAGCCCTCAACATAATCCTAACCCTAGGACCAATCCGAACCCTAACCGGATCTCTACCCCTCGCCCTCAACATAACCCTAACCCGAGGTCCAATCGGAACCCTAACCGGATCTCTAAACCTAGCCCTCAACATAACCCTAACCCGAGGTCCAATCGGAAACCTAACCGGATCTCTAAACCTAGCCCTCAAATTAACCCTAACCCTAGGGCAATCGGAACCCTAAACGGAAATCTAACCCTATCCCTCAATATAACCCTATCCCTAGGTCCAATTGGAACCCTAACCGGATCTCTAAACCTAGCCCTCAACATAATCCTAACCCTAGGACCAATCCGAACCCTAACCGGATCTCTACCCCTCGCCCTCAACATAATCCTAACCCGAGGTCCAATCGGAACCCTAACCGGATCTCTAACCCTAGCCCTCAACACAACGCTAACCCTGGGTCCAACCGTAAGCCTTACCGGATCTCTAATCTTAGCCTTCAACATAACCATAATCCTAGGTCCAATCGGAACCCTAACCGGGTCTTTAAACCAAGCCCTCAACACAACCCTAACCCTAGGTCCAATCGGAACCCTAACCGGATCCCTAACCCTAGCCCTCAACATAATCCTAACCCTAGGACCAATCCGAACCCTAACCGGATCTCTACCCCTCGCCCTCAACATAACCCTAACCCGAGGTCCAATCGGAACCCTAACCGGATCTCTAAACCTAGCCCTCAACATAACCCTAACCCGAGGTCCAATCGGAAACCTAACCGGATCTCTAAACCTAGCCCTCAAATTAACCCTAACCCTAGGGCAATCGGAACCCTAAACGGAAATCTAACCCTATCCCTCAATATAACCCTATCCCTAGGTCCAATCGGAACCCTAACCGGATCTCTAACCCTAGCCCTCAACACAACGCTAACCCTGGGTCCAACCGTAAGCCTTACCGGATCTCTAATCTTAGCCTTCAACATAACCATAATCCTAGGTCCAATCGGAACCCTAACCGGGTCTTTAAACCAAGCCCTCAACACAACCCTAACCCTAGGTCCAATCGGAACCCTAACCGGATCCCTAACCCTAGCCCTCAACATAATCCTAACCCTAGGACCAATCCGAACCCTAACCGGATCTCTACCCCTCGCCCTCAACATAACCCTAACCCGAGGTCCAATCGGAACCCTAACCGGATCTCTAACCCTAGCCCTCAACACAACGCTAACCCTGGGTCCAACCGTAAGCCTTACCGGATCTCTAATCTTAGCCTTCAACATAACCATAATCCTAGGTCCAATCGGAACCCTAACCGGGTCTTTAAACCAAGCCCTCAACACAACCCTAACCCTAGGTCCAATCGGAACCCTAACCGGATCCCTAACCCTAGCCCTCAACATAATCCTAACCCTAGGACCAATCCGAACCCTAACCGGATCTCTACCCCTCGCCCTCAACATAACCCTAACCCGAGGTCCAATCGGAACCCTAACCGGATCTCTAAACCTAGCCCTCAACATAACCCTAACCCGAGGTCCAATCGGAACCCTAACCGGATCTCTAAACCTAGCCCTCAACATAACCCTAACCCGAGGTCCAATCGGAACCCTAACGGGATCTCCAACTCTAGCCCTCAACATAACCCGAACCCTAGGACCAATCGGAACCTTAAACGGATATCTAACCCTAGCCCTCAACATAACCCTAACCCTAGGACCAATCGGAAACCTAAATGGATATCTAATCCTTCCCCTCAACATAACCCTAACCCTAGGTCCAATTGGAAACCTAACCGGATCTCTAAACCTAGCCCTCAAATTAACCCTAACCCTAGGTCCAATCGGAACCCTAAACGGAAATCTAACTCTATCCCTCAACATAACCCTATCCCTAGGTCCAATCGGAACCCTAACCGGAACTCTAACCCTAGCCCTCAACATAAACCTAACCCTACGACAAATCGGAAACCTAAATGGATATCTAATCCTTCCCCTCAACATAACCCTAACCCTAGGTCCAATCGGAAACCTAACCGGATCTCTAAACCTAGCCCTCAAATTAACCCTAACCCTAGGGCAATCGGAACCCTAAACGGAAATCTAACCCTATCCCTCAATATAACCCTATCCCTAGGTCCAATCGGAACCCTAACCGGATCTCTAAACCTAGCCCTCAACATAACCCTAACCCTAGGTCCAATCGGAACCCTAACCGGATCTGTATACCTAGCCCTCAACATAACCCTAACCCTAGGTCCAATCGGAACCCTAACCGGATCTCTAACCCTAGCCCTCAACACAACGCTAACCCTGGGTCCAACCGTAAGCCTTACCGGATCTCTAGTCTTAGCCTTCAACATAACCATAATCCTAGGTCCAATCGGAACCCTAACCGGGTCTTTAAACCAAGCCCTCAACACAACCCTAACCCTAGGTCCAATCGGAACCCTAACCGGATCTCTAACCCTAGCCCTCAACATAATCCTAACCCTAGGACCAATCCGAACCCTAACCGGATCTCTACCCCTCGCCCTCAACATAACCCTAACCCGAGGTCCAATCGGAACCCTAACCGGATCTCTAACCCTAGCCCTCAACACAACGCTAACCCTGGGTCCAACCGTAAGCCTTACCGGATCTCTAATCTTAGCCTTCAACATAACCATAATCCTAGGTCCAATCGGAACCCTAACCGGGTCTTTAAACCAAGCCCTCAACACAACCCTAACCCTAGGTCCAATCGGAACCCTAACCGGATCCCTAACCCTAGCCCTCAACATAATCCTAACCCTAGGACCAATCCGAACCCTAACCGGATCTCTACCCCTCGCCCTCAACATAACCCTAACCCGAGGTCCAATCGGAACCCTAACCGGATCTCTAAACCTAGCCCTCAACATAACCCTAACCCGAGGTCCAATCGGAACCCTAACCGGATCTCTAAACCTAGCCCTCAACATAACCCTAACCCTAGGTCCAATCGGAACCCTAACGGGATCTCTAACCCTAGCCCTCAACATAACCCTAACCCTAGGACCAATCGGAACCTTAAACGGATATCTAACCCTAGCCCTCAACATAACCCTAACCCTAGGTCCAATCGGAACCCTAACGGGATCTCTAACCCTATCCCTCAACATAACCCTATCCCTAGGTCCAATCGGAACCCTAACCGGAACTCTAACCCTAGCCCGCAACATAAGCCTAACCCTAGGACCAATCGGAAACCTAAATGGATATCTAATCCTTCCCCTCAACATAACCCTAACCCTAGGTCCAATCGGAAACCTAACCGGATCTCTAAACCTAGCCCTCAAATTAACCCTAACCCTAGGGCAATCGGAACCCTAAACGGAAATCTAACCCTATCCCTCAATATAACCCTATCCCTAGGTCCAATCGGAACCCTAACCGGATCTCTAAACCTAGCCCTCAACATAACCCTAACCCTAGGTCCAATCGGAACCCTAACCGGATCTGTATACCTAGCCCTCAACATAACCCTAACCCTAGGTCCAATCGGAACCCTAACCGGATCTCTAATCCTAGCCCTCAACACAACGCTAACCCTGGGTCCAACCGTAAGCCTTACCGGATCTCTAATCTTAGCCTTCAACATAACCATAATCCTAGGTCCAATCGGAACCCTAACCGGGTCTTTAAACCAAGCCCTCAACACAACCCTAACCCTAGGTCCAATCGGAACCCTAACCGGATCCCTAACCCTAGCCCTCAACATAATCCTAACCCTAGGACCAATCCGAACCCTAACCGGATCTCTACCCCTCGCCCTCAACATAACCCTAACCCGAGGTCCATCGGAACCCTAACCGGATCTCTAACCCTAACCCTCAACACAACGCTAACCCTGGGTCCAACCGTAAGCCTTACCGGATCTCTAATCTTACCCTTCAACATAACCATAATCCTAGGTCCAATCGGAACCCTAACCGGGTCTTTAAACCAAGCCCTCAACACAACCCTAACCCTAGGTCCAATCGGAACCCTAACCGGATCCCTAACCCTAGCCCTCAACATAATCCTAACCCTAGGACCAATCCGAACCCTAACCGGATCTCTACCCCTCGCCCTCAACATAACCCTAACCCGAGGTCCAATCGGAACCCTAACCGGATCTCTAAACCTAGCCCTCAACATAACCCTAACCCGAGGTCCAATCGGAACCCTAACCGGATCTCTAAACCTAGCCCTCAACATAACCCTAACCCTAGGTCCAATCGGAACCCTAACGGGATCTCTAACCCTAGCCCTCAACATAACCCTAACCCTAGGACCAATCGGAACCTTAAACGGATATCTAACCCTAGCCCTCAACATAACCCTAACCCTAGGACCAATCGGAAACCTAAATGGATATCTAATCCTTCCCCTCAACATAACCCTAACCCTAGGTCCAATTGGAAACCTAACCGGATCTCTAAACCTAGCCCTCAAATTAACCCTAACCCTAGGTCCAATCGGAACCCTAAACGGAAATCTAACTCTATCCCTCAACATAACCCTATCCCTAGGTCCAATCGGAACCCTAACCAGAACTCTAACCCTAGCCCTCAACATAAACCTAACCCTACGACAAATCGGAAACCTAAATGGATATCTAATCCTTCCCCTCAACATAACCCTAACCCTAGGTCCAATCGGAAACCTAACCGGATCTCTAAACCTAGCCCTCAAATTAACCCTAACCCTAGGGCAATCGGAACCCTAAACGGAAATCTAACCCTATCCCTCAATATAACCCTATCCCTAGGTCCAATCGGAACCCTAACCGGATCTCTAAACCTAGCCCTCAACATAACCCTAACCCTAGGTCCAATCGGAACCCTAACCGGATCTGTATACCTAGCCCTCAACATAACCCTAACCCTAGGTCCAATCGGAACCCTAACCGGATCTCTAACCCTAGCCCTCAACACAACGCTAACCCTGGGTCCAACCGTAAGCCTTACCGGATCTCTAATCTTAGCCTTCAACATAACCATAATCCTAGGTCCAATCGGAACCCTAACCGGGTCTTTAAACCAAGCCCTCAACACAACCCTAACCCTAGGTCCAATCGGAACCCTAACCGGATCTCTAACCCTAGCCCTCAACATAATCCTAACCCTAGGACCAATCCGAACCCTAACCGGATCTCTACCCCTCGCCCTCAACATAATCCTAACCCGAGGTCCAATCGGAACCCTAACCGGATCTCTAACCCTAGCCCTCAACACAACGCTAACCCTGGGTCCAACCGTAAGCCTTACCGGATCTCTAATCTTAGCCTTCAACATAACCATAATCCTAGGTCCAATCGGAACCCTAACCGGGTCTTTAAACCAAGCCCTCAACACAACCCTAACCCTAGGTCCAATCGGAACCCTAACCGGATCCCTAACCCTAGCCCTCAACATAATCCTAACCCTAGGACCAATCCGAACCCTAACCGGATCTCTACCCCTCGCCCTCAACATAACCCTAACCCGAGGTCCAATCGGAACCCTAACCGGATCTCTAAACCTAGCCCTCAACATAACCCTAACCCGAGGTCCAATCGGAAACCTAACCGGATCTCTAAACCTAGCCCTCAAATTAACCCTAACCCTAGGGCAATCGGAACCCTAAACGGAAATCTAACCCTATCCCTCAATATAACCCTATCCCTAGGTCCAATTGGAACCCTAACCGGATCTCTAAACCTAGCCCTCAACATAATCCTAACCCTAGGACCAATCCGAACCCTAACCGGATCTCTACCCCTCGCCCTCAACATAATCCTAACCCGAGGTCCAATCGGAACCCTAACCGGATCTCTAACCCTAGCCCTCAACACAACGCTAACCCTGGGTCCAACCGTAAGCCTTACCGGATCTCTAATCTTAGCCTTCAACATAACCATAATCCTAGGTCCAATCGGAACCCTAACCGGGTCTTTAAACCAAGCCCTCAACACAACCCTAACCCTAGGTCCAATCGGAACCCTAACCGGATCCCTAACCCTAGCCCTCAACATAATCCTAACCCTAGGACCAATCCGAACCCTAACCGGATCTCTACCCCTCGCCCTCAACATAACCCTAACCCGAGGTCCAATCGGAACCCTAACCGGATCTCTAAACCTAGCCCTCAACATAACCCTAACCCGAGGTCCAATCGGAAACCTAACCGGATCTCTAAACCTAGCCCTCAAATTAACCCTAACCCTAGGGCAATCGGAACCCTAAACGGAAATCTAACCCTATCCCTCAATATAACCCTATCCCTAGGTCCAATCGGAACCCTAACCGGATCTCTAACCCTAGCCCTCAACACAACGCTAACCCTGGGTCCAACCGTAAGCCTTACCGGATCTCTAATCTTAGCCTTCAACATAACCATAATCCTAGGTCCAATCGGAACCCTAACCGGGTCTTTAAACCAAGCCCTCAACACAACCCTAACCCTAGGTCCAATCGGAACCCTAACCGGATCCCTAACCCTAGCCCTCAACATAATCCTAACCCTAGGACCAATCCGAACCCTAACCGGATCTCTACCCCTCGCCCTCAACATAACCCTAACCCGAGGTCCAATCGGAACCCTAACCGGATCTCTAACCCTAGCCCTCAACACAACGCTAACCCTGGGTCCAACCGTAAGCCTTACCGGATCTCTAATCTTAGCCTTCAACATAACCATAATCCTAGGTCCAATCGGAACCCTAACCGGGTCTTTAAACCAAGCCCTCAACACAACCCTAACCCTAGGTCCAATCGGAACCCTAACCGGATCCCTAACCCTAGCCCTCAACATAATCCTAACCCTAGGACCAATCCGAACCCTAACCGGATCTCTACCCCTCGCCCTCAACATAACCCTAACCCGAGGTCCAATCGGAACCCTAACCGGATCTCTAAACCTAGCCCTCAACATAACCCTAACCCGAGGTCCAATCGGAACCCTAACCGGATCTCTAAACCTAGCCCTCAACATAACCATAACCCGAGGTCCAATCGGAACCCTAACCGGATCTCTAAACCTAGCCCTCAACATAACCCTAACCCTAGGTCCAATCGGAACCCTAACGGGATCTCTAACCCTAGCCCTCAACATAACCCTAACCCTAGGACCAATCGGAACCCTAAACGGATATCTAACCCTAGCCCTCAACATAACCCTAACCCTAGGACCAATCGGAAACCTAAATGGATATCTAATCCTTCCCCTCAACATAACCCTAACCCTAGGTCCAATTGGAAACCTAACCGGATCTCTAAACCTAGCCCTCAAATTAACCCTAACCCTAGGTCCAATCGGAACCCTAAACGGAAATCTAACCCTATCCCTCAACATAACCCTATCCCTACGTCCAATCGGAACCCTAACCGGAACTCTAACCCTAGCCCTCAACATAAGACTAACCCTAGGACCAATCGGAAACCTAAATGGATATCTAATCCTTCCCCTCAACATAACCCTAACCCTAGGTCCAATCGGAAACCTAACCGGATCTCTAAACCTAGCCCTCAAATTAACCCTAACCCTAGGGCAATCGGAACCCTAAACGGAAATCTAAACCTATCCCTCAATATAACCCTATCCCTAGGTCCAATCGGAACCCTAACAGGATCTCTAAACCTAGCCCTCAACATAACCCTAACCCTAGGTCCAATCGGAACCCTAACTGGATCTGTATACCTAGCCCTCAACATAACCCTAACCCTAGGTCCAATCAGAACCCTAACCGGATCTCTAACCCTAGCCCTCAACACAACGCTAACCCTGGGTCCAACCGTAAGCCTTACCGGATCTCTAATCTTAGCCTTCAACATAACCATAATCCTAGGTCCAATCGGAACCCTAACCGGGTCTTTAAACCAAGCCCTCAACACAACCCTAACCCTAGGTCCAATCGGAACCCTAACCGGATCCCTAACCCTAGCCCTCAACATAATCCTAACCCTAGGACCAATCCGAACCCTAACCGGATCTCTACCCCTCGCCCTCAACATAACCCTAACCCGAGGTCCAATCGGAACCCTAACCGGATCTCTAACCCTAGCCCTCAACACAACGCTAACCCTGGGTCCAACCGTAAGCCTTACCGGATCTCTAATCTTAGCCTTCAACATAACCATAATCCTAGGTCCAATCGGAACCCTAACCGGGTCTTTAAACCAAGCCCTCAACACAACCCTAACCCTAGGTCCAATCGGAACCCTAACCGGATCCCTAACCCTAGCCCTCAACATAATCCTAACCCTAGGACCAATCCGAACCCTAACCGGATCTCTACCCCTCGCCCTCAACATAACCCTAACCCGAGGTCCAATCGGAACCCTAACCGGATCTCTAAACCTAGCCCTCAACATAACCCTAACCCGAGGTCCAATCGGAACCCTAACCGGATCTCTAAACCTAGCCCTCAACATAACCCTAACCCTAGGTCCAATCGGAACCCTAACGGGATCTCTAACCCTAGCCCTCAACAGAACCCTAACCCTAGGACCAATCGGAACCTTAAACGGATATCTAACCCTAGCCCTCAACATAACCCTAACCCTAGGACCAATCGGAAACCTAAATGGATATCTAATCCTTCCCCTCAACATAACCCTAACCCTAGGTCCAATTGGAAACCTAACCGGATCTCTAAACCTAGCCCTCAAATTAACCCTAACCCTAGGTCCAATCGGAACCCTAAACGGAAATCTAACCCTATCCCTCAACATAACCCTATCCCTAGGTCCAATCGGAACCCTAACCGGAACTCTAACCCTAGCCCTCAACATAAGCCTAACCCTAGGACCAATCGGAAACCTAAATGGATATCTAATCCTTCCCCTCAACATAACCCTAACCCTAGGTCCAATCGGAAACCTAACCGGATCTCTAAACCTAGCCCTCAAATTAACCCTAACCCTAGGGCAATCGGAACCCTAAACGGAAATCTAACCCTATCCCTCAATATAACCCTATCCCTAGGTCCAATCGGAACCCTAACCGGATCTCTAAACCTAGCCCTCAACATAACCCTAACCCTAGGTCCAATCGGAACCCTAACCAGATCTGTATACCTAGCCCTCAACATAACCCTAACCCTAGGTCCAATCGGAACCCTAACCGGATCTCTAACCCTAGCCCTCAACACAACGCTAACCCTGGGTCCAACCGTAAGCCTTACCGGATCTCTAATCTTAGCCTTCAACATAACCATAATCCTAGGTCCAATCGGAACCCTAACCGGGTCTTTAAACCAAGCCCTCAACACAACCCTAACCCTAGGTCCAATCGGAACCCTAACCGGATCCCTAACCCTAGCCCTCAACATAATCCTAACCCTAGGACCAATTCGAACCCTAACCGGATCTCTACCCCTCGCCCTCAACATAACCCTAACCCGAGGTCCAATCGGAACCCTAACCGGATCTCTAACCCTAGCCCTCAACACAACGCTAACCCTGGGTCCAAACGTAAGCCTTACCGGATCTCTAATCTTACCCTTCAACATAACCATAATCCTAGGTCCAATCGGAACCCTAACCGGGCCTTTAAACCAAGCCCTCAACACAACCCTAACCCTAGGTCCAATCGGAACCCTAACCGGATCCCTAACCCTAGCCCTCAACATAATCCTAACCCTAGGACCAATCCGAACCCTAACCGGATCTCTACCCCTCGCCCTCAACATAACCCTAACCCGAGGTCCAATCGGAACCCTAACCGGATCTCTAAACCTAGCCCTCAACATAACCCTAACCCGAGGTCCAATCGGAACCCTAACCGGATCTCTAAACCTAGCCCTCAACATAACCCTAACCCTAGGTCCAATCGGAACCCTAACGGGATCTCTAACCCTAGCCCTCAACATAACCCTAACCCTAGGACCAATCGGAACCTTAAACGGATATCTAACCCTAGCCCTCAACATAACCCTAACCCTAGGACCAATCGGAAACCTAAATGGATATCTAATCCTTCCCCTCAACATAACCCTAACCCTAGGTCCAATTGGAAACCTAACCGGATCTCTAAACCTAGCCCTCAAATTAACCCTAAACCTAGGTCCAATCGGAACCCTAAACGGAAATCTAACTCTATCCCTCAACATAACCCTATCCCTAGGTCCAATCGGAACCCTAACCGGAACTCTAACCCTAGCCCTCAACATAAACCTAACCCTACGACAAATCGGAAACCTAAATGGATATCTAATCCTTCCCCTCAACATAACCCTAACCCTACGTCCAATCGGAAACCTAACCGGATCTCTAAACCTAGCCCTCAAATTAACCCTAACCCTAGGGCAATCGGAACCCTAAACGGAAATCTAACCCTATCCCTCAATATAACCCTATCCCTAGGTCCAATCGGAACCCTAACCGGATCTCTAAACCTAGCCCTCAACATAAACCTAACCCTAGGTCCAATCGGAACCCTAACCGGATCTGTATACCTAGCCCTCAACATAACCCTAACCCTAGGTCCAGTCGGAACCCTAACCGGAACTCTAACCCTAGGCCTCAAAATAACCCTAACCCAAGGTCCAATCGGAACCCTAACCGGATATCTATCCCTAGCCCTCAACAGAACCCTAACCCTAGGTCCAATCGGAACCCTAACCGGATCTGTATACATAGACCTCAACATAACCCTAAACCTAGGTCCAATCGGAAACCTAACCGGTTCTCTAACCCTAGCCCTCAACATAACCCTAACCCTAGGTCCAATCGGAACCCTAACCGGATCTCTAACCCTAGCCCTCAACATAACCCTAACCCTAGGTCCAATCGGAACCCTAACCTGATCTGTACACTTAGCCCTCAACATAACCCTAACCCTAGGTCCAATAGGAAACCTCACCGGATCTCTAACCCTAGCCCTCAACATAACCCTAACCCTAGGTCCAATCGGAACCCTAACCGGATCTCTAACCCTAGCCCTCAATATAACCCTAACCCTAGTTCCAATCGGAACCCTAAACGGATATCTAACCCTAGCCCTCAAAATAACCCTAACCCTAGGTCCAATCGGAACCCTAAACGGAACTCTAACCCTAGCCCTCAACATAACCATAACCCTAGGTCCAATCGGAACCCTAACCGGATCTCTAACCCTAGCCCTCAACATAACCCTAACCCTAGGACCAATCGGAACCCTTAACGGATATCTAACCCTAGCCCTCAACATAACCCTAACCCTAGGTCCAATCGGAACCCTAAACGGAACTCAAACCCTAGCCCTCAACATAACCCTAACCCTAGTTCCAATCGGAACCCTAAACGGGTCTGTATACTTAGCCCTCAACATAACCCTAACCCTAGGTCCAATCGGAACCCTAACCGGATCTCTAACCCTAGCCCTCAACATAACCCTAACCCTAGGTCCAATCGGAACCCTAAACGGAACTCTAACCCTAGCCCGCAACATAACCCTAACCCTAGTTCCAATCGGAACCCTAACCGGGTCTGTAAACCTAGCCCTCAACATAACCCTAACTCTAGGTCCAATCGGAACCCTAACCGGATCCGTAACCCTAGCCCTCAACATAACCCTAACCCTAGGACCAATCCGAACACTAACCGGATCTCTACCCCTCGCCCTCAACATAATCCTAACCCGAGGTCCAATCGGAACCCTAACCGGATCTCTAAACCTAGCCCTCAACATAACCCTAACCCTAGGTCCAATCGGAACCCTAACCGGATCTCTAACCCTAGCCCTCAACATAACCCTAACCCTAGGACCAATCGGAACGCTAAACGGATATCTAATCCTTCCCCTCAACATAACCCTAACCCTAGGTCCAATTGGAAACCTAACCGGATCTCTAAACCTAGCCCTCAAATTAACCCTAACCCTAGGTCCAATCGGAACCCTAAACGGAAATCTAACCCTATCCCTCAACAAAACCCTATCCCTAGGTCCAATCGGAACCCTAACCGGAACTCTAACCCTAGCCCTCAACATAACCCTAACCCTAGGACCAATCGGAAACCTAAATGGATATCTAATCCTTCCCCTCAACATAACCCTAACCCTAGGTCCAATCGGAAACCTAACTGGATCTCTAAACCTAGCCCTCAAATTAACCCTAACCCTAGGGCAATCGGAACCCTAAATGGAAATCTAATCCTATCCCTCAATATAACCCTATCCCTAGGTCCAATCGGAACCCTAACCGGATCTCTAAACCTAGCCCTCAACATAAACCTAACCCTAGGTCCAATCGGAACCCTAACCGGATCTGTATACCTAGCCCTCAACATAACCCTAACCCTAGGTCCAGTCGGAACCCTAACCGGAACTCTAACCCTAGGCCTCAAAATAACCCTAACCCAAGGTCCAATCGGAACCCTAACCGGATATCTATCCCTAGCCCTCAACATAACCCTAACCCTAGGTCCAATCGGAATCCTAACCGGATCTGTATACATAGACCTCAACATAACCCTAACCCTAGGTCCAATCGTAAACCTAACCGGTTCTCTAACCCTAGCCCTCAACATAACCCTAACCCTAGGTCCAATCGGAACCCTAACCTAATCTGTACACCTAGCCCTCAACATAACCCTAACCCTAGGTCCAATCGGAAACCTCACCGAATCTCTAACCCTAGCCCTCAACATAACCCTAACCCTAGGTCCAATCGGAACCCTAACCGGATCTCTAACCCTAGCCCTCAATATAACCCTAACCCTAGGTCCAATCGGAACCCTAAACGGATATCTAACCCTAGCCCTCAACATAACCCTAACCCTAGGTCCAATCGGAACCCTAAACGGAACTCTAACCCTAGCCCTCAACATAACCATAACCCTAGGTCCAATCGGAACCCTAACCGGATCTCTAACCCTAGCCCTCAACATAATCCTAACCCTAGGACCAATCGGAACCCTTAACGGATATCTAACCCTAGCCCTCAACATAACCCTAACCCTAGGTGCAATCGGAACCCTAAACGGAACTCTAACCCTAGCCCTCAACATAACCCTAACCCTAGTTCCAATCGGAACCCTAACCGGGTCTGTAAACCTAGCCCTCAACATAACCCTAACTCTAGGTCCAATCTGAACCCTTACCGGAACCCTAACCCTAGCCCTCAACATAACCCTAACCCTAGGACCAATCCGAACCCTAACCGGATCTCTACCCCTCGCCCTCAACATAACCCTAACCCTACGTCCAATCGGAACCCTAAACGGAACTCTAACCCTAGCCCTCAACATAACCATAACCCTAGGTCCAATCGGAACCCTAACCGGATCTCTAACCCTAGCCCTCAACATAACCCTTACCCTAGGTCCAATAGAAACCCTAACCGGATCTCTAACCCTAGCCCCCAACATAACCCTAACCCGAGGTCCAATCGGAACCCTAACCGGATCTGTATACCTAGCCCTCAACATAACCCTAACCCTAGGTCCAATCGGAACCCTAACCGGATCTGTATACCTAGCCCTCAACATAACCCTAACCCTAGGTCCAATCGGAACCCTAACCGATTCTCTAACCCTAGCCCTCAACATAACCTTAACCCTAGGTCCAATCGGAACCCTAACCGGATCTCTAACCCTAGCCCTCAACATAACCCTAACACTAGGTCCAATCGGAACCCTAAACGGAACTCTAACCCTAGCCCGCAACATAACCCTAACCCTAGTTCCAATCGGAACCCTAACCGGGTCTGTAAACCTAGCCCTCAACATAACCCTAACTCTAGGTCCAATCGGAACCCTAACCGGATCCCTAACCCTAGCCCTCAACATAACCCTAACCCTAGGACCAATCCGAAACCTAACCGGATCTCTACCCCTCGCCCTCAACATAATCCTAACCCGAGGTCCAATCGGAACCCTAACCGGATCTCTAAACCTAGCCCTCAACATAACCCTAACCCTAGGTCCAATCGGAACCCTAACCGGATCTCTAACCCTAGCCCTCAACATAACCCTAACCCTAGGACCAATCGGAACGCTAAATGGATATCTAACCCTTCCCCTCAACGTAACCCTAACCCTAGTTCCAATCGAAACCCTAACCGGATCTCTAACCCTAGCCCTCAACATAACCCTAACCCTAGGTGCAATCGGAACCCTAACACAATCTCTAACCCTCGCCCTCAACATAACCCTAACCCTAGGTCCAATCGGAACCCTAAGCGGATCTCTAACTCTAGCCCTCAACATAACCCTAACCCTAGGTCCAATCGGAACCCTAAACGGAACTCTAACCCTAGCCCGCAACATAACCCTAACCCTAGTTCCAATCGGAACCCTAACCGGGTCTGTAAACCTAGCCCTCAACATAACCCTAACTCTAGGTCCAATCGGAACCCTAACCGGATCCCTAACCCTAGCCCTCAACATAACCCTAACCCTAGGACCAATCCGAACCCTAACCGGATCTCTACCCCTCGCCCTCAACATAATCCTAACCCGAGGTCCAATCGGAACCCTAACCGGATCTCTAAACCTAGCCCCCAACATAACCCTAAGCCTAGGTCCAATCGGAACCCTAACCGGATCTCTAACCCTAACCCTCAACATAACCCTAACCCTAGGTCCAATCGGAACCCAAACCGGATCTGTATACCTAGCCGTCAACATAACCCTAACCCTAGGTCCAATCGGAAACCTCACCGGATCTCTAACCCTAGCCCTCAACATAACCCTAACTCTAGGTCCAATCGGAACCCTAAACGGATATCTAACCCTAGCCCTCAACATAACCCTAACCATAGGTCCAATCGGAACCCTAAACGGAACTCTAAACCTAGCCCTCAACATAACCATTACCCTAGGTCCAATCGGAACCCTAACCGGATCCATAACCCTAGCCCTCAACATAACCCTAACCCTAGGTCCAATAGGAACCCTAACTGGATCTCTAACCCTAGCCCTCAACATAACCCTAGCCCGAGGTCCAATCAGAACCCTAAACGGATCTGTATACCTAGCCCTCAACATAACCCTAACCCTAGGTCCAATCGGAACCCTAACCGGATCTGTATACCTAGCCCTCAACATAACCCTAACCCTAGGTCCATTCGGAACCCTAAACGGATATCTAACCCTAGCCCTCAACATAACCCTAACCCTAGGTCCAATCGGAACCCTAAACGGAACTCTAACCCTAGCCCTCAAAATATCCCTAACACTAGGTCCAATCGGAACCCTAACCGGAACTCTAACCCTAGCCCTCAACATAACCCTAACACTAGGTCCAATCCGAAAAATAACCGGATCTCTAAACCTAGCCCTCAACTTAACCCTAACCCTATGACCAATCCGAACCCTAACCGGATTTCTACCCCTCGCCCTCAACATAACCCTAAACCGAGGTCCAATCGGAACCCTAACCGGATCTCTAAACCTAGCCCTCAACATAACCCTAACTCGAGGTCCATTCGGAACCCTAACCGGACCTCTAAACCTAGCCCTCAACATAACCCTAAACCTAGGTCCAATCGGAACCCTAACCGGAAGTCTAACCCTAGCCCTCAACATAACCCTAACACTAGGTCCAATCGGAACCCTAACCGGATATCTAACCCTAGCCCTCAACATAACCCTAACCCTAGGTCCAATCCGAAAAATAACCGGATCTCTAAACCTAGCCCTCAACATAACCCTAACCCTAGGTCCAATCGGAACCCTAACCGGATCTGTATACCTAGCCCTCAACATAACCCTAACCCTAGGTCCAATCGGAACCCTAACCGGATCTGTATACCTAGCCCTCAACATAACCCTAACCCTAGGTACAATCCGAAACATAACCGGATCTCTAACCCTAGCCCTCAACATAACCCTAAACCTAGGTCCAATTGGAACCCTAACAGGACCTCGACCCCTCCCCCTCAACATAACCCTAAACCTAGGTCCAATCGGAACCCTAACGGGATCTCTAACCCTAGCCCTCAACATAACCCTAACCCTAGGTCCAATCGGAACCCTAACCGGATCTGTATACCTAGCCCTCAACATAACCCTAACCCTAGGTCCAATCGGAACCCTAACCGGATCTGTATACCTAGCCCTCAACATAACCCTAACCCTAGGTCCAATCGGAACCCTAACCGGATCTCTAAACCTAGCCCTCAACATAACCCTAACCCTAGGTCCACTCGGAACCCTAACCGGATCTCTAACCCTCGCCCTCAACATAACCCTAACCCTAGGTCCAATCGGAACCCTAACCAGATTTCTAACCCTAGCCCTCAACATAACCCTAACCCTAGGTCCAATCGGAACCCTAAATGGAACTCTAAACCTAGCCCTCAAGATAACCGTAAACCTATGTCCAATCGGAATCCTAACCGGAACTCTAACCCTAGCCCTCAACATAACCCTAACCCTAGGTCCAATCGGAACCCTAACCGGATCTCTAACCCTAGTCCTCAACATAACCCTAACCCTAGGACCAATCGGAACGCTAAACGGATATCTCACCCTAGCCCTCAACATAACCCTAACCCTAGGACCAATCGGAAACCTAAATGGATATCTAATCCTTCCCCTCAACATAACCCTAACCCTAGGTCCAATTGGAAACCTAACCAGATCTCTAAACCTAGCCCTCAAATTAACCCTAACCCTAGGTCGAATCGGAACCCTAAACGGAAATCTAACCCTATCCCTCAACATAACCCTATCCCTAGGTCCAATCGGAACCCTAACCGGAACTCTAACCCTAGCCCTCAATATAACCCTATCCCTAGGTCCAATCGGAACCCTAACCGGATCTCTAAACCTAGCCCTCAACATAAACCTAACCCTAGGTCCAATCGGAACCCTAACCGGATCTGTATACCTAGCCCTCAACATAACCCTAACCCTAGGTCCAGTCGGAACCCTATCCGGAACTCTAACCCTAGGCCTCAAAATAACCCTAACCCAAGGTCCAATCGGAACCCTAACCGGATATCTATCCCTAGCCCTCAACATAACCCTAACCCTAGGTCCAATCGGAACCCTAACCGGATCTGTATAGATAGACCTCAACATAACCCTAACCCTAGGTCCAATCGTAAACCTAACCAGTTCTCTAACCCTAGCCCTCAACATAACCCTAACCCTAAGTCCAATCGGAACCCTAACCTGATCTGTATACATAGACCTCAACATAACCCTAACACTAGGTCCAATCGGAACCCTAACCGGATCTCTAACCCTAGCCCTCAACATAACCCTAACCCTAGAACCAATCGGAACGCTAAATGGATATCTAACCCTTCCCCTCAACGTAACCCTAACCCTAGGTCCAATCGGAACCCTAACCGGATCTCTAACCCTAGCCCTCAACATAACCCTAACCCTAGGTGCAATCGGAACCCTAACACGATCTCTAACCCTCGCCCTCAACATAACCCTAACCCTAGGTCCAATCCGAACCCTAACCGGATCTCTAACCCTAGCCCTCAACATAACCCTAACCCTAGGTCCAATCGGAACCCTAAACGGAACTCTAACCCTAGCCCGCAACATAACCCTAACCCTAGTTCCAATCGGAACCCTAACCGGGTCTGTAAACCTAGCCCTCAACATAACCCTAACTCTAGGTCGAATCGGAACCCTAACCGGATCCGTAACCCTAGCCCTCAACATAACCCTAACCCTAGGACCAATCCGAACCCTAACCGGATCTCTACCCCTCGCCCTCAACATAATCCTAACCCGAGGTCCAATCGGAACCCTAACCGGATCTCTAAACCTAGCCCTCAACATAACCCTAACCCTAGGTCCAATCGGAACCCTAACCGGATCTCTAACCCTAGCCCTCAACAAAACCCTAACCCTAGGACCAATCGGAACGCTAAACGGATATCTAACCCTAGCCCTCAACATAACCCTAACCCTAGGACCAATCGGAAACCTAAATGGATATCTAATCCTTCCCCTCAACATAACCCTAACCCTAGGTCCAATTGGAAACCTAACCGGATCTCTAAACCTAGCCCTCAAATTTACCCTACCCTAGGTCCAATCGGAACCCTAAAAGGAAATCTAACCCTATCCCTCAACATAACCCTATCCCTAGGTCCAATCGGAACCCTAACCGGAACTCTAACCCTAGCCCTCAACATAACCCTAACCCTAGGACCAATCGGAAACCTAAATGGATATCTAATCCTTCCCCTCAACATAACCCTAACCCTAGGTCCAATCGGAAACCTAACCGGATCTCTAAACCTAGCCCTCAACTTAACCCTAACCCTATGACCAATCCGAACCCTAACCGGATTTCTACCCCTCGCCCTCAACATAACCCTAAACCGAGGTCCAATCGGAACCCTAACCGGATCTCTAAACCTAGCCCTCAACATAACCCTAACTCGAGGTCCATTCGGAACCCTAACCGGACCTCTAAACCTAGCCCTCAACATAACCCTAAACCTAGGTCCAATCGGAACCCTAACCGGAACTCTAACCCTAGCCCTTCAAATAACCCTAACACTAGGTCCAATCGGAACCCTAACCGGAACTCTAACCCTAGCCCTCAAAATAACCCTAACACTAGGTCCAATCGGAACCCTAACCGGATATCTAACCCTAGCCCTCAACATAACCCTAACCCTAGGTCCAATCCGAAAAATAACCGGATCTCTAAACCTAGCCCTCAACATAACCCTAACCCTAGGTCCAATCGGAACCCTAACCGGATCTGTATACCTAGCCCTCAACATAACCCTAACCCTAGGTCCAATCGGAACCCTAACCGGATCTGTATACCTAGCCCTCAACATAACCCTAACCCTAGGTACAATCCGAAACATAACCGGATCTCTAACCCTAGCCCTCAACATAACCCTAAACCTAGGTCCAATTGGAACCCTAACAGGACCTCGACCCCTCCCCCTCAACATAACCCTAAACCTAGGTCCAATCGGAACCCTAACGGGATCTCTAACCCTAGCCCTCAACATAACCCTAACCCTAGGTCCAATCGGAACCCTAACCGGATCTGTATACCTAGCCCTCAACATAACCCTAACCCTAGGTCCAATCGGAACCCTAACCGGATCTGTATACCTAGCCCTCAACATAACCCTAACCCTAGGTCCAATCGGAACCCTAACCGGATCTCTAAACCTAGCCCTCAACATAACCCTAACCCTAGGTCCACTCGGAACCCTAACCGGATCTCTAACCCTCGCCCTCAACATAACCCTAACCCTAGGTCCAATCGGAACCCTAACCAGATTTCTAACCCTAGCCCTCAACATAACCCTAACCCTAGGTCCAATCGGAACCCTAAATGGAACTCTAAACCTAGCCCTCAAGATAACCGTAAACCTATGTCCAATCGGAATCCTAACCTGAACTCTAACCCTAGCCCTCAACATAACCCTAACCCTAGGTCCAATCGGAACCCTAACCGGATCTCTAACCCTAGTCCTCAACATAACCCTAACCCTAGGACCAATCGGAACGCTAAACGGATATCTCACCCTAGCCCTCAACATAACCCTAACCCTAGGACCAATCGGAAACCTAAATGGATATCTAATCCTTCCCCTCAACATAACCCTAACCCTAGGTCCAATTGGAAACCTAACCGGATCTCTAAACCTAGCCCTCAAATTAACCCTAACCCTAGGTCGAATCGGAACCCTAAACGGAAATCTAACCCTATCCCTCAACATAACCCTATCCCTAGGTCCAATCGGAACCCTAACCGGAACTCTAACCCTAGCCCTCAATATAACCCTATCCCTAGGTCCAATCGGAACCCTAACCGGATCTCTAAACCTAGCCCTCAACATAAACCTAACCCTAGGTCCAATCGGAACCCTAACCGGATCTGTATACCTAGCCCTCAACATAACCCTAACCCTAGGTCCAGTCGGAACCCTATCCGGAACTCTAACCCTAGGCCTCAAAATAACCCTAACCCAAGGTCCAATCGGAACCCTAACTGGATATCTATCCCTAGCCCTCAACATAACCCTAACCCTAGGTCCAATCGGAACCCTAACCGGATCTGTATAGATAGACCTCAACATAACCCTAACCCTAGGTCCAATCGTAAACCTAACCAGTTCTCTAACCCTAGCCCTCAACATAACCCTAACCCTAAGTCCAATCGGAACCCTAACCTGATCTGTATACATAGACCTCAACATAACCCTAACACTAGGTCCAATCGGAACCCTAACCGGATCTCTAACCCTAGCCCTCAACATAACCCTAACCCTAGAACCAATCGCAACGCTAAATGGATATCTAACCCTTCCCCTCAACGTAACCCTAACCCTAGGTCCAATCGGAACCCTAACCGGATCTCTAACCCTAGCCCTCAACATAACCCTAACCCTAGGTGCAATCGGAACCCTAACACGATCTCTAACCCTCGCCCTCAACATAACCCTAACCGTAGGTCCAATCGGAACCCTAACCGGATCTCTAACCCTAGCCCTCAACATAACCCTAACCCTAGGTCCAATCGGAACCCTAAACGGAACTCTAACCCTAGCCCGCAACATAACCCTAACCCTAGTTCCAATCGGAACCCTAACCGGGTCTGTAAACCTAGCCCTCAACATAACCCTAACTCTAGGTCGAATCGGAACCCTAACCGGATCCGTAACCCTAGCCCTCAACATAACCCTAACCCTAGGACCAATCCGAACCCTAACCGGATCTCTACCCCTCGCCCTCAACATAATCCTAACCCGAGGTCCAATCGGAACCCTAAACGGATCTCTAAACCTAGCCCTCAACATAACCCTAACCCTAGGTACAATCGGAACCCTAACCGGATCTCTAACCCTAGCCCTCAACATACCCTAACCCTAGGACCAATCGGAACGCTAAACGGATATCTAACCCTAGCCCTCAACATAACCCTAACCCTAGGACCAATCGGAAACCTAAATGGATATCTAATCCTTCCCCTCAACATAACCCTAACCCTAGGTCCAATTGGAAACCTAACCGGATCTCTAAACCTAGCCCTCAAATTTACCCTACCCTAGGTCCAATCGGAACCCTAAACGGAAATCTAACCCTATCCCTCAACATAACCCTATCCCTAGGTCCAATCGGAACCCTAACCGGAACTCTAACCCTAGCCCTCAACATAACCCTAACCCTAGGACCAATCGGAAACCTAAATGGATATCTAATCCTTCCCCTCAACATAACCCTAACCCTAGGTCCAATCGGAAACCTAACCGGATCTCTAAACCTAGCCTTCAAATTAACCCTAACCCTAGGGCAATCGGAACCCTAAACGGAAATCTAACCCTATCCCTCAACATAACCCTATCCCTAGGTCCAATCGGAACCCTAACCGGAACTCTAACCCTAGCCCTCAATATAACCCTATCCCTAGGTCCAATCGGAACCCTAACCGGATCTCTAAACCTAGCCCTCAACATAAACCTAACCCTAGGTCCAATCGGAACCCTAACCGGATCTGTATACCTAGCCCTCAACATAACCCTAACCCTAGGTCCAGTCGGAACCCTATCCGGAACTCTAACCCTAGGCCTCAAAATAACCCTAACCCAAGGTCCAATCGGAACCCTAACCGGATATCTATCCCTAGCCCTCAACATAACCCTAACCCTAGGTCCAATCGGAACCCTAACCGGATCTGTATAGATAGACCTCAACATAACCCTAACCCTAGGTCCAATCGTAAACCTAACCAGTTCTCTAACCCTAGCCCTCAACATAACCCTAACCCTAAGTCCAATCGGAACCCTAACCTGATCTGTATACATAGACCTCAACATAACCCTAACACTAGGTCCAATCGGAACCCTAACCGGATCCCTAACCCTAGCCCTCAACATAACCCTAACCCTAGAACCAATCGGAACGCTAAATGGATATCTAACCCTTCCCCTCAACGTAACCCTAACCCTAGGTCCAATCGGAACCCTAACCGGATCTCTAACCCTAGCCCTCAACATAACCCTAACCCTAGGTGCAATCGGAACCCTAACACGATCTCTAACCCTCGCCCTCAACATAACCCTAACCCTAGGTCCAATCGGAACCCTAACCGGATCTCTAACCCTAGCCCTCAACATAACCCTAACCCTAGGTCCAATCGGAACCCTAAACGGAACTCTAACCCTAGCCCGCAACATAACCCTAACCCTAGTTCCAATCGGAACCCTAACCGGGTCTGTAAACCTAGCCCTCAACATAACCCTAACTCTAGGTCGAATCGGAACCCTAACCGGATCCGTAACCCTAGCCCTCAACATAACCCTAACCCTAGGACCAATCCGAACCCTAACCGGATCTCTACCCCTCGCCCTCAACATAATCCTAACCCGAGGTCCAATCGGAACCCTAAACGGATCTCTAAACCTAGCCCTCAACATAACCCTAACCCTAGGTACAATCGGAACCCTAACCGGATCTCTAACCCTAGCCCTCAACATAACCCTAACCCTAGGACCAATCGGAACCCTAACACGATCTCTAACCCTCGCCCTCAACATAACCCTAACCCTAGGTCCAATCGGAACCCTAACCGGATCTCTAACCCTAGCCCTCAACATAACCCTAACCCTAGGTCCAATCGGAACCCTAAACGGAACTCTAACCCTAGCCCGCAACATAACCCTAACCCTAGTTCCAATCGGAACCCTAACCGGGTCTGTAAACCTAGCCCTCAACATAACCCTAACTCTAGGTCGAATCGGAACCCTAACCGGATCCGTAACCCTAGCCCTCAACATAACCCTAACCCTAGGACCAATCCGAACCCTAACCGGATCTCTACCCCTCGCCCTCAACATAATCCTAACCCGAGGTCCAATCGGAACCCTAAACGGATCTCTAAACCTAGCCCTCAACATAACCCTAACCCTAGGTACAATCGGAACCCTAACCGGATCTCTAACCCTAGCCCTCAACATAACCCTAACCCTAGGACCAATCGGAACGCTAAACGGATATCTAACCCTAGCCCTCAACATAACCCTAACCCTAGGACCAATCGGAAACCGAAATGGATATCTAATCCTTCCCCTCAACATAACCCTAACCCTAGGTCCAATTGGAAACCTAACCGGATCTCTAAACCTAGCCCTCAAATTTACCCTACCCTAGGTCCAATCGGAACCCTAAACGGAAATCTAACCCTATCCCTCAACATAACCCTAACCCTAGGTCCAATCGGAACCCTAAACGGATATCTATCCCTAGCCCTCAACATAACCCTAACCCTAGGTCCAATCGGAACCCTAACCGGAACTCTAACCCTAGCCCTCAACATAACCCTAACACTAGGTCCAATCGGAACCCTAACCGGATATCTATCCCTAGCCCTCAACATAACCCTAACCCTAGGTACAATCCGAAACATAACCGGATCTCTAACCCTAGCCCTCAACATAACCCTAAACCTAGGTCCAATCGGAACCCTAACAGGACCTCTACCCCTCCCCCGCAACATAACCCTAAACCTAGGTTCAAACGGAACCCTAACTGGAACTCTAACCCTAGCCCTCAACATAACCCTAACACTAGGTCCAATCGGAACCCTAACCGGATATCCATCCCTAGCCATCAACATAACCCTAACCCTAGGTCCAATCGGAACCCTAACCGGATTTCTAACCCTAGCCCTCAACATAACCCTAACCCTAGGCCCAATCGGAACCCTAACCGGATCTCTAACACTAGTCCTCAACATAACCCTAAACCTAAGTCCAATCGGAACCCTAACCGGATCTCTAAACCTAGCCCTCAACATAACCCTGACCCTAGGTCCAATCGGAACCCAAACCGGAACTGTATACCTAGCCCTCAACATAACCCTAAACCTAGGTCCAATCGGAACCCTAACCGCATCTCTAACACTAGCCCTCAACATAACCCTAACCCTAGGTCCAATCGGAACCCTAACCGGATCTCTAACCCTAGCCCTCAACATAACCCTAACCCTAGGTCCAATCGGAACCCTAACCGGATCTGTATACCTAGCCCTCAACATAACCCTAACCCTAGGTCTAATCGGAACCCTAACCGGATCTGTATACCTAGCCCTCAACATAACCCTACCCTAGGTCCAATCGGAACCCTAACCGGATCTCTAACCTAGCCCTCAACATAACCCTAACCCTAGGTCCAATCGGAACCCTAACCGGATCTGTATACCTAGCCCTCAACATAACCCTAACCCTAGGTCCAATCGGAACCCTAACCGGATCTCTAAACCTAGCCCTCAACATAACCCTAACCCTAGGTCCACTCGGAACCCTAACCGGATCTCTAACCCTCGCCCTCAACATAACCCTAACCCTAGGTCCAATCGGAACCCTAACCAGATTTCTAACCCTAGCCCTCAACATAACCCTAACCCTAGGTCCAATCGGAACCCTAAACGGAACTCTAACCCTAGCCCTCAACATAACCCTAACCCTAGGTCCAATCGGAACCCTAACCGGATCTCTAACCATAGTCCTCAACATAACCCTAACCCTAGGACCAATCGGAACGCTAAGCGGATATCTCACCCTAGCCCTCAACATAACCCTAACCCTAGGACCAATCGGAAACCTAAATGGATATCTAATCCTTCCCCTCAACATAACCCTAACCCTAGGTCCAATTGGAAACCTAACCGGATCTCTAAACCTAGCCCTCAAATTAACCCTAACGCTAAGTCCAATCGGAACCCTAAACGGAAATCTAACCCTATCCCTCAACATAACCCTATCCCTAGGTCCAATCGGAACCCTAACCGGAACTCTAAACCTAGCCCTCAATATAACCCTATCCCTAGGTCCAATCGGAACCCTAACCGGATCTCTAAACCTAGCCCTCAACATAAACCTAACCCTAGGTCCAATCGGAACCCTAACCGGATCTGTATACCTAGCCCTCAACATAACCCTAACCCTAGGTCCAGTCGGAACCCTATCCGGGACTCTAACCCTAGGCCTCAAAATAACCCTAACCCAAGGTCCAATCGGAACCCTAACCGGATCTGTATACATAGACCTCAACATAACCCTAACCCTAGGTCCAATCGTAAACCTAACCGGTTCTCTAACCCTAGCCCTCAACATAACCCTAACCCTAGGTCCAATCGTAAACCTAACCGGTTCTCTAACCCTAGCCCTCAACATAACCCTAACCCTAGGTACAATCGGAACCCTAACCTGATCTGTACACCTAGCCCTCAACATAACCCTAACCCTAGGTCCAATCGGAAACCTCACCGGATCTCTAACCCTAGCCCTCAACATAACCCTAACCCTAGGTCCAATCGGAACCCTAACCGGATCTCTAACCCTAGCCCTCAATATAACCCTAACCCTAGGTCCAATCGGAACCCTAAACGGATATCTAACCCTAGCCCTCAACATAACCCTAACCCTAGGTCCAATCGGAACCCTAAACGGAACTCTAACCCTAGCCCTCAACATAACCATAACCCTAGGTCCAATCGGAACCCTAACCGGATCTCTAACCCTAGCCCTCAGCATAACCCTAACCCTAGGACCAATCGGAACCCTTAACGGATATCTAACCCTAGCCCTCAACGTAACCCTAACCCTAGGTCCAATCGGAACCCTAAACGGAACTCTAACCCTAGCCCTCAACATAACCCTAACCCTAGTTCCAATCGGAACCCTAACCGGGTCTGTAAACCTAGCCCTCAACATAACCCTAACTCTAGGTCCAATCTGAACCCTTAACGGATCTCTACCCCTCGCCCTCAACATAACCCTAACCCTAGGTCCAATCGCAACCCTAAACGGAACTCTAACCCTAGCCCTCAACATAACCCTAACCCTAGGTCCAATAGGAACCATAACCGGATCTCTAACCCTAGCCCTCAACATAACCCTAACCCGAGGTCCAATCGGAAACCTAACCGGATCTGTATACCTAGCCCTCAACATAACCCTAACCCTAGGTCCAATCGGAACCCTAACCGGATCTGTATACCTAGCCCTCAACATAACCCTAACCCTAGGTCCAATCGGAACCCTAACCGATTCTCTAACCCTAGCCCTCAACATAACCTTAACGCTAGGTCCAATCGGAACCCTAACCGGATCTCGAACCCTAGCCCTCAACATAACCCTAACACTAGGTCCAATCGGAACCCTAAACGGAACTAAAACCCTAGCCCGCAACATAACCCTAACCCTAGTTCCAATCGGAACCCTAACCGGGTCTGTAAACCTAGCCCTCAACATAACCCTAACTCTAGGTCCAATCGGAAACCTAACCGGATCCCTAACCCTAGCCCTCAACATAACCCTAACCCTAGGACCAATCCGAACCCTAACCGGATCTCTACCCCTCGCCCTCAACATAATCCTAACCCGAGGTCCAATCGGAACCCTAACCGGATCTCTAAACCTAGCCCTCAACATAACCCTAACCCTAGGTCCAATTGGAACCCTAACCGGATCTCTAACCCTAGCCCTCAACATAACCCTAACCCTAGGACCAATCCGAACCCTAACCGGATCTCTACTCCTCGCCCTCAACATAATCCTAACCCGAGGTCCAATCGGAACCCTAACCGGATCTCTAAACCTAGCCCTCAACATAACCCTAACCCTAGGTCCAATTGGAACCCTAACCGGATCTCTAACCCTAGCCCTCAACATAACCCTAACCCTAGGACCAATCCGAACCCTAACCGGATCTCTACCCCTCGCCCTCAACATAATCCTAACCCGAGGTCCAATCGGAACCCTAACCGGATCTCTAAACCTAGCCCTCAACATAACCCTAACCCTAGGTCCAATTGGAACCCTAACCGGATCTCTAACCCTAGCCCTCAACATAACCCTAACCCTAGGACCAATCGGAACGCTAAATGGATATCTAACCCTTCCCCTCAACGTAACCCTAACCCTAGGTCCAATCAGAACCCTAACCGGATCTCTAACCCTAGCCCTCAACATAACCCTAACCCTAGGTGCAATCGGAACCCTAATACGATCTCTAACCCTCGCCCTCAACATAACCCTAACCCTAGGTCCAATCAGAACCCTAACCGGATCTCTAACCCTAGCCCTCAACATAACCCTAACCCTAGGTCCAATCGGAACCCTAAACGGAACTCTAACCCTAGCCCGCAACATAACCCTAACCCTAGTTCCAATCGGAACCCTAACCGGATCTGTAAACCTAGCCCTCAACATAACCCTAACTCTAGGTCCAATCGGAACCCTAACCCGATCCCTAACCCTAGCCCTCAACATAACCCTAACCCTAGGACCAATCCGAACCCTAACCGGATCTCTACCCCTCGCCCTCAACATAATCCTAACCCGAGGTCCAATCGGAACCCTAACCGGATCTCTAAACCTAGCCCTCAACATAACCCTAACCCTAGGTCCAATAGGAACCCTAAACGGATCTGTATACCTAGCCCTCAACATAACCCTAAACCTAGGTCCAATCGGAAACCTAACCGGATCTCTAACCCTAGCCCTCAACATAACCCTAACCCTAGGTCCAATCGGAACCCTAACCGGATCTCTAACCCTAGCCCTCAACATAACCCTAACCCTAGGTGCAATCGGAACCCTAACACGATCTCTAACCCTCGCCCTCAACATAACCCTAACCCTAGGTCCAATCGGAACCCGAACCGGATCTATAACCCTAGCCCTCAACATAACCCTAACCCTAGGTCCAATCGGAACCCTAACCGGGTCTGTATACCTAGCCCTCAACATAACCCTAAGCCTAGGTCCAATCAGAACCCTAACCGGATCTCTAACCCTAGCCCTCAACATAACCCTAACCCTAGGACCAATCGGAAACCTAAATGGATATCTTATCCTTCCCCTCAACATAACCCTAACCCTAGGTCCAATCGGAAACCTAACCGGACCTCTAAACCTAGCCCTCAAATTAACCCTAACCCTAGGTCCAATCGGAACCCTAAACGGAAATCTAACCCTATCCCTCAACATAACCCTGTCCCTAGGTCCAATCGGAACCCTAACCGGAACTCTAACCCTAGCCCTCAACATAACCCTAACCCTAGGAGCAATCGGAAACCTAAATGGATATCTAATCCTTCCCCTCAACATAACCCTAACCCTAGGTCCAATCGGAAACCTAACCGGATCTCTAAACCTAGCCCTCAAATTAACACTAACCCTAGGTCCAATCGGAACCCTAAACGGAAATCTAACCCTATCCCTCAATATAACCCTATCCCGAGGTCGAATCGGAACCCTAACCGGAACTCTAACCCTAGCCCTCAACATAACCATAACCCTAGGTCCAATCGGAACCCTAACCGGATCTCTAACCCTAGCCCTCAACATAACCCTAACCCTAGGTTTAATCGGAACCCTAACCGGGTCTGTAAACCTAGCCCTCAACATAACCCTAACCCTAGGTCCAATCGGAACCCTAACCGGATCCCTAACCCTAGCCCTCAACATAACCCTAACCCTAGGACCAATCCGAACCCTAACCGGATCTCTACCACTCGCCCTCAACATAACCCTAACCCGAGGTCCAATCGGAACCCTAACCGGATCTCTAAACCTAGCCCTCAACATAACCCTAACCCGAGGTCCAATCGGAACCCTAACCGGATCTCTAAACCTAGCCCTCAACATAACCCTAACCCTAGGTCCAATCGGAACCCTAACCGGATCTCTAACCCTAGCCCTCAACATAACCCTAACCCTAGGTCCAATCGTAAACCTAACCGGTTCTCTAACCCTAGCCCTCAACATAACCCTAACCCTAGGTCCAATAGGAACCCTAACTGGATCTCTAACCCTAGCCCTCAACAGAACCCTAGCCGAGGTCCAATCAGAACCCTAATCGGATCTGTATACCTAGCCCTCAACATAACCCTAACCCTAGGTCCAATCGGAAACCTAACCGGATCTGTATACCTAGCCCTCAACATAACCCTAACCCTAGGTCCATTCGGAACCCTAAACGGATATCTAACCCTAGCCCTCAACATAACCCTAACCCTAGGTCCAATCGGAACCCTAAACGGAACTCTAACCCTAGCCCTCAACATAACCATAACACTAGGTCCAATCGGAAACCTAACCGGATCCCTAAACCTAGCCCTCAACATAACCCTAACCCTATGACCAATCCGAACCCTAACCGGATCTCTACCCCTCGCCCTCAACATAACCCTAAACCGAGATCCAATCAGAACCCTAACCGGATCTCTAAACCTAGCCCTCAACATAACCCTAACTCGAGGTCCATTCAGAACCCTAACCGGACCCCTAAACCTAGCCCTCAACATAACCCAAAACCTAGGTCCAATCGGAACCCTAACCGGAACTCTAACCCTAGCCCTCAACATAACCCTAACACAAGGTCCAATCGGAACCCTAACCGGAACTCTAACCCTAGCCCTCAACATAACCCTAACACGAGGTCCAATCGGAACCCTAACCGGATATCTAACCCTAGCCCTCAACATAACCCTAACCCTAGGTCCAATCCGAAACATAACCGGATCTCTAAACCTAGCCCTCAACATAACCCTAACCCTAGGTCCAATCGGAACCCTAACCGGATCTGTATACCTAGCCCACAACATAACCCTAACCCTAGGTCCAATCGGAACCCTAACCGGATCTGTATACCTAGCCCTCAACATAACCCTAACCCTAGGTACAATCCGAAACATAACCGGATCTCTAACCCTAGCCCTCAACATAACCCTAAACCTAGGTCCAATCGCAACCCTAACAGGACCTCTACCCCTCCCCCTCAATATAACCCTAAACCTAGGTCCAATCGGAACCCTAACCGGAACTCTAACCCTAGCCCTCAACATAACCCTAACACTAGGTCCAATCGGAACCCTAACCGGATATCTATCCCTAGCCGTCAACATAACCCTAACCCTAGGTCCAATCGGAACCCTAACCGGATCTGTATACCTAGCCCTCAACATAACCCTAACCCTAGGTCCAATCGGAACCCTAACCGGATCTCTAAACCTAGCCCTCAACATAACCCTAACCCTAGGTCCACTCGGAACCCTAACCGGATCTCTAACCCTCGCCCTCAACATAACCCTAACCGTAGGTACAATCGGAACCCTAACCATATTTCTAACCCTAGCCCTCAACATAACCCTAACCCTAGGTCCAATCGGAACCCTAAACGGATATCTATCCCTAGCCCTCAACATAACCCTAACCCTAGGTCCAATCGAAACTCTAACCGGACCTCTAACCCTAGTCCTCAACATAACCCTAACCCTAGGTCCAATAGGAACCCTAAACGGATCTGTATACCTAGCCCTCAACATAACCCTAAACCTAGGTCCAATCGGAAACCTAACCGGATCTCTAACCCTAGCCCTCAACATAACCCTAACCCTAGGTCCAATCGGAACCCTAACCGGATCTGTATACCTAGCCCTCAGCATAACCCTAACCCTAGGTACAATCGGAAACCTATCCGGATCTCTAACACTAGCCCTCAACATAACCCTAACCCTAGGTCCAATCGGAACCCTAACCGGATCTCTAACCCTAACCCTCAACATAACCCTAACCCTAGGTCCAATCGGAACCCTAACCTGATCTCTAACTCTAGCCCTCAACATAACCCTAACAATAGGTCCAATCGGAACCCTAAACGGAACTCTAACCCTAGCCCTCAACATAACCCTAACCCTACGTCCAATCGGAACCCTAACCGGATCTCTAACCCTAGCCCTCAACACAACGCTAACCCTGGGTCCAACCGTAACCCTTACCGGATCTCCAACCTTAGCCCTCAACATAACCCGAACCCTAGGTCCAATCTGAACCATAACCGGGTCTGTATACCTAGCCCTCAACATAACCCTAACCCTAGGTCCAATCGGAACACTAACCGGATCCCTAACCCTAGCCCTCAACATAACCCTAACCCTAGGACAAATCGGAAACCTAAATGGATATCTAATCCTTCCCCTCAACATAACCCTAACCCTAGGTCCAATCGGAACCCTAACCGGATCTCTAAACCTAGCCCTCAACATAACCCTAACCCTAGGACCAATCGGAAACCTAAATGGATATCTAATCCTTCCCCTCAACATAACCCTAACCCTAGGTCCAATCGGAAACCTAACCGGATCTCTAAACCTAGCCCTCAAATTAACCCTAACCCTAGGTCCAATCGGAACCCTAAACGGAACTCTAACCCTAGCCCTCAACATAACCCTAACCCTAGCTCCAATCGGAACCCTAACCGGATCTCTAACCCTAGCCCTCAACATAACCCTAACCCTAGGTCCAATCGGAACCCTAACCGGATCTCTAAACCTAGCCCTCAACATAACCCTAACCCTAGGTCCACTCGGAACCCTAACCGGATCTCTAACCCTCGCCCTCAACATAACCCTAACCCTAGGTCCAATCGGAACCCTAACCAGATTTCTAACCCTAGCCCTCAACATAACCCTAACCCTAGGTCCAATCGGAACCCTAAACGGAACTCTAACCCTAGCCCTCAAGATAACCGTAACCCTATGTCCAATCGGACCCTAACCGGAACTCTAACCCTAGCCCTCAACATAACCCTAACCCTAGGTCCAATCGGAACCCTAACCGGATCTCTAAGCATAGTCCTCAACTTAACCCTAACCCTAGGACCAATCGGAACGCTAAGCGGATATCTCACCCTAGCCCTCAACATAACCCTAACCCTAGGTCCAATCGGAACCCTAAACGGATATCTATACCTAGCCCTCAACATAATCCTAACCCTAAGTCCAATCGGAACCCTAACAAGACCTCTACCCCTCGCCCTCAACATAACCCTAAACCTAGGTCCAATCGGAACCCTAACCGGAACTCTAACCCTAGCCCTCAACAAAACCCTGACCCTAGGTCCAATCGGAACCCTAACCGATTCTCTAACCCTAGCCCTCAACATAACCTTAACGCTAGGTCCAATCGGAACCCTAACCGGATCTCGAACCCTAGCCCTCAACCTAACCCTAACACTAGGTCCAATCGGAACCCTAAACGGATCCCTAACCCTAGCCCTCAACATAACCCTAACCCTAGGACCAATCCGAACCCTAACCGGATCTCTACCACTCGCCCTCAACATAACCCTAACCCGAGGTCCAATCGGAACCCTAACCGGATCTCTAAACCTAGCCCTCAACATAACCCTAACCCGAGGTCCAATCGGAACCCTAACCGGATCTCTAAACCTAGCCCTCAACATAACCCTAACCCTAGGTCCAATCGGAACCCTAACCGGATCTCTAACCCTAGCCCTCAACATAACCCTAACCCTAGGTCCAATCGTAAACCTAACCGGTTCTCTAACCCTAGCCCTCAACATAACCCTAACCCTAGGTCCAATAGGAACCCTAACTGGATCTCTAACCCTAGCCCTCAACAGAACCCTAGCCGAGGTCCAATCAGAACCCTAATCGGATCTGTATACCTAGCCCTCAACATAACCCTAACCCTAGGTCCAATCGGAAACCTAACCGGATCTGTATACCTAGCCCTCAACATAACCCTAACCCTAGGTCCATTCGGAACCCTAAACGGATATCTAACCCTAGCCCTCAACATAACCCTAACCCTAGGTCCAATCGGAACCCTAAACGGAACTCTAACCCTAGCCCTCAACATAACCATAACACTAGGTCCAATCGGAAACCTAACCGGATCCCTAAACCTAGCCCTCAACATAACCCTAACCCTATGACCAATCCGAACCCTAACCGGATCTCTACCCCTCGCCCTCAACATAACCCTAAACCGAGATCCAATCAGAACCCTAACCGGATCTCTAAACCTAGCCCTCAACATAACCCTAACTCGAGGTCCATTCAGAACCCTAACCGGACCTCTAAACCTAGCCCTCAACATAACCCAAAACCTAGGTCCAATCGGAACCCTAACCGGAACTCTAACCCTAGCCCTCAACATAACCCTAACACAAGGTCCAATCGGAACCCTAACCGGAACTCTAACCCTAGCCCTCAACATAACCCTAACACGAGGTCCAATCGGAACCCTAACCGGATATCTAACCCTAGCCCTCAACATAACCCTAACCCTAGGTCCAATCCGAAACATAACCGGATCTCTAAACCTAGCCCTCAACATAACCCTAACCCTAGGTCCAATCGGAACCCTAACCGGATCTGTATACCTAGCCCACAACATAACCCTAACCCTAGGTCCAATCGGAACCCTAACCGGATCTGTATACCTAGCCCTCAACATAACCCTAACCCTAGGTACAATCCGAAATATAACCGGATCTCTAACCCTAGCCCTCAACATAACCCTAAACCTAGGTCCAATCGCAACCCTAACAGGACCTCTACCCCTCCCCCTCAATATAACCCTAAACCTAGGTCCAATCGGAACCCTAACCGGAACTCTAACCCTAGCCCTCAACATAACCCTAACACTAGGTCCAATCGGAACCCTAACCGGATATCTATCCCTAGCCGTCAACATAACCCTAACCCTAGGTCCAATCGGAACCCTAACCGGATCTGTATACCTAGCCCTCAACATAACCCTAACCCTAGGTCCAATCGGAACCCTAACCGGATCTCTAAACCTAGCCCTCAACATAACCCTAACCCTAGGTCCACTCGGAACCCTAACCGGATCTCTAACCCTCGCCCTCAACATAACCCTAACCCTAGGTACAATCGGAACCCTAACCATATTTCTAACCCTAGCCCTCAACATAACCCTAACCCTAGGTCCAATCGGAACCCTAAACGGATATCTATCCCTAGCCCTCAACATAACCCTAACCCTAGGTCCAATCGAAACTCTAACCGGACCTCTAACCCTAGTCCTCAACATAACCCTAACCCTAGGTCCAATAGGAACCCTAAACGGATCTGTATACCTAGCCCTCAACATAACCCTAAACCTAGGTCCAATCGGAAACCTAACCGGATCTCTAACCCTAGCCCTCAACATAACCCTAACCCTAGGTCCAATCGGAACCCTAACCGGATCTGTATACCTAGCCCTCAGCATAACCCTAACCCTAGGTACAATCGGAAACCTATCCGGATCTCTAACACTAGCCCTCAACATAACCCTAACCCTAGGTCCAATCGGAACCCTAACCGGATCTCTAACCCTAACCCTCAACATAACCCTAACAATAGGTCCAATCGGAACCCTAAACGGAACTCTAACCCTAGCCCTCAACATAACCCTAACCCTACGTCCAATCGGAACCCTAACCGGATCTCTAACCCTAGCCCTCAACACAACGCTAACCCTGGGTCCAACCGTAACCCTTACCGGATCTCCAACCTTAGCCCTCAACATAACCCGAACCCTAGGTCCAATCTGAACCATAACCGGGTCTGTATACCTAGCCCTCAACATAACCCTAACCCTAGGTCCAATCGGAACACTAACCGGATCCCTAACCCTAGCCCTCAACATAACCCTAACCCTAGGACAAATCGGAAACCTAAATGGATATCTAATCCTTCCCCTCAACATAACCCTAACCCTAGGTCCAATCGGAACCCTAACCGGATCTCTAAACCTAGCCCTCAACATAACCCTAACCCTAGGACCAATCGGAAACCTAAATGGATATCTAATCCTTCCCCTCAACATAACCCTAACCCTAGGTCCAATCGGAAACCTAACCGGATCTCTAAACCTAGCCCTCAAATTAACCCTAACCCTAGGTCCAATCGGAACCCTAAACGGAACTCTAACCCTAGCCCTCAACATAACCCTAACCCTAGCTCCAATCGGAACCCTAACCGGATCTCTAACCCTAGCCCTCAACATAACCCTAACCCTAGGTCCAATCGGAACCCTAACCGGATCTCTAAACCTAGCCCTCAACATAACCCTAACCCTAGGTCCACTCGGAACCCTAACCGGATCTCTAACCCTCGCCCTCAACATAACCCTAACCCTAGGTCCAATCGGAACCCTAACCAGATTTCTAACCCTAGCCCTCAACATAACCCTAACCCTAGGTCCAATCGGAACCCTAAACGGAACTCTAACCCTAGCCCTCAAGATAACCGTAACCCTATGTCCAATCGGACCCTAACCGGAACTCTAACCCTAGCAATCAACATAACCCTAACCCTAGGTCCAATCGGAACCCTAACCGGATCTCTAACCATAGTCCTCAACATAACCCTAACCCTAGGACCAATCGGAACGCTAAGCGGATATCTCACCCTAGCCCTCAACATAACCCTAACCCTAGGTCCAATCGGAACCCTAACCGGATCTCTAACCATAGTCCTCAACATAACCCTAACCCTAGGACCAATCGGAACGCTAAGCGGATATCTCACCCTAGCCCTCAACATAATCCTAACCCTAAGTCCAATCGGAACCCTAACAAGACCTCTACCCCTCGCCCTCAACATAACCCTAAACCTAGGTCCAATCGGAACCCTAACCGGAACTCTAACCCTAGCCCTCAACAAAACCCTGACCCTAGGTCCAATCGGAACCCTAACCGATTCTCTAACCCTAGCCCTCAACATAACCTTAACGCTAGGTCCAATCGGAACCCTAACCGGATCTCGAACCCTAGCCCTCAACCTAACCCTAACACTAGGTCCAATCGGAACCCTAAACGGAACTCAAACCCTAGCCCGCAACATAACCCTAACCCTAGTTCCAATCGGAACCCTAACCGGGTCTGTAAACCTAGCCCTCAACATAACCCTAACTCTAGGTCCAATCGGAAACCTAACCGGATCCCTAACCCTAGCCCTCAACATAACCCTAACCCTAGGACCAATCCGAACCCTAACCGGATCTCTACCCCTCGCCCTCAACATAATCCTAACCCGAGGTCCAATCGGAACCCTAACCGGATCTCTAAACCTAGCCCTCAACATAACCCTAACCCTAGGTCCAATTGGAACCCTAACCGGATCTCTAACCCTAGCCCTCAACATAACCCTAACCCTAGGACCAATCGGAACGCTAAATGGATATCTAACCCTTCCCCTCAACGTAACCCTAACCCTAGGTCCAATCGGAACCCTAACCGGATCTCTAACCCTAGCCCTCAACATAACCCTAACCCTAGGTGCAATCGGAACCCTAATACGATCTCTAACCCTCGCCCTCAACATAACCCTAACCCTAGGTCCAATCAGAACCCTAACCGGATCTCTAACCCTAGCCCTCAACATAACCCTAACCCTAGGTCCAATCGGAACCCTAAACGGAACTCTAACCCTAGCCCGCAACATAACCCTAACCCTAGTTCCAATCGGAACCCTAACCGGATCTGTAAACCTAGCCCTCAACATAACCCTAACTCTAGGTCCAATCGGAACCCTAACCCGATCCCTAACCCTAGCCCTCAACATAACCCTAACCCTAGGACCAATCCGAACCCTAACCGGATCTCTACCCCTCGCCCTCAACATAATCCTAACCCGAGGTCCAATCGGAACCCTAACCGGATCTCTAAACCTAGCCCTCAACATAACCCTAACTCTAGGTCCAATCGGAACCCTAACCGGATCTCTAACCCTAGCCCTCAACATAACCCTAACACTAGGTCCAATCCGAAACATAACCGGATCTCTAAACCTAGCCCTCAACATAACCCTAACCCTAGGACCAATCGGAAACCTAAATGGATATCTAATCCTTCCCCTCAACATAACCCTAACCCTAGGTCCAATCGGAAACCTAACCGGACCTCTAAACCTAGCCCTCAAATTAACCCTAACCCTAGGTCCAATCGGAACCCTAAACGGAAATCTAACCCTATCCCTCAACATAACCCTGTCCCTAGGTCCAATCGGAACCCTAACCGGAACTCTAACCCTAGCCCTCAACATAACCCTAACCCTAGGAGCAATCGGAAACCTAAATGGATATCTAATCCTTCCCCTCAACATAACCCTAACCCTAGGTCCAATCGGAAACCTAACCGGATCTCTAAACCTAGCCCTCAAATTAACACTAACCCTAGGTCCAATCGGAACCCTAAACGGAAATCTAACCCAATCCCTCAATATAACCCTATCCCGAGGTCGAATCGGAACCCTAACCGGAACTCTAACCCTAGCCCTCAACATAACCATAACCCTAGGTCCAATCGGAACCCTAACCGGATCTCTAACCCTAGCCCTCAACATAACCCTAACCCTAGGTTTAATCGGAACCCTAACCGGGTCTGTAAACCTAGCCCTCAACATAACCCTAACCCTAGGTCCAATCGGAACCCTAACCGGATCCCTAACCCTAGCCCTCAACATAACCCTAACCCTAGGACCAATCCGAACCCTAACCGGATCTCTACCACTCGCCCTCAACATAACCCTAACCCGAGGTCCAATCGGAACCCTAACCGGATCTCTAAACCTAGCCCTCAACATAACCCTAACCCGAGGTCCAATCGGAACCCTAACCGGATCTCTAAACCTAGCCCTCAACATAACCCTAACCCTAGGTCCAATCGGAACCCTAACCGGATCTCTAACCCTAGCCCTCAACATAACCCTAACCCTAGGTCCAATCGTAAACCTAACCGGTTCTCTAACCCTAGCCCTCAACATAACCCTAACCCTAGGTCCAATAGGAACCCTAACTGGATCTCTAACCCTAGCCCTCAACATAACCCTAGCCGAGGTCCAATCAGAACCCTAACCGGATCTGTATACCTAGCCCTCAACATAACCCTAACCCTAGGTCCAATCGGAAACCTAACCGGATCTGTATACCTAGCCCTCAACATAACCCTAACCCTAGGTCCATTCGGAACCCTAAACGGATATCTAACCCTAGCCCTCAACATAACCCTAACCCTAGGTCCAATCGGAACCCTAAACGGAACTCTAACCCTAGCCCTCAACATAACCATAACACTAGGTCCAATCGGAACCCTAACCGGATCCCTAAACCTAGCCCTCAACATAACCCTAACCCTATGACCAATCCGAACCCTAACCGGATCTCTACCCCTCGCCCTCAACATAACCCTAAACCGAGGTCCAATCAGAACCCTAACCGGATCTCTAAACCTAGCCCTCAACATAACCCTAACTCGAGGTCCATTCAGAACCCTAACCGGACCTCTAAACCTAGCCCTCAACATAACCCTAAACCTAGGTCCAATCGGAACCCTAACCGGAACTCTAACCCTAGCCCTCAACATAACCCTAACACAAGGTCCAATCGGAACCCTAACCGGAACTCTAACCCTAGCCCTCAACATAACCCTAACACGAGGTCCAATCGGAACCCTAACCGGATATCTAACCCTAGCCCTCAACATAACCCTAACCCTAGGTCCAATCCGAAACATAACCGGATCTCTAAACCTAGCCCTCAACATAACCCTAACCCTAGCTCCAATCGGAACCCTAACCGGATCTGTATACCTAGCCCACAACATAACCCTAACCCTAGGTCCAATCGGAACCCTAACCGGATCTGTATACCTAGCCCTCAACATAACCCTAACCCTAGGTACAATCCGAAACATAACCGGATCTCTAACCCTAGCCCTCAACATAACCCTAAACCTAGGTCCAATCGGAACCCTAACAGGACCTCTACCCCTCCCCCTCAATATAACCCTAAACCTAGGTCCAATCGGAACCCTAACCGGAACTCTAACCCTAGCCCTCAACATAACCCTAACACTAGGTCCAATCGGAACCCTAACCGGATATCTATCCCTAGCCGTCAACATAACCCTAACCCTAGGTCCAATCGGAACCCTAACCGGATCTGTATACCTAGCCCTCAACATAACCCTAACCCTAGGTCCAATCGGAACCCTAACCGGATCTCTAAACCTAGCCCTCAACATAACCCTAACCCTAGGTCCACTCGGAACCCTAACCGGATCTCTAACCCTCGCCCTCAACATAACCCTAACCCTAGGTACAATCGGAACCCTAACCATATTTCTAACCCTAGCCCTCAACATAACCCTAACCCTAGGTCCAATCGGAACCTTAAACGGATATCTATCCCTAGCCCTCAACATAACCCTAACCCTAGGTCCAATCGAAACTCTAACCGGACCTCAAACCCTAGTCCTCAACATAACCCTAACCCTAGGTCCAATAGGAACCCTAAACGGATCTGTATACCTAGCCCTCAACATAACCCTAAACCTAGGTCCAATCGGAAACCTAACCGGATCTCTAACCCTAGCCCTCAACATAACCCTAACCCTAGGTCCAATCGGAACCCTAACCGGATCTGTATACCTAGCCCTCAGCATAACCCTAACCCTAGGTACAATCGGAAACCTATCCGGATCTCTAACACTAGTCCTCAACATAACCCTAACCCTAGGTCCAATCGGAACCCTAACCGGATCTCTAACCCTAACCCTCAACATAACCCTAACCCTAGGTCCAATCGGAACCCTAACCTGATCTCTAACCCTAGCCCTCAACATAACCCTAACAATAGGTCCAATCGGAACCCTAAACGGAACTCTAACCCTAACCCTCAACATAACCCTAACCCTACGTCCAATCGGAACCCTAACCGGATCTCTAACCCTAGCCCTCAACACAACGCTAACCCTGGGTCCAACCGTAACCCTTACCGGATCTCCAACCTTAGCCCTCAACATAACCCTAACCCTAGGTCCAATCTGAACCATAACCGGGTCTGTATACCTAGCCCTCAACATAACCCTAACCCTAGGTCCAATCGGAACACTAACCGGATCCCTAACCCTAGCCCTCAACATAACCCTAACCCTAGCTCGAATCGGAACCCTAACCGGATCTCTAACCCTAGCCCTCAACATAACCCTAACCCTAGGTCCAATCGGAACCCTAACCGGGTCTGTAAACCTAGCCCTCAACATAACCCTAACCCTAGGTCCAATCGGAACCCTAACCGGATCCCTAACCCTAGCCCTCAACATAACCCTAACCCTAGGACCAATCCGAACCCTAACCGGATCTCTACCCCTCGCCCTCAACATAACCCTAACCCGAGGTCCAATCGGAACCCTAACCGGATCTCTAAACCTAGCCCTCAACATAACCCTAACCCGAGGTCCAATCGGAACCCTAACCGGACCTCTAAACCTAGCCCTCAACATAACCCTAACCCTAGGTCCAATCGGAACCCTAACCGGATCTCTAACCCTAGCCCTCAACATAACCCTAACCCTATGTCCAGTCGGAACCGTAACTGGAACTCTAACCCTAGCCCTCAAAATAACCCTAACCCAAGGTCCAATCGGAACCCTAACCGGATATCTATCCCTAGCCCTCAACATAACCCTAACCCTAGGTCCATTCGGAACCCTAACCGGATCTGTATACATAGACCTCAACATAACCCTAACACTAGGTCCAATCGTAAACCTAACCGGTCTCTAACCCTAGCCCTCAACATAACCCTAACCCTAGGTCCAATCGGAACCCTAACCGGATCTCTAACCCTAGCCCTCAACATAACCCTAACCCTAGGTCAAATCGGAACCCTAACCTGATCTGTATACCTAGCCCTCAACATAACCCTAACCCTAGGTCCAATCGGAAACCTCACCGGATCTCTAACCCTAGCCCTCAACATAACCCTAACCCTAGGTCCAATCGGAACCCTAACCGGATCTCTAACCCTAGCCCTCAATATAACCCTAACCCTAGGTCCAATCGGAACCCTAACCGGATCTCTACCCCTCGCCCTCAACATAACCCTAACCCGAGGTCCAATCGGAACCCTAACAGGATCTCTAAAACAAGCCCTCAACATAACCCTAACCCTAGGTCCAGTCGGAACCCTAACCGGAACTCTAACCCTAGCCCTCAAAATAACCCTAACCCAAGGTCCAATCGGAACCCTAACCGGATATCTATCCCTAGCCCTCAAAATAACCCTAACCCTAAGTCCAATCGGAACCCTAACCGGATCTCTAACCCTAGCCCTCAACATAACCCTAACCGTAGGCCCAATCGGGACCCTAACCGGATCTCTAACCCTAGCCCTCAACATAACCCTAACCCTAGGTCCAATCGGAACCCTAACCGAATCTGTATACATAGACCTCAACATAACCCTAACGCTAGATCCAATCGGAAACCTAACCGGTTCTCTAACCCTAGCCCTCAACATAACCCTAACCCTAGGTCCAATCGGAACCCTAACCGGATCTCTAACCCTAGCCCTCAACATAACCCAAACCCTAGGTCCAATAGGAACCCTAACCGGATCTGTATACCTAGCCCTCAACATAACCCTAACCCTAGGACCAATCGGAAACCTCACCGGATCTCTAACCCTAGCCCTCAACATAACCCTAACCCTAGGTCCAATCGGAACCCTAACCGGATCTCTAACCCTAGCCCTCAACATAACCCTAACCCTAGGTCCAATCGGAACCCTAAACGGATATCTAACCCTAGCCCTCAACATAACCCTAACCCTAGGTCCAACGGAACCCTAAACGGAACTCTAACCCTAGCCCTCAACATAACCATAACCCTAGGTCCAATCGGAACCCTAACCGGATCCATAACCCTAGCCCTCAACATAACCCTAACCCTAGGTCCAATAGGAACCCTAACCGGATCTCTAACCCTAGCCCTCAACATACCCCTAACCCTAGGTCCAATCGGAACCCTAACCGGATCCCTAACCCTAGCCCTCAACATAACCCTAACCCTAGGACCAATCCGAACCCTAACCGGATCTCTACCCCTCGCCCTCAACATAACCCTAACCCGAGCTCCAATCGGTACCCTAACCGGATCTGTAAACCTAGTCCTCAACATAACCCTAACCCGAGGTCCAATCGGAACCCTAACCGGATCTCTAAACCTAGCCCTCAACATAACCCTAACCCTAGGTCCAATCGGAACCCTAACGGGATCTCTAACCCTCAACATAACCCTAACCCTAGGACCAATCGGAACCCTGAACGGATATGTAACCCTAGCCCTCAACATAACCCTAACCCTAGGACCAATCGGAAACCTAAATGGATATCTAATCCTTCCCCTCAACATAACCCTAACCCTAGGTCCAATCGGAAACCTAACCGGATCTCTAAACCGAGCCCTCAAATTAACCCTAACCCTAGGTCCAATCGGAACCCTAAAAAGAAATCTAACCCTATCCCTCAACATAACCCTATCCCTAGGTCCAATCGGAACCCGAACCGGAACTCTAACCCTAGCCCTCAACATAACCCTAACCCTAGGACCAATCGGAAACCTAAATGGATATCTAATCCTTCCCCTCAACATAACCCTAACCCTAGGTTTAATCGGAACCCTAACCGGGTCTGTAAACCTAGCCCTCAACATAACCCTAACCCTAGGTCCATTCGGAACCCTAACCGGATCCCTAACCCTAGCCCTCAACATAACCCTAACCCTAGGACCAATCCGAATCCTAACCGGATCTCTACCCCTCGCCCTCAACATAACCCTAACCCGAGGTCCAATCGGAACCCTAACCAGATCTCTAAACCTAGCCCTCAACATAACCCTAACCCGAGGTCCAATCGGAACCCTAACCGGATCTCTAAACCTAGCCCTCAACATAAACCTAACCCTAGGTCCAATCGGAACCCTAACCGGATCTCTAACCCTAGCCCTCAACATAACCCTAACCCTAGGTCAAATCGGAACCCTAACCTGATCTGTATACCTAGCCCTCAACATAACCCTAACCCTAGGTCCAATCGGAAACCTCACCGGATCTCTAACCCTAGCCCTCAACATAACCCTAACCCTAGGTCCAATCGGAACCCTAACCGGATCTCTAACCCTAGCCCTCAATATAACCCTAACCCTAGGTCCAATCGGAACCCTAAACGGATATCTAACCCTAGCCCTCAACATAACCCTAACCCTAGGACCAATCCGAACCCTAACCGGATCTCTACCCCTCGCCCTCAACATAATCCTAACCCGAGGTCCAATCGGAACCCTAACCGGATCTCTAAACCTAGCCCGCAACATAACCCTAACCCTAGGTCCAATCGGAACCCTAACCGGGTCTGTAAACCTAGCCCTCAACATAACCCTAACTCTAGGTCCAATCGGAACCCTAACCGGATCCCTAACCCTAGCCCTCAACATAACCCTAACCCTAGGACCAATCCGAACCCTAACCGGATCTCTACCCCTCGCCCTCAACATAATCCTAACCCGAGGTCCAATCGGAACCCTAACCGGATCTCTAAACCTAGCCCTCAACATAACCCTAACCCTAGGTCCAATCGAAACCCTAACCGGATCTCTAACCCTAGCCCTCAACATAACCCTAACCCTAGGACCAATCGGAACGCTAAATGGATATCTAACCCTTTCCCTCAACGTAACCCTAATCCTAGGTCCAATCGGAACCCTAACCGGATCTCTAACCCTAGCCCTCAACATAACCCTAACCCTAGGTGCAATCGGAACCCTAACACGATCTCTAACCCTCGCCCTCAACATAACCCTAACCCTAGGTCCAATCGGAACCCTAACCGGATCTCTAACCCTAGCCCTCAAAATAACCCTAACCCAAGGTCCAATCGGAACCCTAACTGGATATTTATCCCTAGCCCTCAACATAACCCTAACCCTAGGTCCAATCGGAACCCTAACTGGATCTGTATACATAGACCTCAACATAACCCTAACACTATGTCCAATCGTAAACCTAACCGGTCTCTAACCCTAGCCCTCAACATAACCCTAACCCTAGGTCCAATCGGAACCCTAACCGGATCCCTAACCCTAGTCGTCAACATAACCCTAACCCTAGGACCAAATAACCCTAACCGGATCTCTAACCCTCGCCCTAAACATAACCCTAACCCGAGGTCCAATCTGAACCCTAACGGGATCTCTAAACCTAGCCCTCAACATAACCCTAACCCTAGGTCCAATCGGAACCCTAACTGGATCTCTAACCCTAGCCCTCAACATAACCCTAACCCTAGGACTAATCGGAACCCTAAATGGATATCTAACCCTAGCCCTCAACATAACCCTAACCCTAGGTCCAATTGGAACCCTAACAGGATCTCTACCCCTCGCCCTCAACAAAACTCTAACCCTAGGTCCAATCGGAACCCTAACCGGATCTCTAACCCTAGCCCTCAACATAACCCTAACCCTAGGTCCAATCGGAACCCTAACCAGATCTCTAACCCTAGTCCTCAACATAACCCTAACGCTAGGTCCAATCGGAACCCTAACCGGATCTGTATACCTAGCCCTCAACATAACCCTAACCCTAGGTCCCATCGGAAACCTAACCGGATCTCTAACCCTAACCCTCAACATAACCCTAACCCTAGGTCCAATCGGAACGCTAACCAGATCTCTAACCCTAGCCCTCAACATAACCCTAACCCTAGGTCCAATCGGAACCCTAACCGGATTTGTATACCTAGCCCTCAACATAACCCTAACCCTAGGTCCAATCGGAAACCTAACCGGATCTCTAACTCTAGCCCTCAACATAACCCTAACCCTAGGTCCAATCGGAACCCTAACCGGATCTCGAACCCTAGCCCTCAACATAACCCTAACCCTAGGTCCAATGGGAACCCTAACCGGATCTCTAACCCTAGCCCTCAACATAACCCTAACCCTAGGTCCAATCGGAACCCTAAACGGAATTCTAACCCTAGACCTCAACATAACCCTAACCCTAGGTCCAGTCGGAATCATAACCGGATCTCTAACCCTAGCCCTCAACACAACACTAACCCTGGGTCCAATCGTAACCCTTACCGGATCCCTAACCCTAGCCCTCAACATAACCCTAACCCTATGACCAATCCGAACCCTAACCGGATCTCTACCCCTCGCCCTCAACATAACCCTAACCCTAGGTCCAATCGGAACCCTCACCGGATCTCTAACCCTAGCCCTCAACATAATCCTAACCCTAGGACCAATCGGAACCCTAACCGGAACTCTAACCCTAGCCATCAACATAACCCTAACCCTAGGTCCAATCGGAACCCTAAACGGAACTCTAATCCTAGCCCTCAACATAACCCTAACCCTAGGTCCAATCGGAACCCTAAACGGAACTCTAACCCTATCCCTCAACATAACCCTATCCCTAGGTCCAATCGGAACCCTAACCGGAACTCTAACCCTAGCCCTCAACATAACCCTAACCCTAGGACCAATCGGAAACCTAAATGGATATCTAATCCTTCCCCTCAACATAACCCTAACCCTAGGTCCAATCGGAAACCTAACCGGATCTCTAAACCTAGCCCTCAAATTAACCCTAACCCTAGGTCCAATCGGAACCCTAAACGGAAATCTAACCCTATCCCTCAACATAACCCTATCCCTAGGTCCAATCGGAACCCTAACCGGAACTCTAAACATAGCCCTCAACATAACCCTAACCCTAGGACCAATCGGAAACCTAAATGGATATCTAATCCTTCCCCTCAACATAACCCTAACCCTAGGTCCAATCGGAAACCTAACCGGATCTCTAAACCTAGCCCTCAAATTAACCCTAACCCTAGGTCCAATCGGAACCCTAAACGGAAATCTAACCCTATCCCTCAATATAACCCTATCTCTAGGTCCAATCGGAACCCTAACCGGAACTCTAACCCTAGCCCTCAACATAACCCTAACCCTAGGTCCAATCGAAACCCTAACCGGGTCGGTAAACCTAGCCCTCAACATAACCCTAACCCTAGGTCCAATCGGAACCCTAACCGGATCCCTAACCCTAGCCCTCAACATAACCCTAACCCTAGGACCAATCCGAACCCTAACCGGATCTCTACCCCTCGCCCTCAACATAACCCTAACCCTAGGTCTAATCGGAACCCTAAACGGAACTCTAAGCCTAGCCCTCAACATAACCATAACCCTAGGTCCAATCGGAACCCTAACCGGATCTCTAAACCTAGCCCTCAACATAACCCTAACCCTAGGTCCAATAGGAACCCTAACCGGATCTCGAACCCTAGCCCTCAACATAACCCTAACCCGAGGTCCAATCGGAACCCTAACCGGATCTCTAACCCTAGCCCTCAACATAACCCTAACCCTAGGACCAATCGGAACTCTAAATGGATATCTAACCCTTCCCCTCAACGTAACCCTAACCCTAGGTCCAATCGGAACCCTAACCGGATCTCTAACCATAGCCCTCAACATAACCCTAACCCTAGGTGCAATCTCAATCCTAACACGATCTCTAACCCTCGCCCTCAACATAACCCTAACCCTAGGTCCAATCGGAACCCTAACCGGATCTCTAACCCTAGCCCTCAACATAACCCTAACCCTAGGTCCAATCGGAACCCTAACCGGGTCTGTATACCTAGCCCTCAACATAACCCTAAGCCTAGGTCCAATCAGAACCCTAACCGGATCCCTAACCCTAACCCTCAACATAACCCTAACCCTAGGACCAATCCGAACCCTAACCGGATCTCTACCCCTCGCCCTCAACATAACCCTAACCCGAGGTCCAATCGGAACCCTAACAGGATCTCTAAAACAAGCCTCAACATAACCCTAACCCTAGGTCCAATCGGAACCCTCACCGGATCTCTAACCCTAGCCCTCAACATAACCCTAACCCTAGGACCAATCGGAACCCTAACCGGATCTCTAACCCTAGCCATCAACATAAACCTAACCCTAGGTCCAATCGGAACCCTAAACGGAACTCTAACCCTATCCCTCAACATAACCCTATCCCTAGGTCCAATCGGAACCCTAACCGGAACTCTAACCCTAGCCCTCAACATAACCCTAACCCTAGGAACAATCGGAAACTTAAATGGATATCTAATCCTTCCCCTCAACATAACCCTAACCCTAGGTCCAATCGGAAACCTAACCGGATCTCTAAACCTAGCCCTCAAATTAACCCTAACCCTAGGTCCAATCGGAACCCTAAACGGAAATCTAACCCTATCCCTCAATATAACCCTATCTCTAGGTCCAATCGGAACCCTAACTGGAACTCTAACCCTAGCCCTCAACATAACCCTAACCCTAGGTCCAATCGGAACCCTAACCGGATCTCTAACCCTAGCCCTCAACATAACCCTAACCCTAGGTCCAATCGGAACCCTAACCGGGTCTGTAAACCTAGCCCTCAACATAACCCTAACCCTAGGTCCAATCGGAACCCTAACCGGATCCCTAACCCTAGCCCTCAACATAACCCTAACCCTAGGACCAATCCGAACCCTAACCGGATCTCTACCCCTCGCCCTCAACATAACCCTAACCCGAGGTCCAATCGGAACCCTAACCGGATCTCTAAACCTAGCCCTCAACATAACCCTAACCCGAGGTCCAATCGGAACCCTAACCGGACCTCTAAACCTAGCCCTCAACATAACCCTAACCCTAGGTCCAATCGGAACCCTAACCGGATCTCTAACCCTAGCCCTCAACATAACCCTAACCCTATGTCCAGTCGGAACCGTAACTGGAACTCTAACCCTAGCCCTCAAAATAACCCTAACCCAAGGTCCAATCGGAACCCTAACCGGATATCTATCCCTAGCCCTCAACATAACCCTAACCCTAGGTCCATTCGGAACCCTAACCGGATCTGTATACATAGACCTCAACATAACCCTAACACTAGGTCCAATCGTAAACCTAACCGGTCTCTAACCCTAGCCCTCAACATAACCCTAACCCTAGGTCCAATCGGAACCCTAACCGGATCTCTAACCCTAGCCCTCAACATAACCCTAACCCTAGGTCAAATCGGAACCCTAACCTGATCTGTATACCTAGCCCTCAACATAACCCTAACCATAGGTCCAATCGGAAACCTCACCGGATCTCTAACCCTAGCCCTCAACATAACCCTAACCCTAGGTCCAATCGGAACCCTAACCGGATCTCTAACCCTAGCCCTCAATATAACCCTAACCCTAGGTCCAATCGGAACCCTAACCGGATCTCTACCCCTCGCCCTCAACATAACCCTAACCCGAGGTCCAATCGGAACCCTAACAGGATCTCTAAAACAAGCCCTCAACATAACCCTAACCCTAGGTCCAGTCGGAACCCTAACCGGAACTCTAACCCTAGCCCTCAAAATAACCCTAACCCAAGGTCCAATCGGAACCCTAACCGGATATCTATCCCTAGCCCTCAAAATAACCCTAACCCTAAGTCCAATCGGAACCCTAACCGGATCTCTAACCCTAGCCCTCAACATAACCCTAACCGTAGGCTCAATCGGGACCCTAACCGGATCTCTAACCCTAGCCCTCAACATAACCCTAACCCTAGGTCCAATCGGAACCCTAACCGAATCTGTATACATAGACCTCAACATAACCCTAACGCTAGATCCAATCGGAAACCTAACCGGTTCTCTAACCCTAGCCCTCAACATAACCCTAACCCTAGGTCCAATCGGAACCCTAACCGGATCTCTAACCCTAGCCCTCAACATAACCCAAACCCTAGGTCCAATAGGAACCCTAACCGGATCTGTATACCTAGCCCTCAACATAACCCTAACCCTAGGACCAATCGGAAACCTAACCGGATCTCTAACCCTAGCCCTCAACATAACCCTAACCCTAGGTCCAATCGGAACCCTAACCGGATCTCTAACCCTAGCCCTCAACATAACCCTAACCCTAGGTCCAATCGGAACCCTAAACGGATATCTAACCCTAGCCCTCAACATAACCCTAACCCTAGGTCCAACGGAACCCTAAACGGAACTCTAACCCTAGCCCTCAACATAACCATAACCCTAGGTCCAATCGGAACCCTAACCGGATCCATAACCCTAGCCCTCAACATAACCCTAACCCTAGGTCCAATAGGAACCCTAACCGGATCTCTAACCCTAGCCCTCAACATAACCCTAACCCTAGGTCAAATCGGAACCCTAACCTGATCTGTATACCTAGCCCTCAACATAACCCTAACCCTAGGTCCAATCGGAAACCTCACCGGATCTCTAACCCTAGCCCTCAACATAACCCTAACCCTAGGTCCAATCGGAACCCTAACCGGATCTCTAACCCTAGCCCTCAATATAACCCTAACCCTAGGTCCAATCGGAACCCTAACCGGATCTCTACCCCTCGCCCTCAACATAACCCTAACCCGAGGTCCAATCGGAACCCTAACAGGATCTCTAAAACAAGCCCTCAACATAACCCTAACCCTAGGTCCAGTCGGAACCCTAACCGGAACTCTAACCCTAGCCCTCAAAATAACCCTAACCCTAAGTCCAATCGGAACCCTAACCGGATCTCTAACCCTAGCCCTCAACATAACCCTAACCGTAGGCCCAATCGGGACCCTAACCGGATCTCTATCCCTAGCCCTCAACATAACCCTAACCCTAGGTCCAATCGGAACCCTAACCGAATCTGTATACATAGACCTCAACATAACCCTAACAAAAGATCCAATCGGAAACCTAACCGGTTCTCTAACCCTAGCCCTCAACATAACCCTAACCCTAGGTCCAATCGGAACCCTCACCGGATCTCTAACCCTAGCCCTCAACATAACCCTAACCCTAGGACCAATCGGAAACCTAACCGGATCTCTAACCCTAGCCATCAACATAAACCTAACCCTAGGTCCAATCGGAACCCTAAACGGAACTCTAACCCTATCCCTCAACATAACCCTATCCCTAGGTCCAATCGGAACCCTAACCGGAACTCTAACCCTAGCCCTCAACATAACCCTAACCCTAGGAACAATCGGAAACCTAAATGGATATCTAATCCTTCCCCTCAACATAACCCTAACCCTAGGTCCAATCGGAAACCTAACCGGATCTCTAAACCTAGCCCTCAAATTAACCCTAACCCTAGGTCCAATCGGAACCCTAAACGGAAATCTAACCCTATCCCTCAATATAACCCTATCTCTAGGTCCAATCGGAACCCTAACTGGAACTCTAACCCTAGCCCTCAACATAACCCTAACCCTAGGTCCAATTGGAACCCTAACCGGATCTCTAACCCTAGCCCTCAACATAACCCTAACGCTAGGTCCAATCGGAAACCTAACCGGGTCTGTAAACCTAGCCCTCAACATAACCCTAACCCTAGGTCCAATCGGAACCCTAACCGGATCCCTAACCCTAGCCCTCAACATAACCCTAACCCTAGGACCAATCCGAACCCTAACCGGATCTCTACCCCTCGCCCTCAACATAACCCTAACCCGAGGTCCAATCGGAACCCTAACCGGATCTCTAAACCTAGCCCTCAACATAACCCTAACCCGAGGTCCAATCGGAACCCTAACCGGACCTCTAAACCTAGCCCTCAACATAACCCTAACCCGAGGTCCAATCGGAACCCTAACCGGACCTCTAAACCTAGCCCTCAACATAACCCTAACCCTAGGACCAATCCGAACCCTAACCGGATCTCTATCCCTCGCCCTCAACATAACCCTAACCCGAGGTCCAATCGGAACCCTAACCGGATCTCTAAACCTAGCCCTCAACATAACCCTAACCCGAGGTCCAATCGGAACCCTAACCGGACCTCTAAACCTAGCCCTCAACATAACCCTAACCCTATGTCCAGTCGGAACCCTAACTGGAACTCTAACCCTAGCCCTCAAAATAACCCTAACCCAAGGTCCAATCGGAACCCTAACCGGATATCTATCCCTAGCCCTCAACATAACCCTAACCCGAGGTCCAATCGGAACCCTAACCGGACCTCTAAACCTAGCCCTCAACATAACCCTAACCCGAGGTCCAATCGGAACCCTAACCGGATCTCTAAACCTAGCCCTCAACATAACCCTAACCCGAGGTCCAATCGGAACCCTAACCGGACCTCTAAACCTAGCCCTCAACATAACCCTAACCCTAGGTCCAATCGGAACCCTAACCGGATCTCTAACCCTAGCCCTCAACATAACCCTAACCCTATGTCCAGTCGGAACCCTAACTGGAACTCTAACCCTAGCCCTCAAAATAACCCTAACCCAAGGTCCAATCGGAACCCTAACCGGATATCTATCCCTAGCCCTCAACATAACCCTAACCCTAGGTCCAATCGGAACCCTAACCGGATCTGTATACATAGACCTCAACATAACCCTAACACTAGGTCCAATCGTAAACCTAACCGGTCTCTAACCCTAGCCCTCAACATAACCCTAACCCTAGGTCCAATCGGAACCCTAACCGGATCTCTAACCCTAGCCCTCAACATAACCCTAACCCTAGGTCAAATCGGAACCCTAACCTGATCTGTATACCTAGCCCTCAACATAACCCTAACCCTAGGTCCAATCGGAAACCTCACCGGATCTCTAACCCTAGCCCTCAACATAACCCTAACCCTAGGTCCAATCGGAACCCTAACCGGATCTCTAACCCTAGCCCTCAATATAACCCTAACCCTAGGTCCAATCGGAACCCTAACCGGATCTCTACCCCTCGCCCTCAACATAACCCTAACCCGAGGTCCAATCGGAACCCTAACAGGATCTCTAAAACAAGCCCTCAACATAACCCTAACCCTAGGTCCAGTCGGAACCCTAACCGGAACTCTAACCCTAGCCCTCAAAATAACCCTAACCCAAGGTCCAATCGGAACCCTAACCGGAACTCTAACCCTAGCCCTCAAAATAACCCTAACCCAAGGTCCAATCGGAACCCTAACCGGATCTCTAACCCTAGCCCTCAACATAACCCTAACCGTAGGCCCAATCGGGACCCTAACCGGATCTCTAACCCTAGCCCTCAACATAACCCTAACCCTAGGTCCAATCGGAACCCTAACCGAATCTGTATACATAGACCTCAACATAACCCTAACGCTAGATCCAATCGGAAACCTAACCGGTTCTCTAACCCTAGCCCTCAACATAACCCTAACCCTAGGTCGAATCGGAACCCTAACCGGATCTCTAACCCTAGCCCTCAACATAACCCAAACCCTAGGTCCAATAGGAACCCTAACCGGATCTGTATACCTAGCCCTCAACATAACCCTAACCCTAGGACCAATCGGAAACCTCACCGGATCTCTAACCCTAGCCCTCAACATAACCCTAACCCTAGGTCCAATCGGAACCCTAACCGGATCTCTAACCCTAGCCCTCAACATAACCCTAACCCTAGGTCCAATCGGAACCCTAAACGGATATCTAACCCTAGCCCTCAACATAACCCTAACCCTAGGTCCAATCGGAACCCTAAACGGAACTCTAACCCTAGCCCTCAACATAACCATAACCCTAGGTCCAATCGGAACCCTAACCGGATCCATAACCCTAGCCCTCAACATAACCCTAAACCTAGGTCCAATAGGAACCCTAACCGGATCTCTAACCCTAGCCCTCAACATAATCCTAGCCCGTGGTCCAATCAGAACCGTAACCGGATCTGTATACCTAGCCCTCAACATAACCCTAACCCTAGGTCCAATCGGAACCCTAACCGGATCTGTATACCTAGCCCTCAACATAACCCTAACCCTAGGTCCATTCGGAACCCTAAACGAATATCTAACCCTAGCCCTCAACATAACCCTAACCCTAGGTCCAATCGGAACCCTAAACGGAACTCTAACCCTAGCCCTCAACATAACCATAACCCTAGGTCCAATCGGAACCCTAACCGGATCCCTAACCCTAGCCCTCAACATAACCCTAACCCTATGACCAATCCGAACCCTAACCGGATCTCTACCCCTCGCCCTCAACATAACCCTAACCCGAGGTCCAATCGGAACCCTAACCGGATCTCTAAACCTAGCCCTCAACATAACACTAACCCGAGGTCCATTCGGAACCCTAACCGGACCTCTAAACCTAGCCCTCAACATAACCCTAACCCTAGGTCCAATCGGAACCCTAAACGGAACTCTAACCCTATCCCTCAACATAACCCTATCCCTAGGTCCAATCGGAACCCTAACCGGAACTCTAACCCTAGCTCTCAACATAACCCTAACCCTAGGAACAATTGGAAACCTAAATGGATATCTAATCCTTCCCCTCAACATAACCCTAACCCTAGGTCCAATCGGAAACCTAACCGGATCTCTAAACCTAGCCCTCAAATTAACCCTAACCCTAGGTCCAATCGGAACCCTAAACGGAAATCTAACCCTATCCCTCAATATAACCCTATCTCTAGGTCCAATCGGAACCCTAACCGGAACTCTAACCCTAGCCCTCAACATAACCCTAACCCTAGGTCCAATCGGAACCCTAACCGGATCTCTAACCCTAGCCCTCAACATAACCCTAACCCTAGGTCCAATCGGAACCCTAACCGGGTCTGTAAACCTAGCCCTCAACATAACCCTAACCCTAGGTCCAATCGGAACCCTAACCGGATCCCTAACCCTAGCCCTCAACATAACCCTAACCCTAGGACCAATCCGAACCCTAACCGGATCTCTACCCCTCGCCCTCAACATAACCCTAACCCGAGGTCCAATCGGAACCCTAACCGGATCTCTAAACCTAGCCCTCAACATAACCCTAACCCGAGGTCCAATCGGAACCCTAACCGGACCTCTAAACCTAGCCCTCAACATAACCCTAACCCTAGGTCCAATCGGAACCCTAACCGGATCTCTAACCCTAGCCCTCAACAAAACCCTAACCCTATGTCCAGTCGGAACCCTAACTGGAACTCTAACCCTAGCACTCAAAATAACCCTAACCCAAGGTCCAATCGGAACCCTAACCGGATATCTATCCCTAGCCCTCAACATAACCCTAACCCTAGGTCCAATCGGAACCCTAACCGGATCTGTATACATAGACCTCAACATAACCCTAACACTAGGTCCAATCGTAAACCTAACCGGTCTCTAACCCTAGCCCTCAACATAACCCTAACCCTAGGTCCAATCGGAACCCTAACCGGATCTCTAACCCTAGCCCTCAACATAACCCTAACCCTAGGTCAAATCGGAACCCTAACCTGATCTGTATACCTAGCCCTCAACATAACCCTAACCCTAGGTCCAATCGGAAACCTCACCGGATCTCTAACCCTAGCCCTCAACATAACCCCAACCCTAGGTCCAATCGGAACCCTAACCGGATCTCTAACCCTAGCCCTCAATATAACCCTACCCTAGGTCCAATCGGAACCCTAAACGGATATCTAACCCTAGCCCTCAACATAACCCTAACCCTAGGTCCAATCGGAACCCTAAACGGAACTCTAACCCTAGCCCTCAACATAACCATAACCCTAGGTCCAATCGGAACCCTAACCGGATCTCTAACCCTAGCCCTCAACATAACCCTAACCCTAGGACCAATCGGAACCCTTAACGGATATCTAACCCTAGCCCTCAACATAACCCTAACCCTAGGTCCAATCGGAACCCTAAACGGAACTCTAACCCTAGCCCTCAACATAACCCTAACCCTAGGTCCAATCGGAACCCTAACCGGATCTGTATACCTAGCCCTCAACATAACCCTAACCCGAGGTCCAATCGGAACCCTAACCGGATCTGTATACCTAGCCCTCAACATAACCCTAAACCTAGGTCCAATCGGAACCCTAACCGGATCTGTATACCTAGCCCTCAACATAACCCTAACCCTAGGTCCAATCGGAACCCTAACCGATTCTCTAAACCTAGCCCTCAACATAACCTTAACCCTAGGTCCAATCGGAACCCTAACCGGATCTCTAACCCTAGCCCTCAACATAACCCTAACCCTAGGTTCAATCGGAACCCTAAACGGATATCTAACCCTAGCCCTCAACATAACCCTAACCCTAGGTCCAATCGGAACCCTAAACGGAACTCTAACCCTAGCCCTCAACATAACCATAACCCTAGGTCCAATCGGAACCCTAACCGGATCCATAACCCTAGCCCTCAACATAACCCTAACCCTAGGTCCAATCGGAATCCTAACCGGATCTCTAACCCTAGCCCTCAACATAACCCTAACCCTAGGTCCAACCGGAACCCTAAACGGATATCTAACCCTAGCCCTCAACATAACCCTAACCCTAGGTCCAATCGGAACCCTAAACGGAACTCTAACCCTAGCCCTCAACATAACCATAACCCTAGGTCCAATCGGAACCCTAACCGGATCCATAACCCTAGCCCTCAACATAACCCTAACCCTAGGTCCAATAGGAACCCTAACCGGGTCTCTAACCCTAGCCCTCAACATAACCCTAGCCCGTGGTCCAATCAGAACCGTAACCGGATCTGTATACCTAGCCCTCAACATAACCCTAACCCTAGGTCCAATCGGAACCCTAACCGGATCTGTATACCTAGCCCTCAACATAACCCTAACCCTAGGTCCATTCGGAACCCTAAACGAATATCTAACCCTAGCCCTCAACATAACCCTAACCCTAGGTCCAATCGGAACCCTAACCGGAACTCTAACCCTAGCCCTCAACATAACCCTAACCCTAGGTCCAATCGGAACCCTAACCGGGTCTGTAAACCTAGCCCTCAACATAACCCTAACCCTAGGTCCAATCGGAACCCTAACCGGATCCCTAACCCTAGCCCTCAACATAACCCTAACCCTAGGACCAATCCGAACCCTAACCGGATCTCTACCCCTCGCCCTCAACATAACCCTAACCCGAGGTCCAATCGGAACCCTAACCGGATCTCTAAACCTAGCCCTCAACATAACCCTAACCCGAGGTCCAATCGGAACCCTAACCGGACCTCTAAACCTAGCCCTCAACATAACCCTAACCCTAGGTCCAATCGGAACCCTAACCGGATCTCTAACCCTAGCCCTCAACATAACCCTAACCCTATGTCCAGTCGGAACCCTAACTGGAACTCTAACCCTAGCCCTCAAAATAACCCTAACCCAAGGTCCAATCGGAACCCTAACCGGATATCTATCCCTAGCCCTCAACATAACCCTAACCCTAGGTCCAATCGGAACCCTAACCGGATCTGTATACATAGACCTCAACATAACCCTAACACTAGGTCCAATCGTAAACCTAACCGGTCTCTAACCCTAGCCCTCAACATAACCCTAACCCTAGGTCCAATCGGAACCCTAACCGGATCTCTAACCCTAGCCCTCAACATAACCCTAACCCTAGGTCAAATCGGAACCCTAACCTGATCTGTATACCTAGCCCTCAACATAACCCTAACCCTAGGTCCAATCGGAAACCTCACCGGATCTCTAACCCTAGCCCTCAACATAACCCCAACCCTAGGTCCAATCGGAACCCTAACCGGATCTCTAACCCTAGCCCTCAATATAACCCTACCCTAGGTCCAATCGGAACCCTAAACGGATATCTAACCCTAGCCCTCAACATAACCCTTACCCTAGGTCCAATCGGAACCCTAAACGGAACTCTAACCCTAGCCCTCAACATAACCATAACCCTAGGTCCAATCGGAACCCTAACCGGATCTCTAACCCTAGCCCTCAACATAACCCTAACCCTAGGACCAATCGGAACCCTTAACGGATATCTAACCCTAGCCCTCAACATAACCCTAACCCTAGGTCCAATCGGAACCCTAAACGGAACTCTAACCCTAGCCCTCAACATAACCCTAACCCTAGGTCCAATCGGAACCCTAACCGGATCTGTATACCTAGCCCTCAACATAACCCTAACCCGAGGTCCAATCGGAACCCTAACCGGATCTGTATACCTAGCCCTCAACATAACCCTAACCCTAGGTCCAATCGGAACCCTAACCGGATCTGTATACCTAGCCCTCAACATAACCCTAACCCTAGGTCCAATCGGAACCCTAACCGATTCTCTAAACCTAGCCCTCAACATAACCTTAACCCTAGGTCCAATCGGAACCCTAACCGGATCTCTAACCCTAGCCCTCAACATAACCCTAACACTAGGTCCAACCGGAACCCTAAACGGAACTCTAACCCTAGCCCGCAACATAGCCCTAACCCTAGGTCCAATCGGAACCCTAACAGGATCTCTAAAACTAGCCCTCAACATAACCCTAAGCCTAGGTCCAATCAGAACCCTAACCGGATCCCTAACCCTAACCCTCAACATAACCCTATCCCTAGGACCAATCCGAATCCTAACCGGATCTCTACCCCTCGCCCTCAACATAACCCTAACCCGAGGTCCAATCGGAACCCTAACAGGATCTCTAAAACTAGCCCTCAACATAACCCTAACCCTAGGTCCAGTCGGAACCCTAACCGGAACTCTAACCCTAGCCCTCAAAATAACCCTAACCCAAGGTCCAATCGGAACCCTAACCGGATATCTATCCCTAGCCCTCAAAATAACCCTAACCCTAAGTCCAATCGGAACCCTAACCGGATCTCTAACCCTAGCCCTCAACATAACCCTAACCCTAGGCCCAATCGGGACCCTAACCGGATCTCTAACCCTAGCCCTCAACATAACCCTAACCCTAGGTTCAATCGGAACCCTAACCGAATCTGTATACATAGACCTCAACATAACCCTAACCCTAGATCCAATCGGAAACCTAACCGGTTCTCTAACCCTAGCCCTCAACATAACCCTAACCCTAGGTCCAATCGGAACCCTAACCGGATCTCTAACCCTAGCCCTCAACATAACCCAAACCCTAGGTCCAATCGGAACCCTAACCGGATCTGTATACCTAGCCCTCAACATAACCCTAACCCTAGGTCCAATCGGAAACCTCACCGGATCTCTAACCCTAGCCCTCAACATAACCCTAACCCTAGGTCCAATCGGAACCCTAACCGGATCTCTAACCCTAGCCCTCAACATAACCCTAACCCTAGGTCCAATCGGAACCCTAAACGGATATCTAACCCTAGCCCTCAACATAACCCTAACCCTAGGTCCAATCGGAACCCTTAACCGAACTCTAACCCTAGCCCTCAACATAACCATAACCCTAGGTCCAATCGGAACCCTAACCGGATCCATAACCCTAGCCCTCAACATAACCCTAACCCTAGGTCCAATAGGAACCCTAACCGGATCTCTAACCCTAGCCCTCAACATAACCCTAGCCCGAGGTCCAATCAGAACTCTAACCGGATCTGTATACCTAGCCCTCAACATAACCCTAACCCTAGGTCCAATCGGAACCCTAACCGGATCCCTAACCCTAACCCTCAACATAACCCTAACCCTATGACCAATCCGAACCCTAACCGGATCTCTACCCCTCGCCCTCAACATAACCCTAACCCGAGGTCCAATCGGAACCCTAACCGGACCTCTAAACCTAGCCCTCAACATAACCCTAACCCTAGGTCCAATCGGAACCCTAACCGGATCTCTAACCCTAGCCCTCAACATAACCCTAACCCTAGGACCATACGGAACCCTAACCGGACCTCTAAACCTAGCCCTCAAATTAACCCTAACCCTAGGTCCAATCGGAACCCTAAACGGAAATCTAACCCTATCCCTCAACATAACCCTATCCCTAGGTCCAATCGGAACCCTAACCGGAACTCTAACCATAGCCCTCAACATAACCCTAACCCTAGGACCAATCGGAAACCTAAATGGATATCTAATCCTTCCCCTCAACATAACCCTAACCCTAGGTCCAATCGGAAACCTAACCGGATCTCTAAACCTAGCCCTCAAATTAACCCTAACCCTAGGTCCAATAGGAACCCTAAACGGAAATCTAACCCTATCCCTCAATATAACCCTATCTCTAGGTCCAATCGGAACCCTAACCGGAACTCTAACCCTAGCCCTCAACATAACCCTAACCCTAGGTCCAATCGGAACCCTAACCGGATCTCTAACCCTAGCCCTCAACATAACCCTAACCCTAGGTCCAATCGGAACCCTAACCGGGTCTGTAAACCTAGCCCTCAACATAACCCTAACCCTAGGTCCAATCCGAACCCTAACCGGATCTCTATCCCTCGCCCTCAACATAACCCTAACCCGAGGTCCAATCGGAACCCTAACCGGATCTCTAAACCTAGCCCTCAACATAACCCTAACCCGAGGTCCAATCGGAACCCTAACCGGACCTCTAAACCTAGCCCTCAACATAACCCTAACCCTATGTCCAGTCGGAACCCTAACTGGAACTCTAACCCTAGCCCTCAAAATAACCCTAACCCAAGGTCCAATCGGAACCCTAACCGGATATCTATCCCTAGCCCTCAACATAACCCTAACCCGAGGTCCAATCGGAACCCTAACCGGACCTCTAAACCTAGCCCTCAACATAACCCTAACCCGAGATCCAATCGGAACCCTAACCGGATCTCTAAACCTAGCCCTCAACATAACCCTAACCCGAGGTCCAATCGGAACCCTAACCGGACCTCTAAACCTAGCCCTCAACATAACCCTAACCCTAGGTCCAATCGGAACCCTAACCGGATCTCTAACCCTAGCCCTCAACATAACCCTAACCCTATGTCCAGTCGGAACCCTAACTGGAACTCTAACCCTAGCCCTCAAAATAACCCTAACCCAAGGTCCAATCGGAACCCTAACCGGATATCTATCCCTAGCCCTCAACATAACCCTAACCCTAGGTCCAATCGGAACCCTAACCGGATCTGTATACATAGACCTCAACATAACCCTAACACTAGGTCCAATCGTAAACCTAACCGGTCTCTAACCCTAGCCCTCAACATAACCCTAACCCTAGGTCCAATCGGAACCCTAACCGGATCTCTAACCCTAGCCCTCAACATAACCCTAACCCTAGGTCAAATCGGAACCCTAACCTGATCTGTATACCTAGCCCTCAACATAACCCTAACCCTAGGTCCAATCGGAAACCTCACCGGATCTCTAACCCTAGCCCTCAACATAACCCTAACCCTAGGTCCAATCGGAACCCTAACCGGATCTCTAACCCTAGCCCTCAATATAACCCTAACCCTAGGTCCAATCGGAACCCTAACCGGATCTCTACCCCTCGCCCTCAACATAACCCTAACCCGAGGTCCAATCGGAACCCTAACAGGATCTCTAAAACAAGCCCTCAACATAACCCTAACCCTAGGTCCAGTCGGAACCCTAACCGGAACTCTAACCCTAGCCCTCAAAATAACCCTAACCCAAGGTCCAATCGGAACCCTAACCGGAACTCTAACCCTAGCCCTCAAAATAACCCTAACCCAAGGTCCAATCGGAACCCTAACCGGATCTCTAACCCTAGCCCTCAACATAACCCTAACCGTAGGCCCAATCGGGACCCTAACCGGATCTCTAACCCGAGCCCTCAACATAACCCTAACCCTAGGTCCAATCGGAACCCTAACCGAATCTGTATACATAGACCTCAACATAACCCTAACGCTAGATCCAATCGGAAACCTAACCGGTTCTCTAACCCTAGCCCTCAACATAACCCTAACCCTAGGTCCAATCGGAACCCTAACCGGATCTCTAACCCTAGCCCTCAACATAACCCAAACCCTAGGTCCAATAGGAACCCTAACCGGATCTGTATACCTAGCCCTCAACATAACCCTAACCCTAGGACCAATCGGAAACCTCACCGGATCTCTAACCCTAGCCCTCAACATAACCCTAACCCTAGGTCCAATCGGAACCCTAACCGGATCTCTAACCCTAGCCCTCAACATAACCCTAACCCTAGGTCCAATCGGAACCCTAAACGGATATCTAACCCTAGCCCTCAACATAACCCTAACCCTAGGTCCAATCGGAACCCTAAACGGAACTCTAACCCTAGCCCTCAACATAACCATAACCCTAGGTCCAATCGGAACCCTAACCGGATCCATAACCCTAGCCCTCAACATAACCCTAAACCTAGGTCCAATAGGAACCCTAACCGGATCTCTAACCCTAGCCCTCAACATAATCCTAGCCCGTGGTCCAATCAGAACCGTAACCGGATCTGTATACCTAGCCCTCAACATAACCCTAACCCTAGGTCCAATCGGAACCCTAACCGGATCTGTATACCTAGCCCTCAACATAACCCTAACCCTAGGTCCATTCGGAACCCTAAACGAATATCTAACCCTAGCCCTCAACATAACCCTAACCCTAGGTCCAATCGGAACCCTAAACGGAACTCTAACCCTAGCCCTCAACATAACCATAACCCTAGGTCCAATCGGAACCCTAACCGGATCCCTAACCCTAGCCCTCAACATAACCCTAACCCTATGACCAATCCGAACCCTAACCGGATCTCTACCCCTCGCCCTCAACATAACCCTAACCCGAGGTCCAATCGGAACCCTAACCGGATCTCTAAACCTAGCCCTCAACATAACACTAACCCGAGGTCCATTCGGAACCCTAACCGGACCTCTAAACCTAGCCCTCAACATAACCCTAACCCTAGGTCCAATCGGAACCCTAAACGGAACTCTAACCCTATCCCTCAACATAACCCTATCCCTAGGTCCAATCGGAACCCTAACCGGAACTCTAACCCTAGCCCTCAACATAACCCTAACCCTAGGAACAATTGGAAACCTAAATGGATATCTAATCCTTCCCCTCAACATAACCCTAACCCTAGGTCCAATCGGAAACCTAACCGGATCTCTAAACCTAGCCCTCAAATTAACCCTAACCCTAGGTCCAATCGGAACCCTAAACGGAAATCTAACCCTATCCCTCAATATAACCCTATCTCTAGGTCCAATCGGAACCCTAACCGGAACTCTAACCCTAGCCCTCAACATAACCCTAACCCTAGGTCCAATCGGAACCCTAACCGGATCTCTAACCCTAGCCCTCAACATAACCCTAACCCTAGGTCCAATCGGAACCCTAACCGGGTCTGTAAACCTAGCCCTCAACATAACCCTAACCCTAGGTCCAATCGGAACCCTAACCGGATCCCTAACCCTAGCCCTCAACATAACCCTAACCCTAGGACCAATCCGAACCCTAACCGGATCTCTACCCCTCGCCCTCAACATAACCCTAACCCGAGGTCCAATCGGAACCCTAACCGGATCTCTAAACCTAGCCCTCAACATAACCCTAACCCGAGGTCCAATCGGAACCCTAACCGGACCTCTAAACCTAGCCCTCAACATAACCCTAACCCTAGGTCCAATCGGAACCCTAACCGGATCTCTAACCCTAGCCCTCAACAAAACCCTAACCCTATGTCCAGTCGGAACCCTAACTGGAACTCTAACCCTAGCACTCAAAATAACCCTAACCCAAGGTCCAATCGGAACCCTAACCGGATATCTATCCCTAGCCCTCAACATAACCCTAACCCTAGGTCCAATCGGAACCCTAACCGGATCTGTATACATAGACCTCAACATAACCCTAACACTAGGTCCAATCGTAAACCTAACCGGTCTCTAACCCTAGCCCTCAACATAACCCTAACCCTAGGTCCAATCGGAACCCTAACCGGATCTCTAACCCTAGCCCTCAACATAACCCTAACCCTAGGTCAAATCGGAACCCTAACCTGATCTGTATACCTAGCCCTCAACATAACCCTAACCCTAGGTCCAATCGGAAACCTCACCGGATCTCTAACCCTAGCCCTCAACATAACCCCAACCCTAGGTCCAATCGGAACCCTAACCGGATCTCTAACCCTAGCCCTCAATATAACCCTACCCTAGGTCCAATCGGAACCCTAAACGGATATCTAACCCTAGCCCTCAACATAACCCTAACCCTAGGTCCAATCGGAACCCTAAACGGAACTCTAACCCTAGCCCTCAACATAACCATAACCCTAGGTCCAATCGGAACCCTAACCGGATCTCTAACCCTAGCCCTCAACATAACCCTAACCCTAGGACCAATCGGAACCCTTAACGGATATCTAACCCTAGCCCTCAACATAACCCTAACCCTAGGTCCAATCGGAACCCTAAACGGAACTCTAACCCTAGCCCTCAACATAACCCTAACCCTAGGTCCAATCGGAACCCTAACCGGATCTGTATACCTAGCCCTCAACATAACCCTAACCCGAGGTCCAATCGGAACCCTAACCGGATCTGTATACCTAGCCCTCAACATAACCCTAAACCTAGGTCCAATCGGAACCCTAACCGGATCTGTATACCTAGCCCTCAACATAACCCTAACCCTAGGTCCAATCGGAACCCTAACCGATTCTCTAAACCTAGCCCTCAACATAACCTTAACCCTAGGTCCAATCGGAACCCTAACCGGATCTCTAACCCTAGCCCTCAACATAACCCTAACCCTAGGTTCAATCGGAACCCTAAACGGATATCTAACCCTAGCCCTCAACATAACCCTAACCCTAGGTCCAATCGGAACCCTAAACGGAACTCTAACCCTAGCCCTCAACATAACCATAACCCTAGGTCCAATCGGAACCCTAACCGGATCCATAACCCTAGCCCTCAACATAACCCTAACCCTAGGTCCAATCGGAATCCTAACCGGATCTCTAACCCTAGCCCTCAACATAACCCTAACCCTAGGTCCAACCGGAACCCTAAACGGATATCTAACCCTAGCCCTCAACATAACCCTAACCCTAGGTCCAATCGGAACCCTAAACGGAACTCTAACCCTAGCCCTCAACATAACCATAACCCTAGGTCCAATCGGAACCCTAACCGGATCCATAACCCTAGCCCTCAACATAACCCTAACCCTAGGTCCAATAGGAACCCTAACCGGGTCTCTAACCCTAGCCCTCAACATAACCCTAGCCCGTGGTCCAATCAGAACCGTAACCGGATCTGTATACCTAGCCCTCAACATAACCCTAACCCTAGGTCCAATCGGAACCCTAACCGGATCTGTATACCTAGCCCTCAACATAACCCTAACCCTAGGTCCATTCGGAACCCTAAACGAATATCTAACCCTAGCCCTCAACATAACCCTAACCCTAGGTCCAATCGGAACCCTAACCGGAACTCTAACCCTAGCCCTCAACATAACCCTAACCCTAGGTCCAATCGGAACCCTAACCGGGTCTGTAAACCTAGCCCTCAACATAACCCTAACCCTAGGTCCAATCGGAACCCTAACCGGATCCCTAACCCTAGCCCTCAACATAACCCTAACCCTAGGACCAATCCGAACCCTAACCGGATCTCTACCCCTCGCCCTCAACATAACCCTAACCCGAGGTCCAATCGGAACCCTAACCGGATCTCTAAACCTAGCCCTCAACATAACCCTAACCCGAGGTCCAATCGGAACCCTAACCGGACCTCTAAACCTAGCCCTCAACATAACCCTAACCCTAGGTACAATCGGAACCCTAACCGGATCTCTAACCCTAGCCCTCAACATAACCCTAACCCTATGTCCAGTCGGAACCCTAACTGGAACTCTAACCCTAGCCCTCAAAATAACCCTAACCCAAGGTCCAATCGGAACCCTAACCGGATATCTATCCCTAGCCCTCAACATAACCCTAACCCTAGGTCCAATCGGAACCCTAACCGGATCTGTATACATAGACCTCAACATAACCCTAACACTAGGTCCAATCGTAAACCTAACCGGTCTCTAACCCTAGCCCTCAACATAACCCTAACCCTAGGTCCAATCGGAACCCTAACCGGATCTCTAACCCTAGCCCTCAACATAACCCTAACCCTAGGTCAAATCGGAACCCTAACCTGATCTGTATACCTAGCCCTCAACATAACCCTAACCCTAGGTCCAATCGGAAACCTCACCGGATCTCTAACCCTAGCCCTCAACATAACCCCAACCCTAGGTCCAATCGGAACCCTAACCGGATCTCTAACCCTAGCCCTCAATATAACCCTACCCTAGGTCCAATCGGAACCCTAAACGGATATCTAACCCTAGCCCTCAACATAACCCTTACCCTAGGTCCAATCGGAACCCTAAACGGAACTCTAACCCTAGCCCTCAACATAACCATAACCCTAGGTCCAATCGGAACCCTAACCGGATCTCTAACCCTAGCCCTCAACATAACCCTAACCCTAGGACCAATCGGAACCCTTAACGGATATCTAACCCTAGCCCTCAACATAACCCTAACCCTAGGTCCAATCGGAACCCTAAACGGAACTCTAACCCTAGCCCTCAACATAACCCTAACCCTAGGTCCAATCGGAACCCTAACCGGATCTGTATACCTAGCCCTCAACATAACCCTAACCCGAGGTCCAATCGGAACCCTAACCGGATCTGTATACCTAGCCCTCAACATAACCCTAACCCTAGGTCCAATCGGAACCCTAACCGGATCTGTATACCTAGCCCTCAACATAACCCTAACCCTAGGTCCAATCGGAACCCTAACCGATTCTCTAAACCTAGCCCTCAACATAACCTTAACCCTAGGTCCAATCGGAACCCTAACCGGATCTCTAACCCTAGCCCTCAACATAACCCTAACACTAGGTCCAACCGGAACCCTAAACGGAACTCTAACCCTAGCCCGCAACATAGCCCTAACCCTAGGTCCAATCGGAACCCTAACAGGATCTCTAAAACTAGCCCTCAACATAACCCTAAGCCTAGGTCCAATCAGAACCCTAACCGGATCCCTAACCCTAACCCTCAACATAACCCTATCCCTAGGACCAATCCGAATCCTAACCGGATCTCTACCCCTCGCCCTCAACATAACCCTAACCCGAGGTCCAATCGGAACCCTAACAGGATCTCTAAAACTAGCCCTCAACATAACCCTAACCCTAGGTCCAGTCGGAACCCTAACCGGAACTCTAACCCTAGCCCTCAAAATAACCCTAACCCAAGGTCCAATCGGAACCCTAACCGGATATCTATCCCTAGCCCTCAAAATAACCCTAACCCTAAGTCCAATCGGAACCCTAACCGGATCTCTAACCCTAGCCCTCAACATAACCCTAACCCTAGGCCCAATCGGGACCCTAACCGGATCTCTAACACTAGCCCTCAACATAACCCTAACCCTAGGTTCAATCGGAACCCTAACCGAATCTGTATACATAGACCTCAACATAACCCTAACCCTAGATCCAATCGGAAACCTAACCGGTTCTCTAACCCTAGCCCTCAACATAACCCTAACCCTAGGTCCAATCGGAACCCTAACCGGATCTCTAACCCTAGCCCTCAACATAACCCAAACCCTAGGTCCAATCGGAACCCTAACCGGATCTGTATACCTAGCCCTCAACATAACCCTAACCCTAGGTCCAATCGGAAACCTCACCGGATCTCTAACCCTAGCCCTCAACATAACCCCAACCCTAGGTCCAATCGGAACCCTAACCGGATCTCTAACCCTAGCCCTCAATATAACCCTACCCTAGGTCCAATCGGAACCCTAAACGGATATCTAACCCTAGCCCTCAACATAACCCTAACCCTAGGTCCAATCGGAACCCTAAACGGAACTCTAACCCTAGCCCTCAACATAACCATAACCCTAGGTCCAATCGGAACCCTAACCGGATCTCTAACCCTAGCCCTCAACATAACCCTAACCCTAGGACCAATCGGAACCCTTAACGGATATCTAACCCTAGCCCTCAACATAACCCTAACCCTAGGTCCAATCGGAACCCTAAACGGAACTCTAACCCTAGCCCTCAACATAACCCTAACCCTAGGTCCAATCGGAACCCTAACCGGATCTGTATACCTAGCCCTCAACATAACCCTAACCCGAGGTCCAATCGGAACCCTAACCGGATCTGTATACCTAGCCCTCAACATAACCCTAAACCTAGGTCCAATCGGAACCCTAACCGGATCTGTATACCTAGCCCTCAACATAACCCTAACCCTAGGTCCAATCGGAACCCTAACCGATTCTCTAAACCTAGCCCTCAACATAACCTTAACCCTAGGTCCAATCGGAACCCTAACCGGATCTCTAACCCTAGCCCTCAACATAACCCTAACCCTAGGTTCAATCGGAACCCTAAACGGATATCTAACCCTAGCCCTCAACATAACCCTAACCCTAGGTCCAATCGGAACCCTAAACGGAACTCTAACCCTAGCCCTCAACATAACCATAACCCTAGGTCCAATCGGAACCCTAACCGGATCCATAACCCTAGCCCTCAACATAACCCTAACCCTAGGTCCAATCGGAATCCTAACCGGATCTCTAACCCTAGCCCTCAACATAACCCTAACCCTAGGTCCAACCGGAACCCTAAACGGATATCTAACCCTAGCCCTCAACATAACCCTAACCCTAGGTCCAATCGGAACCCTAAACGGAACTCTAACCCTAGCCCTCAACATAACCATAACCCTAGGTCCAATCGGAACCCTAACCGGATCCATAACCCTAGCCCTCAACATAACCCTAACCCTAGGTCCAATAGGAACCCTAACCGGGTCTCTAACCCTAGCCCTCAACATAACCCTAGCCCGTGGTCCAATCAGAACCGTAACCGGATCTGTATACCTAGCCCTCAACATAACCCTAACCCTAGGTCCAATCGGAACCCTAACCGGATCTGTATACCTAGCCCTCAACATAACCCTAACCCTAGGTCCATTCGGAACCCTAAACGAATATCTAACCCTAGCCCTCAACATAACCCTAACCCTAGGTCCAATCGGAACCCTAACCGGAACTCTAACCCTAGCCCTCAACATAACCCTAACCCTAGGTCCAATCGGAACCCTAACCGGGTCTGTAAACCTAGCCCTCAACATAACCCTAACCCTAGGTCCAATCGGAACCCTAACCGGATCCCTAACCCTAGCCCTCAACATAACCCTAACCCTAGGACCAATCCGAACCCTAACCGGATCTCTACCCCTCGCCCTCAACATAACCCTAACCCGAGGTCCAATCGGAACCCTAACCGGATCTCTAAACCTAGCCCTCAACATAACCCTAACCCGAGGTCCAATCGGAACCCTAACCGGACCTCTAAACCTAGCCCTCAACATAACCCTAACCCTAGGTACAATCGGAACCCTAACCGGATCTCTAACCCTAGCCCTCAACATAACCCTAACCCTATGTCCAGTCGGAACCCTAACTGGAACTCTAACCCTAGCCCTCAAAATAACCCTAACCCAAGGTCCAATCGGAACCCTAACCGGATATCTATCCCTAGCCCTCAACATAACCCTAACCCTAGGTCCAATCGGAACCCTAACCGGATCTGTATACATAGACCTCAACATAACCCTAACACTAGGTCCAATCGTAAACCTAACCGGTCTCTAACCCTAGCCCTCAACATAACCCTAACCCTAGGTCCAATCGGAACCCTAACCGGATCTCTAACCCTAGCCCTCAACATAACCCTAACCCTAGGTCAAATCGGAACCCTAACCTGATCTGTATACCTAGCCCTCAACATAACCCTAACCCTAGGTCCAATCGGAAACCTCACCGGATCTCTAACCCTAGCCCTCAACATAACCCCAACCCTAGGTCCAATCGGAACCCTAACCGGATCTCTAACCCTAGCCCTCAATATAACCCTACCCTAGGTCCAATCGGAACCCTAAACGGATATCTAACCCTAGCCCTCAACATAACCCTTACCCTAGGTCCAATCGGAACCCTAAACGGAACTCTAACCCTAGCCCTCAACATAACCATAACCCTAGGTCCAATCGGAACCCTAACCGGATCTCTAACCCTAGCCCTCAACATAACCCTAACCCTAGGACCAATCGGAACCCTTAACGGATATCTAACCCTAGCCCTCAACATAACCCTAACCCTAGGTCCAATCGGAACCCTAAACGGAACTCTAACCCTAGCCCTCAACATAACCCTAACCCTAGGTCCAATCGGAACCCTAACCGGATCTGTATACCTAGCCCTCAACATAACCCTAACCCGAGGTCCAATCGGAACCCTAACCGGATCTGTATACCTAGCCCTCAACATAACCCTAACCCTAGGTCCAATCGGAACCCTAACCGGATCTGTATACCTAGCCCTCAACATAACCCTAACCCTAGGTCCAATCGGAACCCTAACCGATTCTCTAAACCTAGCCCTCAACATAACCTTAACCCTAGGTCCAATCGGAACCCTAACCGGATCTCTAACCCTAGCCCTCAACATAACCCTAACACTAGGTCCAACCGGAACCCTAAACGGAACTCTAACCCTAGCCCGCAACATAGCCCTAACCCTAGGTCCAATCGGAACCCTAACAGGATCTCTAAAACTAGCCCTCAACATAACCCTAAGCCTAGGTCCAATCAGAACCCTAACCGGATCCCTAACCCTAACCCTCAACATAACCCTATCCCTAGGACCAATCCGAATCCTAACCGGATCTCTACCCCTCGCCCTCAACATAACCCTAACCCGAGGTCCAATCGGAACCCTAACAGGATCTCTAAAACTAGCCCTCAACATAACCCTAACCCTAGGTCCAGTCGGAACCCTAACCGGAACTCTAACCCTAGCCCTCAAAATAACCCTAACCCAAGGTCCAATCGGAACCCTAACCGGATATCTATCCCTAGCCCTCAAAATAACCCTAACCCTAAGTCCAATCGGAACCCTAACCGGATCTCTAACCCTAGCCCTCAACATAACCCTAACCCTAGGCCCAATCGGGACCCTAACCGGATCTCTAACACTAGCCCTCAACATAACCCTAACCCTAGGTTCAATCGGAACCCTAACCGAATCTGTATACATAGACCTCAACATAACCCTAACCCTAGATCCAATCGGAAACCTAACCGGTTCTCTAACCCTAGCCCTCAACATAACCCTAACCCTAGGTCCAATCGGAACCCTAACCGGATCTCTAACCCTAGCCCTCAACATAACCCAAACCCTAGGTCCAATCGGAACCCTAACCGGATCTGTATACCTAGCCCTCAACATAACCCTAACCCTAGGTCCAATCGGAAACCTCACCGGATCTCTAACCCTAGCCCTCAACATAACCCTAACCCTAGGTCCAATCGGAACCCTAACCGGATCTCTAACCCTAGCCCTCAACATAACCCTAACCCTAGGTCCAATCGGAACCCTAAACGGATATCTAACCCTAGCCCTCAACATAACCCTAACCCTAGGTCCAATCGGAACCCTTAACCGAACTCTAACCCTAGCCCTCAACATAACCATAACCCTAGGTCCAATCGGAACCCTAACCGGATCCATAACCCTAGCCCTCAACATAACCCTAACCCTAGGTCCAATAGGAACCCTAACCGGATCTCTAACCCTAGCCCTCAACATAACCCTAGCCCGAGGTCCAATCAGAACTCTAACCGGATCTGTATACCTAGCCCTCAACATAACCCTAACCCTAGGTCCAATCGGAACCCTAACCGGATCCCTAACCCTAACCCTCAACATAACCCTAACCCTATGACCAATCCGAACCCTAACCGGATCTCTACCCCTCGCCCTCAACATAACCCTAACCCGAGGTCCAATCGGAACCCTAACCGGACCTCTAAACCTAGCCCTCAACATAACCCTAACCCTAGGTCCAATCGGAACCCTAACCGGATCTCTAACCCTAGCCCTCAACATAACCCTAACCCTAGGACCATACGGAACCCTAACCGGACCTCTAAACCTAGCCCTCAAATTAACCCTAACCCTAGGTCCAATCGGAACCCTAAACGGAAATCTAACCCTATCCCTCAACATAACCCTATCCCTAGGTCCAATCGGAACCCTAACCGGAACTCTAACCATAGCCCTCAACATAACCCTAACCCTAGGACCAATCGGAAACCTAAATGGATATCTAATCCTTCCCCTCAACATAACCCTAACCCTAGGTCCAATCGGAAACCTAACCGGATCTCTAAACCTAGCCCTCAAATTAACCCTAACCCTAGGTCCAATAGGAACCCTAAACGGAAATCTAACCCTATCCCTCAATATAACCCTATCTCTAGGTCCAATCGGAACCCTAACCGGAACTCTAACCCTAGCCCTCAACATAACCCTAACCCTAGGTCCAATCGGAACCCTAACCGGATCTCTAACCCTAGCCCTCAACATAACCCTAACCCTAGGTCCAATCGGAACCCTAACCGGGTCTGTAAACCTAGCCCTCAACATAACCCTAACCCTAGGTCCAATCGGAACCCTAACCGGATCCCTAACCCTCGCCCTCAACATAACCCTAACCCTAGGACCAATCCGAACCCTAACCGGATCTCTACCCCTCTCCCTCAACATAACCCTAACCCGAGGTCCAATCGGAACCCTAACCGGATCTCTAAACCTAGCCCTCAACATAACCCTAACCCGAGGTCCAATCGGAACCCTAACCGGACCTCTAAACCTAGCCCTCAACATAACCCTAACCCTAGGTCCAATCGGAACCCTAACCGGATCTCTAACCCTAGCCCTCAACATAACCCTAACCCTATGTCCAGTCGGAACCCTAACTGGAACTCTAACCCTAGCCCTCAAAATAACCCTAACCCAAGGTCCAATCGGAACCCTAACCGGATATCTATCCCTAGCCCTCAACATAACCCTAACCCTAGGTCCAATCGGAACCCTAACCGGATCTGTATACATAGACCTCAACATAACCCTAACACTAGGTCCAATCGTAAACCTAACCGGTCTCTAACCCTAGCCCTCAACATAACCCTAACCCTAGGTCCAATCGGAACCCTAACCGGATCTCTAACCCTAGCCCTCAACATAACCCTAACCCTAGGTCAAATCGGAACCCTAACCTGATCTGTATACCTAGCCCTCAACATAACCCTAACCCTAGGTCCAATCGGAAACCTCACCGGATCTCTAACCCTAGCCCTCAACATAACCCCAACCCTAGGTCCAATCGGAACCCTAACCGGATCTCTAACCCTAGCCCTCAATATAACCCTACCCTAGGTCCAATCGGAACCCTAAACGGATATCTAACCCTAGCCCTCAACATAACCCTAACCCTACGTCCAATCGGAACCCTAAACGGAACTCTAACCCTAGCCCTCAACATAACCATAACCCTAGGTCCAATCGGAACCCTAACCGGATCTCTAACCCTAGCCCTCAACATAACCCTAACCCTAGGACCAATCGGAACCTTTAACGGATATCTAACCCTAGCCCTCAACATAACCCTAACCCTAGGTCCAATCGGAACCCTAAACGGAACTCTAACCCTAGCCCTCAACATAACCCTAACCCTAGGTCCAATCGGAACCCTAACCGGATCTGTATACCTAGCCCTCAACATAACCCTAACCCGAGGTCCAATCGGAACCCTAACCGGATCTGTATTCCTAGCCCTCAACATAACCCTAACCCTAGGTCCAATCGGAACCCTAACCGGATCTGTATACCTAGCCCTCAACATAACCCTAACCCTAGGTCCAATCGGAACCCTAACCGATTCTCTAAACCTAGCCCTCAACATAACCTTAACCCTAGGTCCAATCGGAACACTAACCGGATCTCTAACCCTAGCCCTCAACATAACCCTAACACTAGGTCCAACCGGAACCCTAAACGGAACTCTAACCCTAGCCCGCAACATAGCCCTAACCCTAGGTCCAATCGGAACCCTAACAGGATCTCTAAAACTAGCCCTCAACATAACCCTAAGCCTAGGTCCAATCAGAACCCTAACCGGATTCCTAACCCTAACCCTCAACATAACCCTATCCCTAGGACCAATCCGAATCCTAACCGGATCTCTACCCCTCGCCCTCAACATAACCCTAACCCGAGGTCCAATCGGAACCCTAACAGGATCTCTAAAACTAGCCCTCAACATAACCCTAACCCTAGGTCCAGTCGGAACCCTAACCGGAACTCTAACCCTAGACCTCAAAATAACCCTAACCCAAGGTCCAATCGGAACCCTAACCGGATATCTATCCCTAGCCCTCAAAATAACCCTAACCCTAAGTCCAATCGGAACCCTAACCGGATCTCTAACCCTAGCCCTCAACATAACCCTAACCCTAGGCCCAATCGGGACCCTAACCGGATCTCTAACCCTAGCCCTCAACATAACCCTAACCCTAGGTTCAATCGGAACCCTAACCGAATCTGTATACATAGACCTCAACATAACCCTAACCCTAGATCCAATCGGAAACCTAACCGGTTCTCTAACCCTAGCCCTCAACATAACCCTAACACTAGGTCCAATCGGAACCCTAACCGGATCTCTAACCCTAGCCCTCAACATAACCCAAACCCTAGGTCCAATCGGAACCCTAACCGGATCTGTATACCTAGCCCTCAACATAACCCTAACCCTAGGTCCAATCGGAAACCTCACCGGATCTCTAACCCTAGCCCTCAACATAACCCTAACCCTAGGTCCAATCGGAACCCTAACCGGATCTCTAACCCTAGCCCTCAACATAACCCTAACCCTAGGTCCAATCGGAACCCTAAACGGATATCTAACCCTAGCCCTCAACATAACCCTAACCCTAGGTCCAATCGGAACCCTTAACGGAACTCTAACCCTAGCCCTCAACATAACCATAACCCTAGGTCCAATCGGAACCCTAACCGGATCCATAACCCTAGCCCTCAACATAACCCTAACCCTAGGTCCAATAGGAACCCTAACCGGATCTCTAACCCTAGCCCTCAACATAACCCTAGCACGAGGTCCAATCAGAACCCTAACCGGATCTGTATACCTAGCCCTCAACATAACCCTAACCCTAGGTCCAATCGGAACCCTAACCGGATCTGTATACCTAGCCCTCAACATAACCCTAACCCTAGGTCAATTCAAAACCCTAAACGAATATCTAACCCTAGCCCTCAACATAACCCTAACCCTAGGTCCAATCGGAACCCTAAACGGAACTCTAACCCTAGCCCTCAACATAACCATAACCCTAGGTCCAATCGGAACCCTAACCGGATCCCTAACCCTAACCCTCAACATAACCCTAACCCTATGACCAATCCGAACCCTAACCGGATCTCTACCCCTCGCCCTCAACATAACCCTAACCCGAGGTCCAATCGGAACCCTAACCGGATCTCTAAACCTAGCCCTCAACATAACCCTAACCCGAGGTCCATTCGGAACCCTAACCGGACCTCTAAACCTAGCCCTCAACATAACCCTAACCCTAGGTCCAATCGGAACCCTAACCGGATCTCTAACCCTAGCCCTCAACATAACCCTAACCCTAGGACCATACGGAACCCTAACCGGACCTCTAAACCTAGCCCTCAAATTAACCCTAACCCTAGGTCCAATCGGAACCCTAAACGGAAATCTAACCCTATCCCTCAACATAACCCTATCCCTAGGTCCAATCGGAACCCTAACCGGAACTCTAACCATAGCCCTCAACATAACCCTAACCCTAGGACCAATCGGAAACCTAAATGGATATCTAATCCTTCCCCTCAACATAACCCTAACCCTAGGTCCAATCGGAAACCTAACCGGATCTCTAAACCTAGCCCTCAAATTAACCCTAACCCTAGGTCCAATCGGAACCCTAAACGGAAATCTAACCCTATCCCTCAATATAACCCTATCTCTAGGTCCAATCGGAACCCTAACCGGAACTCTAACCCTAGCCCTCAACATAAACCTAACCCTAGGTCCAATCGGAACCCTAACCGGATCTCTAACCCTAGCCCTCAACATAACCCTAACCCTAGGTCCAATCGGAACCCTAACCGGGTCTGTAAACCTCGCCCTCAACATAACCCTAACCCTAGGTCCAATCGGAACCCTAACCGGATCCCTAACCCTAGCCCTCAACATAACCCTAACCCTAGGACCAATCCGAACCCTAACCGGATCTCTACCCCTCGCCCTCAACATAACCCTAACCCGAGGTCCAATCGGAACCCTAACCGGATCTCTAAACCTAGCCCTCAACATAACCCTAACCCGAGGTCCAATCGGAACCCTAACCGGATCTCTAAACCTAGCCCTCAACATAACCCTAACCCTAGGTCCAATCGGAACCCTAACCGGATCTCTATCCCTAGCCCTCAACATAACCCTAACCCTAGGTCAAATCGGAACCCTAACCTGATCTGTATACCTAGCCCTCAACATAACCCTAACCCTAGGTCCAATCGGAAACCTCACCGGATCTGTATACCTAGCCCTCAACATAACCCTGACCCTAGGTCCAATCGGAACCCTAACCGGATCTCTAACCCTAGCCCTCAATATAACCCTAACCCTAGGTCCAATCGGAACCCTAAACGGATATCTAACCCTAGGGCTCAACATAACCCTAACCCTAGGTCCAATCGGAACCCTAAACGGAACTCTAACCCTAGCCCTCAACATAACCATAACCCTAGGTCCAATCGGAACCCTAACCGGATCTCTAATCCTAGCCCTCAACATAACCCTAACCCTAGGACCAATCGGAACCCTTAAGGGATATCTAACCCTAGCCCTCAACATAACCCTAACCCTAGGTCCAATCGGAACCCTAAACGGAACTCTAACCCTAGCCCTCAACATAACCCTAACCCTAGGTCCAATCGGAACCCTAACCGGATCTGTATACCTAGCCCTCAACATAACCCTAACCCGAGGTCGAATCGGAACCCTAACCGGATCTGTATACCTAGCCCTCATCATAACCCTAACCCTAGGTCCAATCGGAACCCTAACCGGATCTGTATACCTAGCCCTCAACATAACCCTAACCCTAGGTCCAATCGGAACCCTAACCGATTCTCTAAACCTAGCCCTCAACATAACCTTAACCCTAGGTACAATCGGAACCCTAACCGGATCTCTAACCCTAGCCCTCAACATAACCCTAACACTAGGTCCAATCGGAACCCTAAACGGAACTCTAACCATAGCCCGCAACATAACCCTAACCCTAGGTCCAATCGGAACCCTAACCGGGTCTGTAAACCTAGCCCTCAACATAACCCTAACTCTAGGTCCAATCGGAACCCTAACCGGATCCCTAACCCTAGCCCTCAACATAACCCTAACCCTAGGACCAATCCGAACCCTAACCGGATCTCTACCCCTCGCCCTCAACATAATCCTAACCCGAGGTCCAATCGGAACCCTAACCGGATCTCTAAACCTAGCCCTCAACATAACCCTAACCCTAGGTCCAATCGAAACCCTAACCGGATCTCTAACCCTAGCCCTCAACATAACCCTAACCCTAGGACCAATCGGAACGCTAAATGGATATCTAACCCTTCCCCTCAACGTAACCCTAACCCTAGGTCCAATCGGAACCCTAACCGGATCTCTAACCCTAGTCCTCAACATAACCCTAACCCTAGGTGCAATCGGAACCCTAACACGATCTCTAACCCTCGCCCTCAACATAACCCTAACCCTAGGTCCAATCGGAACCCTAACCGGATCTCTAACCCTAGCCCTCAAAATAACCCTAACCCAAGGTCCAATCGGAACCCTAACTGGATATTTATCCCTAGCCCTCAACATAACCCTAACCCTAGGTCCAATCGGAACCCTAACTGGATCTGTATACATAGACCTCAACATAACCCTAACACTAGGTCCAATCGTAAACCTAACCGGTCTCTAACCCTAGCCCTCAACATAACCCTAACCCTAGGTCCAATCGGAACCCTAACCGGATCTCTAACCCTAGCCCTCAACATAACCCTAACCCTAGGTCAAATCGGAACCCTAACCAGATCTCTAACCCTAGTCCTCAACATAACCCTAACGCTAGGTCCAATCGGAACCCTAACCGGATCTGTATACCTAGCCCTCAACATAACCCTAACCCTAGGTCCCATCGGAAACCTAACCGGATCTCTAACCCTAACCCTCAACATAACCCTAACCCTAGGTCCAATCGGAACGCTAACCAGATCTCTAACCCTAGCCCTCAACATAACCCTAACCCTAGGTCCAATCGGAACCCTAACCGGATTTGTATACCTAGCCCTCAACATAACCCTAACCCTAGGTCCAATCGTAAACCTAACCGGATCTCTAACTCTAGCCCTCAACATAACCCTAACCCTAGGTCCAATCGGAACCCTAACCGGATCTCGAACCCTAGCCCTCAACATAACCCTAACCCTAGGTCCAATGGAAACCCTAACCGGATCTCTAACCCTAGCCCTCAACATAACCCTAACCCTAGGTCCAATCGGAACCCTAAACAGAATTCTAACCCTAGACCTCAACATAACCCTAACCCTAGGTCCAGTCGGAATCATAACCGGATCTCTAACCCTAGCCCTCAACACAACACTAACCCTGGGTCCAATCGTAACCCTTACCGGATCTCTAACCCTAGCCCTCAACATAACCCTAACCCTAGGTCGAATCGGAACCCTAACCGGGTCTGTATACCTAGCCCTCAACATAACCCTAACCCTAGGTCCAATAGGAACCCTAACCGGATCTCTAACCCTAGCCCTCAACATAACCCTAGCCCGTGGTCCAATCAGAAACCTAACCGGATCTGTATACCTAGCCCTCAACATAACCCTAACCCTAGGTCCAATCGGAACCCTAACCGGATCTGTATACCTAGCCCTCAACATAACCCTAACCCTAGGTCCATTCGGAACCCTAAACGAATATCTAACCCTAGCCCTCAACATAACCCTAACCCTAGGACCAATCGGAACCCTAACCGGATCTCTAACCCTATCCCTCAACATAACCCTAACCCTAGGACCAATCGGAACCCTAACCGGATCTCTAACCCTAGCCATCAACATAACCCTAACCCTAGGTCCAATCGGAACCCTAAACGGAACTCTAACCCTATCCCTCAACATAACCCTATCCCTAGGTCCAATCGGAACCCTAACCGGAACTCTAACCCTAGCCCTCAACATAACCCTAACCCTAGGAACAATCGGAAACCTAAATGGATATCTAATCCTTCCCCTCAACATAACCCTAACCCTAGGTCCAATCGGAAACCTAACCGGATCTCTAAACCTAGCCCTCAAATTAACCCTAACCCTAGGTCCAATCGGAACCCTAAACGGAAATCTAACCCTATCCCTCAACATAACCCTATCCCTAGGTCCAATCGGAACCCTAACCGGAACTCTAACCATAGCCCTCAACATAACCCTAACCCTGGACCAATCGGAAACCTAAATGGATATCTAATCCTTCCCCTCAACATAACCCTAACCCTAGGTCCAATCGGAAACCTAACCGGATCTCTAAACCTAGCCCTCAAATTAACCCTAACCCTAGGTCCAATCGGAACCCTAAACGGATATCTATACCTAGCCCTCAACATAACCCTAACCCTAAGTCCAATCGGAACCCTAACAGGACCTCTACCCCTCGCCCTCAACATAACCCTAAACCTATGTCCAATCGGAACCCTAACCGGAACTCTAACCCTAGCCCTCAACATAACCCTAACCCTAGGTCCAATCCGAAACATAACCGGATCTCTAACCCTAGCCGTCAACATAACCCTAACCCTAGGTCCAATCGGAACCCTAACCGGATCTCTAACCCTAGACCTCAACATAACCCTAAACCTAGGTCCAATCGGAACCCTAACCGGATCTCTAACCCTAGCCCTCAATATAACCCTGACCCTAGGTCCAATCGGAACCCAAACCGGATCTGTATACGTAGCCCTCAACATAACCCTAACCCAAGGTCCAATCGGAACCCTAACCGGATATCTATCCCTAGCCCTCAAAATAACCCTAACCCTAAGTCCAATCGGAACCCTAACCGGATCTCTAATCCTAGCCCTCAACATAACCCTAACCCTAGGCCCAATCGGGACCCTAACCGGATCTCTAACCCTAGCCCTCAACATAACCCTAACCCTAGGTCCAATTTGAACCCTAAACGGAACTCTAACCCTAGCCCTCAACATAACCATAACCCTAGGTCCAATCGGAACCCTAACCGGATCCATAACCCTAGCCCTCAACATAACCCTAACCCTAGGTCCAATAGGAAACCTAACCGGATCTCTAACCCTAGCCCTCAACATAACCCTAGCCCGTGGTCCAATCAAAACCCTAACCGGATCTGTATACCTAGCCCTCAACATAACCCTAACCCTAGGTCCAATCGGAACCCTAACCGGATCTGTATACCTAGCCCTCAACATAACCCTAACCCTAGGTCCATTCGGAACCCTAAACGAATATCTAACCCTAGCCCTCAACATATCCCTAACCCTAGGTCCAATCGGAACCCTAAACGGAACTCTAACCCTAGCCCTCAACATAACCATAACCCTAGGTCCAATCGGAACCCTAACCGGATCCCTAACCCTAGCCCTCAACATAACCCTAACCCTATGACCAATCCGAACTCTAACCGGATCTCTACCCCTCGCCCTCAACATAACCCTAACCCGAGGTCCAATCGGAACCCTAACCGGATCTCTAAACCTAGCCCTCAACATAACACTAACCCGAGGTCCATTCGGAACCCTAACCGGACCTCTAAACCTAGCCCTCAACATAACCCTAACCCTAGGTCCAATCGGAACCCTGACCGGATCTCTAACCCTAGCCCTCAACATAACCCTAACCCTAGGACCAATCGGAACCCTAACCGGATCTCTAACCCTAGCCATCAACATAACCCTAACCCTAGGTCCAATCGGAACCCTAAACGGAACTCTAACCCTATCCCTCAACATAACCCTATCCCTAGGTCCAATCGGAACCCTAACCGGAACTCTAACCCTAGCCCTCAACATAACCCTAACCCTAGGAACAATCGGAAACCTAAATGGATATCTAAGCCTTCCCCTCAACATAACCCTAACCCTAGGTCCAATCGGAAACCTAACCGGATCTCTAAACCTAGCCCTCAAATTAACCCTAACCCTAGGTCCAATCGGAACCCTAAACGGAAATCTAACCCTATCCCTCAACATAACCCTATCCCTAGGTCCAATCGGAACCCTAACCGGAACTCTAACCATAGCCCTCAACATAACCCTAACCCTAGGACCAATCGGAAACCTAAATGGATATCTAATCCTTCCCCTCAACATAACCCTAACCCTAGGTCCAATCGGAAACCTAACCGGATCTCTAAACCTAGCCCTCAAATTAACCCTAACCCTAGGTCCAATCGGAACCCTAAACGGAAATCTAACCCTATCCCTCAATATAACCCTATCTCTAGGTCCAATCGGAACCCTAACCGGAACTCTAACCCTAGCCCTCAACATAACCCTAACCCTAGGTCCAATCGGAACCCTAACCGGATCTCTAACCCTAGCCCTCAACATAACCCTAACCCTAGGTCCAATCGGAACCCTAACCGGGTCTGTAAACCTAGCCCTCAACATAACCCTAACCCTAGGTCCAATCGAAACCCTAACCGGATCCCTAACCCTAGCCCTCAACATAACCCTAACCCTAGGACCAATCCGAACCCTAACCGGATCTCTACCCCTCGCCCTCAACATAACCCTAACCCGAGGTCCAATCGGAACCCTAACCGGATCTCTAAACCTAGCCCTCAACATAACCCTAACCCGAGGTCCAATCGGAACCCTAACCGGATCTCTAAACCTAGCCCTCAACATAACCCTAACCCTAGGTCCAATCGGAACCCTAACCGGATCTCTAACCCTAGCCCTCAACATAACCCTAACCCTATGTCCAGTCGGAACCCTAACCGGAACTCTAACCCTAGCCCTCAAAATAACCCTAACCCAAGGTCCAATCGGAACCCTAACCGGATATCTATCCCTAGCCCTCAACATAACCCTAACCCTAGGTCCAATCGGAACCCTAACCGGATCTGTATACATAGACCTCAACATAACCCTAACACTAGGTCCAATCGTAAACCTAACCGGTCTCTAACCCTAGCCCTCAACATAACCCTAACCCTAGGTCCAATCGGAACCCTAACCGGATCTCTAACCCTAGCCCTCAACAATACCCTAACCCTAGGTCAAATCAGAACACTAACCTGATCTGTATACCTAGCCCTCAACATAACCCTAACCCTAGGTCCAATCGGAAACCTCACCGGATCTCTAACCCTAGCCCTCAACATAACCCTAACCCTAGGTCCAATCGGAACCCTAAACGGAACTCTAACCTTAGCCCTCAACATAACCCTAACCCTAGGTCCAATCGGAACCCTAACCGGATCTGTATACCTAGCCCTCAACATAACCCTAACCCGAGGTCCAATCGGAACCCTAACCGGATCTGTATACCTAGCCCTCAACATAACCCTAACCCTAGGTCCAATCTGAACCCTAACCGGATCTGTATACCTAGCCCTCAACATAACCCTAACCCTAGGTCCAATCGGAACCCTAACCGATTCTCTAAACCTAGCCCTCAACATAACCTTAAACCTAGGTCCAATCGGAACCCTAACCGGATCTCTAACCCTAGCCCTCAACATAACCCTAACACTAGGTCCAACCGGAACCCTAAACGGAACTCTAACCCTAGCCCACAACATAGCCCTAACCCTAGGTCCAATCGGAACCCTAACCGGGTCTGTAAACCTAGCCCTCAACATAACCCTAACTCTAGGTCCAATCGGAACCCTAAACGGATATCTAACCCTAGCCCTCAACATAACCCTAACCCTAGGTCCAATCGGAACCCTAAACGGAACTCTAACCCTAGCCCTCAACATAACCATAACCCTAGGTCCAATCGGAACCCTAACCGGATCCATAACCCTAGCCCTCAACATAACCCTAACCCTAGGTCCAATAGGAACCCTAACCGGATCTCTAACCCTAGCCCTCAACATAACCCTAGCCCGTGGTCCAATCAGAACCCTAACCGGATCTGTATACCTAGCCCTCAACATAACCCTAACCCTAGGTCCAATCGGAACCCTAACCGGATCTGTATACCTAGCCCTCAACATAACCCTAACCCTAGGTCCATTCGGAACCCTAAACGAATATCTAACCCTAGCCCTCAACATAACCCTAACCCTAGGTCCAATCGGAACCCTAAACGGAACTCTAACCCTAGCCCTCAACATAACCATAACCCTAGGTCCAATCGGAACCCTAACCAGATCCCTAACCCTAGCCCTCAACATAACCCTAACCCTATGACCAATCCGAACCCTAACCGGATCTCTACCCCTCGCCCTCAACATAACCCTAACCCGAGGTCCAATCGGAACCCTAACCGGATCTCTAAACCTAGCCCTCAACATAACACTAACCCGAGGTCCATTCGGAACCCTAACCGGACCTCTAAACCTAGCCCTCAACATAACCCTAACCCTAGGTCCAATCGGAACCCTCACCGGATCTCTAACCATATCCCTCAACATAACCCTAACCCTAGGACCAATCGGAACCCTAACCGGATCTCTAACCCTAGCCATCAACATAACCCTAACCCTAGGTCCAATCGGAACCCTAAACGGAACTCTAACCCTATCCCTCAACATAACCCTATCCCTAGGTCCAATCGGAACCCTAACCGGAACTCTAAACATAGCCCTCAACATAACCCTAACCCTAGGACCAATCGGAAACCTAAATGGATATCTAATCCTTCCCCTCAACATAACCCTAACCCTAGGTCCAATCGGAAACCTAACCGGATCTCTAAACCTAGCCCTCAAATTAACCCTAACCCTAGGTCCAATCGGAACCCTAAACGGAAATCTAACCCTATCCCTCAACATAACCCTATCCCTAGGTCCAATCGGAACCCTAACCGGAACTCTAAACATAGCCCTCAACATAACCCTAACCCTAGGACCAATCGGAAACCTAAATGGATATCTAATCCTTCCCCTCAACATAACCCTAACCCTAGGTCCAATCGGAAACCTAACCGGATCTCTACACCTAGCCCTCAAATTAACCCTAACCCTAGGTCCAATCGGAACCCTAAACGGAAATCTAACCCTATCCCTCAATATAACCCTAACCCTAGGACCAATCCGAACCCTAACCGGATCTCTACCCCTCGCCCTCAACATAACCCTAACCCTAGGTCTAATCGGAACCCTAAACGGAACTCTAACCCTAGCCCTCAACATAACCATAACCCTAGGTCCAATCGGAACCCTAACCGGATCTCTAAACCTAGCCCTCAACATAACCCTAACCCTAGGTCCAATAGGAACCCTAAACGGATCTCGAACCCTAGCCCTCAACATAACCCTAACCCGAGGTCCAATCGGAACCGTAACCGGATCTCTAACCCTAGCCCTCAACATAACCCTAACCCTAGGACCAATCGGAACTCTAAATGGATATCTAACCCTTCCCCTCAACGTAACCCTAACCCTAGGTCCAATCGGAACCCTAACCGTATATCTAACCCTAGCCCTCAACATAACCCTAACCCTAGGTGCAATCTGAATCCTAACACGATCTCTAACCCTCGCCCTCAACATAACCCTAACCCTAGGTCCAATCTGAACCCTAACCGGATCTCTAACCCTAGCCCTCAACATAACCCTAACCCTAGGTCCAATCGGAACCCTAACCGGGTCTGTATACCTAGCCCTCAACATAACCCTAAGCCTAGGTCCAATCAGAACCCTAACCGGATCCCTAACCCTAACCCTCAACATAACCCTAACCCTAGGTCCAATCGGAACCCTAACCGGATCCCTAACCCTAGCCCTCAACATAACCCTAACCCTAGGAACAATCCGAACCCTAACCGGATCTCTACCCCTCGCCCTCAACATAACCCTAACCCGAGGTCCAATCGGAACCCTAACCGGATCTCTAAACCTAGCCCTCAGCATAACCCTAACCCGAGGTCCAATCGGAACCCTAACCGGATATCTATCCCTAGCCCTCAACATAACCCTAACCCTAGGTCCAATCGGAACCCTAACCGGATCTGTATACATAGACCTCAACATAACCCTAACACTAGGTCCAATCGTAAACCTAACCGGTCTCTAACCCTAGCCCTCAACATAACCCTAACCCTAGGTCCAATCGGAACCCTAACCGGATCTGTATACCTAGCCCTCAACATAACCCTAACCCGAGGTCCAATCGGAACCCTAACCGGATCTGTATACCTAGCCCTCAACATAACCCTAACCCTAGGTCCAATCGGAACCCTAACCGGATCTGTATACCTAGCCCTCAACATAACCCTAACCCTAGGTCCAATCGGAACCCTAACCGATTCTCTAAACCTAGCCCTCAACATAACCTTAACCCTAGGTCCAATCGGAACCCTAACCGGATCTCTAACCCTAGCCCTCAACATAACCCTAACCCTAGGTCCAATCGGAACCCTAACCGGATCTGTATACCTAGCCCTCAACATAACCCTAACCCGAGGTCCAATCGGAACCCTAACCGGATCTGTATACCTAGCCCTCAACATAACCCTAACCCTAGGTCCAATCGGAACCCTAACCGGATCTGTATACCTAGCCCTCAACATAACCCTAACCCTAGGTCCAATCGGAACCCTAACCGATTCTCTAAACCTAGCCCTCAACATAACCTTAACCCTAGGTCCAATCGGAACCCTAACCGGATCTCTAACCCTAGCCCTCAACATAACCCTAACCCTAGGTCCAATCGGAACCCTAACCGGGTCTGTAAACCTAGCCCTCAACATAACCCTAACCCTAGGTCCAATCGGAACCCTAACCGATTCTCTAAACCTAGCCCTCAACATAACCTTAACCCTAGGTCCAATCGGAACCCTAACCGGATCTCTAACCCTAGCCCTCAACATAACCCTAACCCTAGGTCCAATCAAAACCCTAACCGAATCTGTATACCTAGCCCTCAACATAACCCTAACCCTAGGTCCAATCGGAACCCTAACCGGATCTGTATACCTAGCCCTCAACATAATCCTAACCCTAGGTCCATTCGGAACCCTAAACGAATATCTAACCCTAGCCCTCAACATATCCCTAACCCTAGGTCCAATCGGAACCCTAAACGGAACTCTAACCCTAGCCCTCAACATAACCATAACCCTAGGTCCAATCGGAACCCTAACCGGATCCCTAACCCTAGCCCTCAAAATAACCCTAACCCTATGACCAATCCGAACCCTAACCGGATCTCTACCCCTCGCCCTCAACATAACCCTAACCCGAGGTCCAATCGGAACCCTAACCGGATCTCTAAACCTAGCCCTCAACATAACACTAACCCGAGGTCCATTCGGAACCCTAACCGGACCTCTAAACCTAGCCCTCAACATAACCCTAACCCTAGGTCCAATCGGAACCCTGACCGGATCTCTAACCCTAGCCCTCAACATAACCCTAACCCTAGGACCAATCGGAACCCTAACCGGATCTCTAACCCTAGCCATCAACATAACCCTAACCCTAGGTCCAATCGGAACCCTAAACGGAACTCGAACCCTATCCCTCAACATAACCCTATCCCTAGGTCCAATCGGAACCCTAACCGGAACTCTAACCGTAGCCCTCAACATAACCCTAACCCTAGGAACAATCGGAAACCTAAATGGATATCTAAGCCTTCCCCTCAACATAACCCTAACCCTAGGTCCAATCGGAAACCTAACCGGATCTCTAAACCTAGCCCTCAAATTAACCCTAACCCTAGGTCCAATCGGAACCCTAAACGGAAATCTAACCCTATCCCTCAACATAACCCTATCCCTAGGTCCAATCGGAACCCTAACCGGAACTCTAACCATAGCCCTCAACATAACCCTAACCCTAGGACCAATCGGAAACCTAAATGGATATCTAATCCTTCCCCTCAACATAACCCTAACCCTAGGTCCAATCGGAAACCTAACCGGATCTCTAAACCTAGCCCTCAAATTAACCCTAACCCTAGGTCCAATCGGAACCCTAAACGGAAATCTGACCCTATCCCTCAATATAACCCTATCTCTAGGTCCAATCGGAACCCTAACCGGAACTCTAACCCTAGCCCTCAACATAACCCTAACCCTAGGTCCAATCGGAACCCTAACCGGATCTCTAACCCTAGCCCTCAACATAACCCTAACCCTAGGTCCAATCGGAACCCTAACCGGGTCTGTAAACCTAGCCCTCAACATAACCCTAACCCTAGGTCCAATCGAAACCCTAACCGGATCCCTAACCCTAGCCCTCAACATAACCCTAACCCTAGGACCAATCCGAACCCTAACCGGATCTCTACCCCTCGCCCTCAACATAACCCTAACCCGAGGTCCAATCGGAACCCTAACCGGATCTCTAAACCTAGCCCTCAACATAACCCTAACCCGAGGTCCAATCGGAACCCTAACCGGATCTCTAAACCTAGCCCTCAACATAACCCTAACCCTAGGTCCAATCGGAACCCTAACCGGATCTCTAACCCTAGCCCTCAACATAACCCTAACCCTATGTCCAGTCGGAACCCTAACCGGAACTCTAACCCTAGCCCTCAAAATAACCCTAACCCAAGGTCCAATCGGAACCCTAACCGGATATCTATCCCTAGCCCTCAACATAACCCTAACCCTAGGTCCAATCGGAACCCTAACCGGATCTGTATACATAGACCTCAACATAACCCTAACACTAGGTCCAATCGTAAACCTAACCGGTCTCTAACCCTAGCCCTCAACATAACCCTAGCCCGTGGTCCAATCAGAACCCTAACCGGATCTGTATACCTAGCCCTCAACATAACCCTAACCCTAGGTCCAATCGGAACCCTAACCGGATCTGTATACCTAGCCCTCAACATAACCCTAACCCTAGGTCCAATCGGAACCCTAAACGGAACTCTAACCTTAGCCCTCAACATAACCCTAACCCTAGGTCCAATCGGAACCCTAACCGGATCTGTATACCTAGCCCTCAACATAACCCTAACCCGAGGTCCAATCGGAACCCTAACCGGATCTGTATACCTAGCCCTCAACATAACCCTAACCCTAGGTCCAATCGGAACCCTAACCGGATCTGTATACCTAGCCCTCAACATAACCCTAACCCTAGGTCCAATCGGAACCCTAACCGATTCTCTAAACCTAGCCCTCAACATAACCTTAAACCTAGGTCCAATCGGAACCCTAACCGGATCTCTAACCCTAGCCCTCAACATAACCCTAACACTAGGTCCAACCGGAACCCTAAACGGAACTCTAACCCTAGCCCACAACATAGCCCTAACCCTAGGTCCAATCGGAACCCTAACCGGGTCTGTAAACCTAGCCCTCAACATAACCCTAACTCTAGGTCCAATCGGAACCCTAAACGGATATCTAACCCTAGCCCTTAACATAACCCTAACCCTAGGTCCAATCGGAACCCTAAACGGAACTCTAACCCTAGCCCTCAACATAACCATAACCCTAGGTCCAATCGGAACCCTAACCGGATCCATAACCCTAGCCCTCAACATAACCCTAACCCTAGGTCCAATAGGAACCCTAACCGGATCTCTAACCCTAGCCCTCAACATAACCCTAGCCCGTGGTCCAATCAGAACCCTAACCGGATCTGTATACCTAGCCCTCAACATAACCCTAACCCTAGGTCCAATCGGAACCCTAACCGGATCTGTATACCTAGCCCTCAACATAACCCTAACCCTAGGTCCATTCGGAACCCTAAACGAATATCTAACCCTAGCCCTCAACATAACCCTAACCCTAGGTCCAATCGGAACCCTAAACGGAACTCTAACCCTAGCCCTCAACATAACCATAACCCTAGGTCCAATCGGAACCCTAACCAGATCCCTAACCCTAGCCCTCAACATAACCCTAACCCTATGACCAATCCGAACCCTAACCGGATCTCTACCCCTCGCCCTCAACATAACCCTAACCCGAGGTCCAATCGAAACCCTAACCGGATCTCTAAACCTAGCCCTCAACATAACACTAACCCGAGGTCCATTCGGAACCCTAACCGGACCTCTAAACCTAGCCCTCAACATAACCCTAACCCTAGGTCCAATCGGAACCCTCACCGGATCTCTAACCATATCCCTCAACATAACCCTAACCCTAGGACCAATCGGAACCCTAACCGGATCTCTAACCCTAGCCATCAACATAACCCTAACCCTAGGTCCAATCGGAACCCTAAACGGAACTCTAACCCTATCCCTCAACATAACCCTATCCCTAGGTCCAATCGGAACCCTAACCGGAACTCTAAACATAGCCCTCAACATAACCCTAACCCTAGGACCAATCGGAAACCTAAATGGATATCTAATCCTTCCCCTCAACATAACCCTAACCCTAGGTCCAATCGGAAACCTAACCGGATCTCTAAACCTAGCCCTCAAATTAACCCTAACCCTAGGTCCAATCGGAACCCTAAACGGAAATCTAACCCTATCCCTCAACATAACCCTATCCCTAGGTCCAATCGGAACCCTAACCGGAACTCTAAACATAGCCCTCAACATAACCCTAACCCTAGGACCAATCGGAAACCTAAATGGATATCTAATCCTTCCCCTCAACATAACCCTAACCCTAGGTCCAATCGGAAACCTAACCGGATCTCTAAACCTAGCCCTCAAATTAACCCTAACCCTAGGTCCAATCGGAACCCTAAACGGAAATCTAACCCTATCCCTCAATATAACCCTAACCCTAGGACCAATCCGAACCCTAACCGGATCTCTACCCCTCGCCCTCAACATAACCCTAACCCTAGGTCTAATCGGAACCCTAAACGGAACTCTAACCCTAGCCCTCAACATAACCATAACCCTAGGTCCAATCGGAACCCTAACCGGATCTCTAAACCTAGCCCTCAACATAACCCTAACCCTAGGTCCAATAGGAACCCTAAACGGATCTCGAACACTAGCCCTCAACATAACCCTAACCCGAGGTCCAATCGGAACCGTAACCGGATCTCTAACCCTAGCCCTCAACATAACCCTAACCCTAGGACCAATCGGAACTCTAAATGGATATCTAACCCTTCCCCTCAACGTAACCCTAACCCTAGGTCCAATCGGAACCCTAACCGTATATCTAACCCTAGCCCTCAACATAACCCTAACCCTAGGTGCAATCTGAATCCTAACACGATCTCTAACCCTCGCCCTCAACATAACCCTAACCCTAGGTCCAATCGGAACCCTAACCGGATCTCTAACCCTAGCCCTCAACATAACCCTAACCCTAGGTCCAATCGGAACCCTAACCGGGTCTGTATACCTAGCCCTCAACATAACCCTAAGCCTAGGTCCAATCAGAACCCTAACCGGATCCCTAACCCTAACCCTCAACATAACCCTAACCCTAGGTCCAATCGGAACCCTAACCGGATCCCTAACCCTAGCCCTCAACATAACCCTAACCCTAGGACCAATCCGAACCCTAACCGGATCTCTACCCCTCGCCCTCAACATAACCCTAACCCGAGGTCCAATCGGAACCCTAACCGGATCTCTAAACCTAGCCCTCAACATAACCCTAACCCGAGGTCCAATCGGAACCCTAACCGGATATCTATCCCTAGCCATCAACATAACCCTAACCCTAGGTCCAATCGGAACCCTAACCGGATCTGTATACATAGACCTCAACATAACCCTAACACTAGGTCCAATCGTAAACCTAACCGGTCTCTAACCCTAGCCCTCAACATAACCCTAACCCAGGGTCCAATCGGAACCCTAACCGGATCTGTATACCTAGCCCTCAACATAACCCTAACCCGAGGTCCAATCGGAACCCTAACCGGATCTGTATACCTAGCCCTCAACATAACCCTAACCCTAGGTCCAATCGGAACCCTAACCGGATCTGTATACCTAGCCCTCAACATAACCCTAACCCTAGGTCCAATCGGAACCCTAACCGATTCTCTAAACCTAGCCCTCAACATAACCTTAACCCTAGGTCCAATCGGAACCCTAACTGGATCTCTAACCCTAGCCCTCAACATAACCCTAACCCTAGGTCCAATCGGAACCCTAACCGGGTCTGTAAACCTAGCCCTCAACATAACCCTAACTCTAGGTCCAATCGGAACCCTAAACGGATATCTAACCCTAGCCCTCAACATAACCCTAACCCTAGGTCCAATCGGAACCCTAAACGGAACTCTAACCCTAGCCCTCAACATAACCATAACCCTAGGTCCAATCGGAACCCTAACCGGATCCATAACCCTAGCCCTCAACATAACCCTAACCCTAGGTCCAATAGGAACCCTAACCGGATCTCTAACCCTAGCCCTCAACATAACCCTAGCCCGTGGTCCAATCAGAACCCTAACCGGATCTGTATACCTAGCCCTCAACATAACCCTAACCCTAGGTCCAATCGGAACCCTAACCGGATCTGTATACCTAGCCCTCAACATAACCCTAACCCTAGGTTCATTCGGAACCCTAAACGAATATCTAACCCTAGCCCTCAACATAACCCTAACCCTAGGTCCAATCGGAACCCTAAACGGAACTCTAACCCTAGCCCTCAACATAACCATAACCCTAGGTCCAATCGGAACCCTAACCAGATCCCTAACCCTAGCCCTCAACATAACCCTAACCCTATGACCAATCCGAACCCTAACCGGATCTCTACCCCTCGCCCTCAACATAACCCTAACCCGAGGTCCAATCGGAACCCTAACCGGATCTCTAAACCTAGCCCTCAACATAACACTAACCCGAGGTCCATTCGGAACCCTAACCGGACCTCTAAACCTAGCCCTCAACATAACCCTAACCCTAGGTCCAATCGGAACCCTCACCGGATCTCTAACCCTATCCCTCAACATAACCCTAACCCTAGGACCAATCGGAACCCTAACCGGATCTCTAACCCTAGCCATCAACATAACCCTAACCCTAGGTCCAATCGGAACCCTAAACGGAACTCTAACCCTAGCCCTCAACATAACCATAACCCTAGGTCCAATCGGAACCCTAACCAGATCCCTAACCCTAGCCCTCAACATAACCCTAACCCTATGACCAATCCGAACCCTAACCGGATCTCTACCCCTCGCCCTCAACATAACCCTAACCCGAGGTCCAATCGGAACCCTAACCGGATCTCTAAACCTAGCCCTCAACATAACACTAACCCGAGGTCCATTCGGAACCCTAACCGGACCTCTAAACCTAGCCCTCAACATAACCCTAACCCTAGGTCCAATCGGAACCCTCACCGGATCTCTAACCCTATCCCTCAACATAACCCTAACCCTAGGACCAATCGGAACCCTAACCGGATCTCTAACCCTAGCCATCAACATAACCCTAACCCTAGGTCCAATCGGAACCCTAACCGGAACTCTAACCCTAGCCCTCAACATAACCCTAACCCTAGGAACAATCGGAAACCTAAATGGATATCTAATCCTTCCCCTCAACATAACCCTAACCCTAGGTCCAATCGGAAACCTAACCGGATCTCTAAAACTTGCCCTCAAATTAACCCTAACCCTAGGTCCAATCGGAACCCTAAACGGAAATCTAACCCTATCCCTCAATATAACCCTATCTCTAGGTCCAATCGGAACCCTAACCGGAACTCTAACCCTAGCCCTCAACATAACCCTAACCCTAGGTCCAATCGGAACCCTAACCGGGTCTGTAAACCTAGCCCTCAACATAACCCTAACCCTAGGTCCAATCGGAACCCTAACCGGATCCCTAACCCTAGCCCTCAACATAACCCTAACCCTAGGACCAATCCGAACCCTAACCGGATCTCTACCCCTCGCCCTCAACATAACCCTAACCCGAGGTCCAATCGGAACCCTAACCGGATCTCTAAACCTAGCCCTCAACATAACCCTAACCCGAGGTCCAATCGGAACCCTAACCGGATATCTATCCCTAGCCCTCAACATAACCCTAACCCTAGGTCCAATCGGAACCCTAACCGGATCTCTAACCCTAGCCCTCAACATAACCCTAACCCTAGGCCCAATCGGGACCCTAACCGGATCTCTAACCCTAGCCCTCAACATAACCCTAACCCTAGGTTCAATCGGAACCCTAACCGAATCTGTATACATAGACCTCAACATAACCCTAACCTTAGATCCAATCGGAAACCTAACCGGTTCTCTAACCCTAGCCCTCAACATAACCCTAACACTAGGTCCAATCGGAACCCTAACCGGATCTCTAACCCTAGCCCTCAACATAACCCAAACCCTAGGTCCAATCGGAACCCTAACCGAATCTGTATACCTAGCCCTCAACATAACCCTAACCCTAGGTCCAATCGGAAACCTCACCGGATCTCTAACCCTAGCCCTCAACATAACCCTAACCCTAGGTCCAATCGGAACCCTAACCGGATCTCTAACCCTAGCCCTCAACATAACCCTAACCCTAGGTCCAATCGGAACCCTAAACGGATATCTAACCCTAGCCCTCAACATAACCCTAACCCTAGGTCCAATCGGAACCCTTAACGGAACTCTAACCCTAGCCCTCAACATAACCATAACCCTAGGTCCAATCGGAACCCTAACCGGATCCATAACCCTAGCCCTCAACATAACCCTAACCCTAGGTCCAATAGGAACCCTAACCGGATCTCTAACCCTAGCCCTCAACATAACCCTAGCACGAGGTCCAATCAGAACCCTAACCGGATCTGTATACCTAGCCCTCAACATAACCCTAACCCTAGGTCCAATCGGAACCCTAACCGGATCTGTATACCTAGCCCTCAACATAACCCTAACCCTAGGTCAATTCAAAACCCTAAACGAATATCTAACCCTAGCCCTCAACATAACCCTAACCCTAGGTCCAATCGGAACCCTAAACGGAACTCTAACCCTAGCCCTCAACATAACCATAACCCTAGGTCCAATCGGAACCCTAACCGGATCCCTAACCCTAACCCTCAACATAACCCTAACCCTATGACCAATCCGAACCCTAACCGGATCTCTACCCCTCGCCCTCAACATAACCCTAACCCGAGGTCCAATCGGAACCCTAACCGGATCTCTAAACCTAGCCCTCAACATAACCCTAACCCGAGGTCCATTCGGAACCCTAACCGGACCTCTAAACCTAGCCCTCAACATAACCCTAACCCTAGGTCCAATCGGAACCCTAACCGGATCTCTAACCCTAGCCCTCAACATAACCCTAACCCTAGGACCATACGGAACCCTAACCGGACCTCTAAACCTAGCCCTCAAATTAACCCTAACCCTAGGTCCAATCGGAACCCTAAACGGAAATCTAACCCTATCCCTCAACATAACCCTATCCCTAGGTCCAATCGGAACCCTAACCGGAACTCTAACCATAGCCCTCAACATAACCCTAACCCTAGGACCAATCGGAAACCTAAATGGATATCTAATCCTTCCCCTCAACATAAGCCTAACCCTAGGTCCAATCGGAAACCTAACCGGATCTCTAAACCTAGCCCTCAAATTAACCCTAACCCTAGGTCCAATCGGAACCCTAAACGGAAATCTAACCCTATCCCTCAATATAACCCTATCTCTAGGTCCAATCGGAACCCTAACCGGAACTCTAACCCTAGCCCTCAACATAAACCTAACCCTAGGTCCAATCGGAACCCTAACCGGATCTCTAACCCTAGCCCTCAACATAACCCTAAACCTAGGTCCAATCGGAACCCTAACCGGGTCTGTAAACCTCGCCCTCAACATAACCCTAACCCTAGGTCCAATCGGAACCCTAACCGGATCCCTAACCCTAGCCCTCAACATAACCCTAACCCTAGGACCAATCCGAACCCTAACCGGATCTCTACCCCTCGCCCTCAACATAACCCTAACCCGAGGTCCAATCGGAACCCTAACCGGATCTCTAAACCTAGCCCTCAACATAACCCTAACCCGAGGTCCAATCGGAACCCTAACCGGATCTCTAAACCTAGCCCTCAACATAACCCTAACCCTAGGTCCAATCGGAACCCTAACCGGATCTCTATCCCTAGCCCTCAACATAACCCTAACCCTAGGTCAAATCGGAACCCTAACCTGATCTGTATACCTAGCCCTCAACATAACCCTAACCCTAGGTCCAATCGGAAACCTCACCGGATCTGTATACCTAGCCCTCAACATAACCCTGACCCTAGGTCCAATCGGAACCCTAACCGGATCTCTAACCCTAGCCCTCAATATAACCCTAACCCTAGGTCCAATCGGAACCCTAAACGGATATCTAACCCTAGCCCTCAACATAACCCTAACCCTAGGTCCAATCGGAACCCTAAACGGAACTCTAACCCTAGCCCTCAACATAACCATAACCCTAGGTCCAATCGGAACCCTAACCGGATCTCTAATCCTAGCCCTCAACATAACCCTAACCCTAGGACCAATCGGAACCCTTAAGGGATATCTAACCCTAGCCCTCAACATAACCCTAACCCTAGGTCCAATCGGAACCCTAAACGGAACTCTAACCCTAGCCCTCAACATAACCCTGACCCTAGGTCCAATCGGAACCCTAACCGGATCTGTATACCTAGCCCTCAACATAACCCTAACCCGAGGTCGAATCGGAACCCTAACCGGATCTGTATACCTAGCCCTCATCATAACCCTAACCCTAGGTCCAATCGGAACCCTAACCGGATCTGTATACCTAGCCCTCAACATAACCCTAACCCTAGGTCCAATCGGAACCCTAACCGATTCTCTAAACCTAGCCCTCAACATAACCTTAACCCTAGGTACAATCGGAACCCTAACCGGATCTCTAACCCTAGCCCTCAACATAACCCTAACACTAGGTCCAATCGGAACCCTAAACGGAACTCTAACCATAGCCCGCAACATAACCCTAACCCTAGGTCCAATCGGAACCCTAACCGGGTCTGTAAACCTAGCCCTCAACATAACCCTAACTCTAGGTCCAATCGGAACCCTAACCGGATCCCTAACCCTAGCCCTCAACATAACCCTAACCCTAGGACCAATCCGAACCCTAACCGGATCTCTACCCCTCGCCCTCAACATAATCCTAACCCGAGGTCCAATCGGAACCCTAACCGGATCTCTAAACCTAGCCCTCAACATAACCCTAACCCTAGGTCCAATCGAAACCCTAACCGGATCTCTAACCCTAGCCCTCAACATAACCCTAACCCTAGGACCAATCGGAACGCTAAATGGATATCTAACCCTTCCCCTCAACGTAACCCTAACCCTAGGTCCAATCGGAACCCTAACCGGATCTCTAACCCTAGCCCTCAACATAACCCTAACCCTAGGTGCAATCGGAACCCTAACACGATCTCTAACCCTCGCCCTCAACATAAACCTAACCCTAGGTCCAATCGGAACCCTAACCGGATCTCTAACCCTAGCCCTCAAAATAACCCTAACCCAAGGTCCAATCGGAACCCTAACTGGATATTTATCCCTAGCCCTCAACATAACCCTAACCCTAGGTCCAATCGGAACCCTAACTGGATCTGTATACATAGACCTCAACATAACCCTAACACTAGGTCCAATCGTAAACCTAACCGGTCTCTAACCCTAGCCCTCAACATAACCCTAACCCTAGGTCCAATCGGAACCCTAACCGGATCCCTAACCCTAGCCGTCAACATAACCCTAACCCTAGGACCAAATAACCCTAACCGGATCTCTAACCCTCGCCCTAAACATAACCCTAACCCGAGGTCCAATCTGAACCCTAACCGGATCTCTAAACCTAGCCCTCAACATAACCCTAACCCTAGGTCCAATCGGAACCCTAACTGGATCTCTAACCCTAGCCCTCAACATAACCCTAACCCTAGGACCAATCGGAACCCTAAATGGATATCTAACCCTAGCCCTCAACATAACCCTAACCCTAGGTCCAATTGGAACCCTAACAGGATCTCTACCCCTCGCCCTCAACATAACTCTAACCCTAGGTCCAATCGGAACCCTAACCGGATCTCTAACCCTAGCCCTCAACATAACCCTAACCCTAGGTCAAATCGGAACCCTAACCAGATCTCTAACCCTAGTCCTCAACATAACCCTAACGCTAGGTCCAATCGGAACCCTAACGGGATCTGTATACATAGCCCTCAACATAACCCTAACCCTAGGTCCCATCGGAAACCTAACCGGATCTCTAACCCTAACCCTCAACATAACCCTAACCCTAGGTCCAATCGGAACGCTAACCAGATCTCTAACCCTAGCCCTCAACATAACCCTAACCCTAGGTCCAATCGGAACCCTAACCGGATTTGTATACCTAGCCCTCAACATAACCCTAACCCTAGGTCCAATCGTAAACCTAACCGGATCTCTAACTCTAGCCCTCAACATAACCCTAACCCTAGGTCCAATCGGAACCCTAACCGGATCTCGAACCCTAGCCCTCAACATAACCCTAACCCTAGGTCCAATGGAAACCCTAACCGGATCTCTAACCCTAGCCCTCAACATAACCCTAACCCTAGGTCCAATCGGAACCCTAAACAGAATTCTAACCCTAGACCTCAACATAACCCTAACCCTAGGTCCAGTCGGAATCATAACCGGATCTCTAACCCTAGCCCTCAACACAACACTAACCCTGGGTCCAATCGTAACCCTTACCGGATCTCTAACCCTAGCCCTCAACATAACCCTAACCCTAGGTCGAATCGGAACCCTAACCGGGTCTGTATACCTAGCCCTCAACATAACCCTAACCCTAGGTCCAATAGGAACCCTAACCGGATCTCTAACCCTAGCCCTCAACATAACCCTAGCCCGTGGTCCAATCAGAAACCTAACCGGATCTGTATACCTAGCCCTCAACATAACCCTAACCCTAGGTCCAATCGGAACCCTAACCGGATCTGTATACCTAGCCCTCAACATAACCCTAACCCTAGGTCCATTCGGAACCCTAAACGAATATCTAACCCTAGCCCTCAACATAACCCTAACCCTAGGACCAATCGGAACCCTAACCGGATCTCTAACCCTATCCCTCAACATAACCCTAACCCTAGGACCAATCGGAACCCTAACCGGATCTCTAACCCTAGCCATCAACATAACCCTAAACCTAGGTCCAATCGGAACCCTAAACGGAACTCTAACCCTATCCCTCAACATAACCCTATCCCTAGGTCCAATCGGAACCCTAACCGGAACTCTAACCCTAGCCCTCAACATAACCCTAACCCTAGGAACAATCGGAAACCTAAATGGATATCTAATCCTTCCCCTCAACATAACCCTAACCCTAGGTCCAATCGGAAACCTAACCGGATCTCTAAACCTAGCCCTCAAATTAACCCTAACCCTAGGTCCAATCGGAACCCTAACCGGAACTCTAACCATAGCCCTCAACATAACCCTAACCCTGGACCAATCGGAAACCTAAATGGATATCTAATCCTTCCCCTCAACATAACCCTAACCCTAGGTCCAATCCGAAACATAACCGGATCTCTAACCCTAGCCGTCAACATAACCCTAACCCTAGGTCCAATCGGAACCCTAACCGGATCTCTAACCCTAGACCTCAACATAACCATAAACCTAGGTCCAATCGGAACCCTAACCGGATCTCTAACCCTAGCCCTCAATATAACCCTGACCCTAGGTCCAATCGGAACCCAAACCGGATCTGTATACGTAGCCCTCAACATAACCCTAACCCTAGGTCCAAAAGGAACCCTAACCGGATCTGTATACCTAGCCCTCAACATAACCCTAACCCTAGGTCCAATCGGAACCCTAACCGGATCTCTAAACCTAGCCCTCAACATAACCCTAACCCTAGGTCCAGTCGGAACCCTAACCGGAACTCTAACCCTAGCCCTCAAAATAACCCTAACCCAAGGTCCAATCGGAACCCTAACCGGATATCTATCCCTAGCCCTCAAAATAACCCTAACCCTAAGTCCAATCGGAACCCTAACCGGATCTCTAACCCTAGCCCTCAACATAACCCTAACCCTAGGCCCAATCGGGACCCTAACCGGATCTCTAACCCTAGCCCTCAACATAACCATAACCCTAGGTCCAATCGGAACCCTAACCGGATCCATAACCCTAGCCCTCAACATAACCCTAACCCTAGGTCCAATAGGAACCCTAACCGGATCTCTAACCCTAGCCCTCAACATAACCCTAGCCCGTGGTCCAATCAAAACCCTAACCGGATCTGTATACCTAGCCCTCAACATAACCCTAACCCTAGGTCCAATCGGAACCCTAACCGGATCTGTATACCTAGCCCTCAACATAACCCTAACCCTAGGTCCATTCGGAACCCTAAACGAATATCTAACCCTAGCCCTCAACATATCCCTAACCCTAGGTCCAATCGGAACCCTAAATGGAACTCTAACCCTAGCCCTCAACATAACCATAACCCTAGGTCCAATCGGAACCCTAACCGGATCCCTAACCCTAGCCCTCAACATAACCCTAACCCTATGACCAATCCGAACCCTAACCGGATCTCTACCCCTCGCCCTCAACATAACCCTAACCCGAGGTCCAATCGGAACCCTAACCGGATCTCTAAACCTAGCCCTCAACATAACACTAACCCGAGGTCCATTCGGAACCCTAACCGGACCTCTAAACCTAGCCCTCAACATAACCCTAACCCTAGGTCCAATCGGAACCCTGACCGGATCTCTAACCCTAGCCCTCAACATAACCCTAACCCTAGGACCAATCGGAACCCTAACCGGATCTCTAACCCTAGCCATCAACATAACCCTAACCCTAGGTCCAATCGGAACCCTAAACGGAACTCTAACCCTATCCCTCAACATAACCCTATCCCTAGGTCCAATCGGAACCCTAACCGGAACTCTAACCCTAGCCCTCAACATAACCCTAACCCTAGGAACAATCGGAAACCTAAATGGATATCTAAGCCTTCCCCTCAACATAACCCTAACCCTAGGTCCAATCGGAAACCTAACCGGATCTCTAAACCTAGCCCTCAAATTAACCCTAAACCTAGGTCCAATCGGAACCCTAAACGGAAATCTAACCCTATCCCTCAACATAACCCTATCCCTAGGTCCAATCGGAACCCTAACCGGAACTCTAACCCTAGCCCTCAACATAACCCTAACCCTAGGAACAATCGGAAACCTAAATGGATATCTAATCCTTCCCCTCAACATAACCCTAACCCTAGGTCCAATCGGAAACCTAACCGGATCTCTAAACCTAGCCCTCAAATTAACCCTAACCCTAGGTCCAATCGGAACCCTAAACGGAAATCTAACCCTATCCCTCAATATAACCCTATCTCTATGTCCAATCGGAACCCTATCCGGAACTCTAACCCTAGCCCTCAACATAACCCTAACCCTAGGTCCAATCGGAACCCTAACCGGATCTCTAACCCTAGCCCTCAACATAACCCTAACCCTAGGTCCAATCGGAACCCTAACCGGGTCTGTAAACCTAGCCCTCAACATAACCCTAACCCTAGGTCCAATCGAAACCCTAACCGGATCCCTAACCCTAGCCCTCAACATAACCCTAACCCTAGGACCAATCCGAACCCTAACCGGATCTCTACCCCTCGCCCTCAACATAACCCTAACCCGAGGTCCAATCGGAACCCTAACCGGATCTCTAAACCTAGCCCTCAACATAACCCTAACCCGAGGTCCAATCGGAACCCTAACCGGATCTCTAAACCTAGCCCTCAACATAACCCTAACCCTAGGTCCAATCGGAACCCTAACCGGATCTCTAACCCTAGCCCTCAACATAACCCTAACCCTATGTCCAGTCGGAACCCTAACCGGAACTCTAACCCTAGCCCTCAAAATAACCCTAACCCAAGGTCCAATCGGAACCCTAACCGGATATCTATCCCTAGCCCTCAACATAACCCTAACCCTAGGTCCAATCGGAACCCTAACCGGATCTGTATACATAGACCTCAACATAACCCTAACCCTAGGTCCAATCGTAATACTAAGCTGATCTCTAACCCTAGCCCTCAACATAACCCTAACCCTAGGTCCAATCGGAACCCTAACCGGATCTCTAACCCTAGCCCTCAACAATACCCTAACCCTAGGTCAAATCAGAACACTAACCTGATCTGTATACCTAGCCCTCAACATAACCCTAACCCTAGGTCCAATCGGAAACCTCACCGGATCTCTAACCCTAGCCCTCAACATAACCCTAACCCTAGGTCCAATCGGAACCCTAACCGGATCTCTAACCCTAGCCCTCAATATAACCCTAACCCTAGGTCCAATCGGAACCCTAAACGGATATCTAACCCTAGCCCTCAACATAACCCTAACCCTAGGTCCAATCGGAACCCTAAACGGAACTCTAACCCTAGCCCTCAACATAACCATAACCCTAGGTCCAATCGGAACCCTAACCGGATCTCTAACCCTAGCCCTCATCATAACCCTAACCCTAGGACCAATCGGAACCCTTAACGGATATCTAACCCTAGCCCTCAACATAACCCTAACCCTAGGTCCAATCGGAACCCTAAACGGAACTCTAACCTTAGCCCTCAACATAACCCTAACCCTAGGTCCAATCGGAACCCTAACCGGATCTGTATACCTAGCCCTCAACATAACCCTAACCCGAGGTCCAATCGGAACCCTAACCGGATCTGTATACCTAGCCCTCAACATAACCCTAACCCTAGGTCCAATCGGAACCCTAACCGGATCTCTATACCTAGCCCTCAACATAACCCTAACCCTAGGTCCAACTGGAACCCTAACCGATTCTCTAAACCTAGCCCTCAACATAACCTTAAACCTAGGTCCAATCGGAACCCTAACCGGATCTCTAACCCTAGCCCTCAACATAACCCTAACACTAGGTCCAACCGGAACCCTAAACGGAACTCTAACCCTAGCCCACAACATAGCCCTAACCCTAGGTCCAATCGGAACCCTAACCGGGTCTGTAAACCTAGCCCTCAACATAACCCTAACTCTAGGTCCAATCGGAACCCTAAACGGATATCTAACCCTAGCCCTCAACATAACCCTAACCCTAGGTCCAATCGGAACCCTAAACGGAACTCTAACCCTAGCCCTCAACATAACCATAACCCTAGGTCCAATCGGAACCCTAACCGGATCCATAACCCTAGCCCTCAACATAACCCTAACCCTAGGTCCAATAGGAACCCTAACCGGATCTCTAACCCTAGCCCTCAACATAACCCTAGCCCGTGGTCCAATCAGAACCCTAACCGGATCTGTATACCTAGCCCTCAACATAACCCTAACCCTAGGTCCAATCGGAACCCTAACCGGATCTGTATACCTAGCCCTCAACATAACCCTAACCCTAGGTCCATTCGGAACCCTAAACGAATATCTAACCCTAGCCCTCAACATAACCCTAACCCTAGGTCCAATCGGAACCCTAAACGGAACTCTAACCCTAGCCCTCAACATAACCATAACCCTAGGTCCAATCGGAACCCTAACCAGATCCCTAACCCTAGCCCTCAACATAACCCTAACCCTATGACCAATCCGAACCCTAACCGGATCTCTACCCCTCGCCCTCAACATAACCCTAACCCGAGGTCCAATCGGAACCCTAACCGGATCTCTAAACCTAGCCCTCAACATAACACTAACCCGAGGTCCATTCGGAACCCTAACCGGACCTCTAAACCTAGCCCTCAACATAACCCTAACCCTAGGTCCAATCGGAACCCTCACCGGATCTCTAACCCTATCCCTCAACATAACCCTAACCCTAGGACCAATCGGAACCCTAACCGGATCTCTAACCCTAGCCATCAACATAACCCTAACCCTAGGTCCAATCGGAACCCTAAACGGAACTCTAACCCTATCCCTCAACATAACCCTATCCCTAGGTCCAATCGGAACCCTAACCGGAACTCTAAACATAGCCCTCAACATAACCCTAACCCTAGGACCAATCGGAAACCTAAATGGATATCTAATCCTTCCCCTCAACATAACCCTAACCCTAGGTCCAATCGGAAACCTAACCGGATCTCTAAACCTAGCCCTCAAATTAACCCTAACCCTAGGTCCAATCGGAACCCTAAACGGAAATCTAACCCTATCCCTCAACATAACCCTATCCCTAGGTCCAATCGGAACCCTAACCGGAACTCTAAACATAGCCCTCAACATAACCCTAACCCTAGGACCAATCGGAAACCTAAATGGATATCTAATCCTTCCCCTCAACATAACCCTAACCCTAGGTCCAATCGGAAACCTAACCGGATCTCTAAACCTAGCCCTCAAATTAACCCTAACCCTAGGTCCAATCGGAACCCTAATCGGAAATCTAACCCTATCCCTCAATATAACCCTAACCCTAGGACCAATCCGAACCCTAACCGGATCTCTACCCCTCGCCCTCAACATAACCCTAACCCTAGGTCTAATCGGTACCCTAAACGGAACTCTAACCCTAGCCCTCAACATAACCATAACCCTAGGTCCAATCGGAACCCTAACCGGATCTCTAAACCTAGCCCTCAACATAACCCTAACCCTAGGTCCAATAGGAACCCTAACCGGATCTCGAACCCTAGCCCTCAACATAACCCTAACCCGAGGTCCAATCGGAACCGTAACCGGATCTCTAACCCTAGCCCTCAACATAACCCTAACCCTAGGACCAATCGGAACTCTAAATGGATATCTAACCCTTCCCCTCAACGTAACCCTAACCCTAGGTCCAATCGGAACCCTAACCGGATATCTAACCCTAGCCCTCAACATAACCCTAACCCTAGGTGCAATCTGAATCCTAACACGATCTCTAACCCTCGCCCTCAACATAACCCTAACCCTAGGTCCAATCGGAACCCTAACCGGATCTCTAACCCTAGCCCTCAACGTAACCCTAACCCTAGGTCCAATCGGAACCCTAACCGGGTCTGTATACCTAGCCCTCAACATAACCCTAAGCCTAGGTCCAATCAGAACCCTAACTGGATCCCTAACCCTAACCCTCAACATAACCCTAACCCTAGGTCCAATCGGAACCCTAACCGGATCCCTAACCCTAGCCCTCAACATAACCCTAACCCTAGGACCAATCCGAACCCTAACCGGATCTCTACCCCTCGCCCTCAACATAACCCTAACCCGAGGTCCAATCGGAACCCTAACCGGATCTCTAAACCTAGCCCTCAACATAACCCTAACCCGAGGTCCAATCGGAACCCTAACCGGATATCTATCCCTAGCCCTCAACATAACCCTAACCCTAGGTCCAATCGGAACCCTAACCGGATCTGTATACATAGACCTCAACATAACCCTAACACTAGGTCCAATCGTAAACCTAACCGGTCTCTAACCCTAGCCCTCAACATAACCCTAACCCTAGGTCCAATCGGAACCCTAACCGGATCTGTATACCTAGCCCTCAACATAACCCTAACCCGAGGTCCAATCGGAACCCTAACCGGATCTGTATACCTAGCCCTCAACATAACCCTAACCCTAGGTCCAATCGGAACCCTAACCGGATCTGTATACCTAGCCCTCAACATAACCCTAACCCTAGGTCCAATCGGAACCCTAACCGATTCTCTAAACCTAGCCCTCAACATAACCTTAACCCTAGGTCCAATCGGAACCCTAACCGGATCTCTAACCCTAGCCCTCAACATAACCCTAACCCTAGGTCCAATCGGAACCCTAACCGGGTCTGTAAACCTAGCCCTCAACATAACCCTAACTCTAGGTCCAATCGGAACCCTAAACGGATATCTAACCCTAGCCCTCAACATAACCCTAACCCTAGGTCCAATCGGAACCCTAAACGGAACTCTAACCCTAGCCCTCAACATAACCATAACCCTAGGTCCAATCGGAACCCTAACCGGATCCATAACCCTAGCCCTCAACATAACCCTAACCCTAGGTCCAATAGGAACCCTAACCGGATCTCTAACCCTAGCCCTCAACATAACCCTAGCCCGTGGTCCAATCAGAACCCTAACCGGATCTGTATACCTAGCCCTCAACATAACCCTAACCCTAGGTCCAATCGGAACCCTAACCGGATCTGTATACCTAGCCCTCAACATAACCCTAACCCTAGGTCCATTCGGAACCCTAAACGAATATCTAACCCTAGCCCTCAACATAACCCTAACCCTAGGTCCAATCGGAACCCTAAACGGAACTCTAACCCTAGCCCTCAACATAACCATAACCCTAGGTCCAATCGGAACCCTAACCGGATCCATAACCCTCGCCCTCAACATAACCCTAACCCGAGGTCCAATCGGAACCCTAACCGGATCTCTAAACCTAGCCCTCAACATAACACTAACCCGAGGTCCATTCGGAACCCTAACCGGACCTCTAAACCTAGCCCTCAACATAACCCTAACCCTAGGTCCAATCGGAACCCTCACCGGATCTCTAACCCTAGCCATCAACATAACCCTAACCCTAGGTCCAATCGGAACCCTAAACGGAACTCTAACCCTATCCCTCAACATAACCCTATCCCTAGGTCCAATCGGAACCCTAACCGGAACTCTAACCCTAGCCCTCAACATAACCCTAACCCTAGGAACAATCGGAAACCTAAATGGATATCTAATCCTTCCCCTCAACATAACCCTAACCCTAGGTCCAATCGGAAACCTAACCGGATCTCTAAAACTTGCCCTCAAATTAACCCTAACCCTAGGTCCAATCGGAACCCTAAACGGAAATCTAACCCTATCCCTCAATATAACCCTATCTCTAGGTCCAATCGGAACCCTAACCGGAACTCTAACCCTAGCCCTCAACATAACCCTAACCCTAGGTCCAATCGGAACCCTAACCGGATCTCTAACCCTAGCCCTCAACATAACCCTAACCCTAGGTCCAATCGGAACCCTAACCGGGTCTGTAAACCTAGCCCTCAACATAACCCTAACCCTAGGTCCAATCGGAACCCTAACCGGATCCCTAACCCTAGCCCTCAACATAACCCTAACCCTAGGACCAATCCGAACCCTAACCGGATCTCTACCCCTCGCCCTCAACATAACCCTAACCCGAGGTCCAATCGGAACCCTAACCGGATCTCTAAACCTAGCCCTCAACATGACCCTAACCCGAGGTCCAATCGGAACCCTAACCGGATATCTATCCCTAGCCCTCAACATAACCCTAACCCTAGGTCCAATCGGAACCCTAACCGGATCTGTATACATAGACCTCAACATAACCCTAACACTAGGTCCAATCGTAAACCTAACCGGTCTCTAACCCTAGCCCTCAACATAACCCTAACCCTAGGTCCAATCGGAACCCTAACCGGATCTCTAACCCTAGCCCTCAACATAACCCTAACCCTAGGTCAAATCGGAACCCTAACCTGATCTGTATACCTAGCCCTCAACATAACCCTAACCCTAGGTCCAATCGGAAACCTCACCGGATCTCTAACCCTAGCCCTCAACATAACCCTAACCCTAGGTCCAATCGGAACCCTAATCGGATCTCTAACCCTAGCCCTCAATATAACCCTAACCCTAGGACCAATCCGAACCCTAACCGGATCTCTACCCCTCGCCCTCAACATAACCCTAACCCTAGGTCTAATCGAAACCCTAAACGGAACTCTAACCCTAGCCCTCAACATAACCATAACCCTAGGTCCAATCGGAACCCTAACCGGATCTCTAAACCTAGCCCTCAACATAACCCTAACCCTAGGTCCAATAGGAACCCTAACCGGATCTCTAACCCTAGCCCTCAACATAACCCTAACCCGAGGTCCAATCGGAACCCTAACCGGATCTTTAACCCTAGCCCTCAACATAACCCTAACCCTAGGACCAATCGGAACTCTAAATGGATATCTAACCCTTCCCCTCAACGTAACCCTAACCCTAGGTCCAATCGGAACCCTAACCGGATCTCTAACCCTAGCCCTCAACATAACCCTAACCCTAGGTGCAATCGGAACCCTAACACGATCTCTAACCCTCGCCCTCAACATAACCCTAACCCTAGGTCCAATCGGAACCCTAACCGGATCTCTAACCCTAGCCCTCAACATAACCCTAACCCTAGGTCCAATCGGAACCCTAACCGGGTCTGTATACCTAGCCCTCAACATAACCCTAAGCCTAGGTCCAATCAGAACCCTAACCGGATCCCTAACCCTAACCCTCAACATAACCCTAACCCTAGGACCAATCCGAACCCTAACCGGATCTCTACCCCTCGCCCTCAACATAACCCTAACCCGAGGTCCAATCGGAACCCTAACAGGATCTCTAAAACTAGCCCTCAACATTGCCGGAGCCTGCCGGCAGTCGAACGGGAACCTGATTGAGGGGGTGAGGATTGGAAAGGAAAGACAAGAGACAGGATGGGATCGGGAGGGCTGCAGCTCATTCCTGTTGCCAGCTGCCAGCCCCGAGTTTATTTTCTCCGCTCAATATATACAGGCACTGTTGATTGTGCTGAATAGCACCCTGCCCCACATTTCTTCCCTTATCCCGATACTAAGTAATTCCTCCAAGGCCCTACGAATGCCTTTTCAGAGTAAACACCCTGCCTCCTGCAGGAGCTCAGGCCTTGGAAAGTATCCTTATCTCGGCTTCTAATGGGAACTTTTGGGGAGGATAGAGTCCTTGGCTTGGTATGTGGCTTAACTATCCTTTAACCCTTCAGGCCGGGGCCAGCTTCCTAATTAGCCTTTCTAGAATTTAGTGTTGCTTTGGTGCCTCAAGGACTGGGTCAGGGAGCAGGAGGGCACCTCTGCAGCTCACCCAGGCAGCTCCTCTGTGCCTGGGGCCACTAACTCATCCACATCTCCCTGGGGAAGCATTTTCCACTGATACCGTTGCATGGGTCTCTGCAAATTGATAGCTGGGACACTGAATGCAAACCGTTCCCTGTCCCTCGGATGGAGGGGGAGCGGGGGGAGCAGGGCGAGTGCTAGCACCGCTGCCCACCACTCGGGTCAATGCCTCAGAGATTTCTCTCTTGATGGCACTAGGGCAAGCGGGCCTCCCGGGTCTTTCTCCCTGGGCAGCACCTCGCCCGGCGGGTCCTCCCGGGGGGAGTCCCGCCGGCTCCCCACATCTCCCCCTTTTTAATTTTTTAAATATAAGGTCTAGGCTCAAGCGGGGCAGGACGGGTGCGTAGTTGCAAGGCGTGGAGTCCTACTCTAAGATTTTGTACATCTTTCAGCAATGCTCTAAGAATGCATGGGGTAAGCAGAAAACCTAACAGGAGGATGGCAGCCAGACCAGCCATTCCTATTATACCATGTCTCCAGTCACTGGCTGAGGGAAATTCTTTCCTCAACCCTTCCACCCAAGACTGAGCCAACTCCGCTGTGGAGGCATCTATTTTCGGGGCTTCTCTCAGAGCGAGAATCTCCTGATGTAGCTGCATTAAGTCTAAGGAGACATTTCCATCATGCCATATCCCCTCCAGGTGTCTCTGCACTCGATCCCAGGGGTGGGTGGACTCATTGTACTTCTTGCGGGTAACACATATGTGCTTATAATCTGCATGGCAGTCAAGATCTAACCGCAGCTTCAAACTCTGTACCTCTCTTCCCAAGATCGACACAGTGTCGTATAAGGCATTCAACCTTTCTTCTACTTTTAAGTCAATGGCCTCTTGTGTTCCCAGCGCTTGGGTGATATTAGCGCTGAGCTGATTGACATGGTGAGCAGTTTGAATACTTTGGGAGAGGGATCCGGCCGCAGTGACGCTGGCTGCTATCACTGAAATAAGGGTAGCTATGCCAGCGATAAGCAGCCCAATAAATCTCTTTCCTCTTAGCATCATCTCAGTGACCTGCCGGATTACTTGCAAGCCTCGGTCATTGTACCATTCCCCTGAGACTTTGACAGGGATCATTACAAATGAGGGCTGATACAGAATTAGGAGTTGCTCATCCTGAGATATGTTATATACACAAGTGCTAAGGGTACAGTTATGGCATGCAATAGTCCACCAGGATCCACTCCGTGAAATATTAAGTGACCCCACAAGAAGAGCATAAGGCTCGGGAACGCAGGCCTGCACCTTTCGGTAGAATTGTGTGGTGCCCTTTTGTACAGCTGCATTGCCCCGTTCCTCATTCACCATGATGTCCCCTCCCATTGCTGCCGTAAGTCTCCATAGCTGAGATTGCATTGGCCCTTTCTGTACGGACCAAAAGGACTCGGCCAGCGCCTTCCATTTTGGGCCCTTAGCTGACCAGTCCTGTAGCGGGTATCCCCTTGTCATATTAATCAATATACTATTTTTCCCCCGGCAGCTCAACCAATGCGGCTGCTGGGTGCGGTTGACAACGTCAGCCTCACATATGGAGATCTCCCCAGGGGGGGGCTCCAGAAGGATGGCCTGCGGCATTCCCAGTAGGGTACCAGATGTCCACGTACCACCGCGTCCAGTCCAGAGCTGATTGAACCCAGGTCCTCGCCGTCCCGTTGACATAAAAAACCCCTGTCGTAGTTGGCAGGAGCGACTCGATTTTAGTAGTTTTAAGCAAAAAACAACCGGCTACCTGGTCAGTTCGTGAGAAACAAATAGGCTGGTCACTAGCATGTCCTGAATAAGAAAAGTCCGGAGCACGCGCTGCTCGCAGGTGCCTGCTGGAATGGCCCCCCATGGTCCAGGTGTCGTTGGTGTACACAGGTACCTCTCCATGCTGCCACGTCACTGGCTGCAGCAGAGGTGGGTTAGGCAGGTAGGCCCAGTGAGTTTCTGCTCTAGCCCCAGGGGCCGCGGCAAGCAGAGCCAGCATTGCCAGGAATAGAGTTTCGGGCGTGACAGTCATGCCTTGCCCTCTGATGAGTTGCTCTGCGCGTTGTTGTGCCCGCCAGGCTCTTCGCCGGGCTCTTCGCGACTGACGCTCAGGGTTCATTGTTAGCTCCTGCATCCGTTCCTCTAGCGTCTTGGGCCGCGTGTCGTACCAGCCTCTCCGGGAGCCACCTCGGCGTCTCGGCATCCTGCGGGAAAACACAAACATGCCCTCTTCCCCAGATTAGTACCGGATCTGGCCCGTGCCACGTACCCTCAAGGGGGTCCTTCCACCTGACCATGGCTTTATCTTGGGGAACAGCCTGCTGCCAAAACCTTTGCGCAGCAGAACGACCTTTCTCGTCCAAAATTAAGAAATTAAGAATAAATAAAGCATGGTTAAGTTGATTTTGCGGGATTAAGGGGTACAGCTCCCCCTTTTTAATTTTTTGCAATTGATTTTTTAGCGTGCCATGGGCTCGTTCAACAATACCCTGTCCTTGAGGGTTATAAGGAATGCCTGTCTTACTCTGAATGCCCAATTGCATACAAAAGGCTTGAAACTTTTTGCCTGTGTAGCCCGGTCCATTATCTGTTTTAATAACCCGGGGCTGTCCTAGGACAGACATGCTGCGCAAGCAATGGGCAATGACGTGAGAACTGGACTCCCCTGTGAGGGCAGAGGCAACAAGAAATCCTGAGTAGGTGTCAATAGTAACGTGAATATATCGTTGTTTTCCAAAACTAGGGATATGAGTAATGTCCATCTGCCAGAGATGGTTAGGAAGGAGCCCTCGAGGATTGACTCCATAGCTAGGCACGCTGGTTAAAGTAGGACATGTGTGACATTCTTTTACGATCTGCCTTGCGGTTTCTCGGGGGATTTGAAATTGTAATCGGAGCGCCTGAGCATTCTGATGGTGGAGGGCGTGTGAGGCCAGTGCGGCAGGCACTCCGATTAAGTATGCTCTGGTGGCTAGGTCTGCCTGATGATTCCCCTGAGATAAGGGTCCGGGCAGATTAGTGTGAGCTCTAATATGTCCGAAGTAGCAATGATGATCTCTATTTTGGATGGCCGTTTGAATGGCCATAAAAAGTTGCTGGACAGTAGAATTGATCGTGCCAATAAAAGGGACAGTCTCGATGACCGAGAGGCTCCGAACCACATATTGACTGTCGGAAAAAATATTCAAAGGTTCATTAGCAAAATCTGAAAGTACCCGGTGGACGGCCGCCAACTCCACCTCTTGGGCGGAAGAATATGGGGTCTCCCATCGGGTAGCCTGGCCCTGATAGACATAGGCCGCAAGGCCAGTGGATGACCCATCAGTGAATACAGTAGCGGCCCCGGGCAGTGGAGTAGCAGATACCATCCTTGGAAAGATAACCGAATGTTTCAGAAAGAATTGCAGAAGCTTGTCTTGGGGATAATGATTATCAATGTTCCCAGGAAAGCCAGCCAAGGCTATTCCCCAGGGATCACAAGTTTGGAATAACCAGGTGACCTGTTCTCGTGTATATGGCACCAGAATGCTTGCAGGGTCCCTGCCAAAGTAGCGGCGGGACTCTTCCCGAGCCTGTTGAATAAGGACAGCAACAAGTTCATAATAAGGAGCAAGGACCCGGGCAGGGGAAGCAGGGAGGTGCACCCACCGTAGTGGCCGGTCTTGCCATAAGACAGCAGTAGGGGAATGGCCCGTGGCCAAAACGCAGGCCTGCCAAGGTCTACTATAGTCACAAAATGTTGCCTGCTGCCTGCGGATAGCTTGCTCCACCCTCCCAAGGGCTTCACGTCCCTCCGGGGTCAGCTGTCTAGCGGATGCAGGATCTGCATCCCCCTTGAGAATGTCAAACAATGGTTTGAGCTCCCCTGTAGTCAACCCCAGATAAGGTCTAATCCAGTTGATATCCCCCAGCAACTTTTGAAAATCATTCAAGGTCTGGAGCTTGTCTAGCCGAAGGTGAACTTTCTGACAGAAAAATCGGTCAGGCTCTAGATGAAAACCAAGATAAGAAAACGGGGGCTGCCTCTGGACCTTTTCTGGGGCTATGACCAGGCCTTGTTTTTGCAAGTCAGATTCCATTTTCGCAAATGCCCGGAGGAGCAGTCCCTCATGGTGAGTGGCAATGAGGATGTCATCCATGTAGTGACAGACGTACACTGCTGGGTACTCACGCCTTACCCGAGCTAGGGCCGTTGCCACAAATTTTTGACACAGGGTCGGGCTATTGGCCATTCCCTGAGGCAGCACTTTCCAGTGATATCGCTGCATAGGCTCCTGAAAATTTACTGATGGTACGCTAAAGGCAAACCGTGGACAGTCCCGGGGATCAAGGGGAATAGTATAAAAACAGTCTTTCAGGTCAATAATAATCTTATATGTATCACGGGGTATGGCCGCAGGTGAAGGCAAGCCTGGCTGGAGGGCCCCCATGAGCTCCATGGTCTCATTCACCTTCCTAAGATCCTGGAGTAATCTCCATTTCCCTGACTTCTTCTTGATCACAAATATAGGTGAATTCCAGGGAGAATTAGACGGCTCAATGTGGCCCTGTTGGAGCTGCTCCTGCACCAGCTCCTGGGCAGCCTTTATTTTTTCAGTAGTCAGGGGCCATTGATCTACCCATACAGGAAGATCTGACTTCCAGGTAATTTTATCGGCATGGGTAGCAGGAGAGTCAAAGGCCCCTCCTAAAAATACCCCAGGCCAGCGCGGCCTGGTCGGGGCAGGGATTGTAAGGGTTCAGTAATGCCCTGCCCTTCTCTTCCTAATCCTTGAGCGGGGAGGAGCCCCTGGTCGAGTAGCTGCTGCGTAACTGCCGGACTCGAGCTGTGTATATACACCCCCATGTGCTCCATGACATCCCTCCCCCACAGATTCACAGGCAAGTCAGATAAGACATAGGGCTGAAACTCTCCTTGATGTCCCTCATCATCTCGCCAGCTTAAGACTGCCGAGCTAATCTTCGGAGTCCGACTTTGACCGATACCTTGCAGGTCGGTCATTGCTGGTTGAATAGGCCAGTTGGCAGGCCAATGTTTCAAGGAAATAACTGAGACATCCGCCCCAGTATCTAGTATACCCCTAAAAGCCTTCTCATTGATCCAAAGTGTCATCTCCGGCCGATCTTTCTTAATGGGCTGTATCCAGTAAGCATCAGAAGATCCGAAACCCTGGGACCCGCGAGCCTTATTCGTCCTGACTTTTCCCTGTTCTACCAGCGGCAACAAAATAAGCTGGGCAATTCTCTGACTTTTATCTACTGTCACCACATTGTGAGGAGCATGAGCCATAACCTTCACCTCTCCGGTATAATCCTGATCTATGACTCCAGGGGCCACTAACAATCCTCTCAGGGTACTACTGCTACGTCCTAAGAGGAGTCCCATAGTTCCTGCGGGCGGGGGGCCGTAGACCCCAGTAGGCAGAGCCTGTATTCCCATGGCCGGGGTCAGTACTGTGTAGGCGGCGGAACTGAGGTCCAGTCCGGCGCTCCCTGGGGTGGCTCGGAAGAGGTCACAAATGGATTGTTTTCGGGGGGCTTCCCCCAGGTTTCCCCCTGTAGAGCCCCATATGTTTGCGGGGCCTGGGGCCGGCCCCTCTGCCAGTTTCCCGACTGAGAGGGAAAGCTAAGAGGCCGCCCTTGCAGATCAAGCTTGGACCTACAATCACGGGCCCAGTGATTCCCCTTTTTACATCTCGGGCAGAGCCCTGGAGGCGCCCCACGGGGAGGCCCCGCAGGAGCCCCTGGAGCGGCAGAAGGAGGCCTTTGCGGGCAATTTCTGGTGAAATGGCCCAATTGGCCACAGGAAAAACAACTGCCGGGGGGCCCAGGGACTCGCCGTACCTTGCCGCGCCCCTTTCCCTGTTGCTGTAGAAATTGCTGCATTGTTTGTCCCCGGAGGGCAGCAGCGAGGGTGACTCCCGTCGTGTAGGAGGGCCCAATATCTTGGCAAAGCCTAATGTAATCATTGAGGGACCCCTTGTGGCGATAGGGTCGCAGGGCTGCCTGGCATGCAGTATTAGCATTTTCAAAAGCTAATTGCCTCACAATGATTACCCCAGCCTCCCCGTCCCCTATCAGTTTCCCTGCAGCATCAAGGAGCCGGGAGACAAACTCCTGGTAGAGCTCATCTGGGCCCTGTCTGATCTTGGTCAGATCCATAGTTACATTTTTAGTAGTAGGTAATTTCTTCCAGGCCTTCCTGGCCGCGGCAGAGACCTGGGCATAGGTCCCTACCCCAAATTGTAACTGAGCCGGGGTGTCCGCATACGGCCCTTCCCCCAGCAGACCCTGAAGGTCAGAGGGTATGTTATTCCTCATATTCAATCGATGGACTTTCTCACATTGATCTGTATACTCAGATTTCCACAGTAAGTAATCCCCTCCAGACAGGCAAGCTCGAGCTAGCTGTTTCCAATCGTTGGGGCACATGTTGTATTCCGTGTCCAACGCCTCTAAAATGGCCTCCGTATACGGAGCCGTAGGCCCATATTGTGCACACGCCATTTTAAGCTCTTTTAATTTCTTGAAATCCATAGGGCTATAAAATCTCTGGGGGGGATTATTACCCTGGCCAGGCTGTTCAAACACCGGACAACACATCGTTGACTCAGAATCAAACCCTTCCAGGTCTTCCCCTCTTAGCCGAGCCTGGCTAAGTGCCATCTGAAAGGGGGACATTGGGGTGGCGTCTGTGCGCACCTTTCCCCAGCCAGGGTCCCGAGCCTGACCTGGGCTCTTCTGGGCCAGGGCAATCATGGCCCTCTCCCGAGGATCGAGAACCCGGACCCCGACGGGAGTCCCTACCCCCACTCCACTCCCCTCAGCTGGGATGCCCCCTTCCTCACCAGGATAGCCTGGAGGGTCTTCTACTAAATCTATGAGCAGAGGGCCGGCCGCCATAGGTTTCCCAAAGGGCGGCCCGGGGCCAGCACGACCCCCGCCCTGTGGGTTCTCAGGTGGAGTTTCCTTCATGACCTCCCGCAAGGCTCGTACTTGGCTCATCATGGTCTGCATCTGCTTTTGCAACCCTTCAACTGTGAGGTCAGGGGCCAGGAGACTGCGCTTGTTTGTGCTTTCCTGCGACAGGAACACCAATTCCCCATACCTGTCTTTTTCATAAGCTGCCGCAGCCTTATCTGAATCTTGTTCCTCCTTGGGGCTTAATTTGTCTGACCGGACACTGAGTAGCTCCACCGCGGAAGCCTCGCCCCCCAGTTGCGAACCCTTCACAGGCTCGACTGGTGCCTCTGCAGGGGGTGGCTCCATGTGCACCCCTTCATGCCGGGGATCAAGGCAATCTCGGACCAAGGTCCAGAGTGAAAAAGCCTCTACAGGCACCTTCTGAGGGCCGTGTGCCAGGAAAAAAGCCTGTATACGCTCTCCCACTTTATTCCAAGTTTCTAGATTAACAGTGCCCTCTTCAGGAAACCAAGGGCACACCTCCTCCACAAACTGCAAAAAATTACGCAGCTGGGTGGCACTAACCTTAGCGCCCCTAGAACGGAGCATTGCCTTCAAGACCTGTGCAAACAGCACCTTGCTGTTCTCCTGGCCCATGATTTCTTACTCCCGATATACTGACCGCTCCCTCCGGCTATCACTTACCCGATAGCTATCCGCGCGGCCCCGAGCGGTGTCCTCTACCGTGTTCCCAGGTTTTCAGGTCCCTGTTCGGGCGCCACTTGCCGGAGCCTGCCGGCAGTCGAACGGGAACCTGATTGAGGGGGTGAGGATTGGAAAGGAAAGACAAGAGACAGGATGGGATCGGGAGGGCTGCAGCTCATTCCTGTTGCCAGCTGCCAGCCCCGAGTTTATTTTCTCCGCTCAATATATACAGGCACTGTTGATTGTGCTGAATAGCACCCTGCCCCACATTTCTTCCCTTAGCCCGATACTAAGTAATTCCTCCAAGGCCCTACGAATGCCTTTTCAGAGTAAACACCCTGCCTCCTGCAGGAGCTCAGGCCTTGGAAAGTATCCTTATCTCGGCTTCTAATGGGAACTTTTGGGGAGGATAGAGTCCTTGGCTTGGTATGTGGCTTAACTATCCTTTAACCTTCAGGCCGGGGCCAGCTTCCTAATTAGCCTTTCTAGAATTTAGTGTTGCTTTGGTGCCTCAAGGACTGGGTCAGGGAGCAGGAGGGCACCTCTGCAGCTCACCCAGGCAGCTCCTCTGTGCCTGGGGCCACTAACTCATCCACATCTCCCTGGGGAAGCATTTTCCACTGATACCGTTGCATGGGTCTCTGCAAATTGATAGCTGGGACACTGAATGCAAACCGTTCCCTGTCCCTCAGATGGAGGGGGAGCGGGGGGAGCAGGGCGAGTGCTAGCACCGCTGCCCACCACTCGGGTCAATGCCTCAGAGATTTCTCTCTTGATGGCACTAGGGCAAGCGGGCCTCCCGGGTCTTTCTCCCTGGGCAGCACCTCGCCCAGCGGGTCCTCCCGGGGGGAGTCCCGCCGGCTCCCCACACAACATAACCCTAACCCTAGGTCCAGTCGGAACCCTAACCGGAACTCTAACCCTAGCCCTCAAAATAACCCTAACCCAAGGTCCAATCGGAACCCTTATCGGATATCTATCCCTAGCCCTCAAAATAACCCTAACCCTAAGTCCAATCGGAACCCTAACCGGATCTCTAAACCTAGCCCTCAACATAACCCTAACCCTAGGTCCAATCGGAACCCTAACCGGATCTGTATACCTAGCCCTCAACATAACCCTAACCCTAGGTCCAATCTGAACCCTAAACGGATATCTAACCCTAGCCCTCATCATAACCATAACCCTAGGTCCAATCGGAACCCTAAACGGAACTCTAACCCTAGCCCTCAACATAACCATAACCCTAGGTCCAATCGGAACCCTAACCGGATCCCTAACCCTAGACCTCAACATAACACTAACCCTATGACCAATCCGAACCCTAACCGGATCTCTACCCCTCGCCCTCAACATAACCCTAACCCGAGGTCCAATCGGAACCCTAACCGGATCTCTAAACCTAGCCCTCATCATAACCCTAACCCGAGGTCCATTCGGAACCCTAACCGGATCTCTAAACCTAGCCCTCAACATAACCCTAACCCTAGGTCCAATCGGAACCCTAACCGGATCTCTAACCCTAGCCCTCAACATAACCCTAACCCTACGTCCTATCGGAACCCTAACAGGATCTCTACCCCTCTTCCTCAACATAACCCTAAATTAGGTCCAATCGGAACCCTAACCGGATCTCTAACCCTAGCCCTCAACATAACCCTAACCCTAGGTCCAATCGGAACCCTAACCGGATCTCTAACCCTAGTCCTCAACCTAACCCTAACCCTAGGTCCAATCGGAACCCTAACCGGATCTGTATATCTAGCCCTCAACATAACCCTAACCGTAGGTCCAATCGGAAACCTAACCGGATCTCTAACCCTAGCCCTCAACAGAACCCTAACCCTAGGTCCAATCGGAACCCTAACCTGATCTCTAACCCTAGCCCTCAACAGAACCCTAACCCTAGGTCCAATCGGTACCGTAACAGGATCTCTACCCCTCTATCTCAACATAACCCTAACCCTAGGTCCAATCGGAACCCTAACCGGATCTCTAACCCCAGCCCTCAACATAACCCTAACCCTAGGTCCAATCGGAACCCTAACCGGATCTCTAACCCTTGCCCTCCACATAACCCTAACCCTAGGTCCAATCGGAACCCTAACCGGATCTCTAACCCTAGCCCTCAACATAATCCTAACCCTAGGTCCAATCGGAACCCTAACCGGATCTGTAACCTAGCCCTCAACATAACCCTAACCCTAGGTCCAATCGGAAACCTAACCGGACCTCTAACCCTAGCCCTCAACATAACCCTAACCCTAGGTCCAATCGGAACCCTAAACGGAACTCTAACCCTAGCCCTCAACATAACCATAACCCTAGGTCCAATCGGAACCCTAACCGGATAAATAACCCTAGCCCTCAACATAACCCTAACCCTAGGTCCAGTCGGAACCCTAAACGGATATCTAAACCTAGCCCTCAACATAACCCTAACCCTAGGTCCAATCGGAACCCTAACCGGATCTCTAACCCTAGCCCTGAACATAACCCTAACCCTAGGACCAATCGGAACCCTAAATGGATATCTAACCCTTCCCCTCAACATAACCCTAACCCTAGGTCCAATCGGAACCCTATCCGGATCTCTAACCCTCGCCCTCAACATAACCCTAACCCTAGGTCCAATCGGGACCCTAACAGGATCTCTAACCCTAGCCCTCAACATAACCCTAACCCTAGGTCCAATCGGAACCCTAACCGGGTCTGTATACCTAGCCCTCAACATAACCCTAACCCTAGGTCCAATCGGAACCCTAACCGGATCCCTAACCCTAACCCTCAACATAACCCTAACCCTAGGACCAATCCGAACCCTAACCGGATCTCTACCTTTCATCCTCAAAAAAAACCCTAACCCGAGGTCCAATCGGATCCCTAACCGGATCTCTAAACCTAGCCCTCAACATAACACTAACCCTAGGTCCAGTCGGAACCCTAACCGGAACTCTAACCCTAGCCCTCAAAATAACCCTAACCCAAGGTCCAATCGGAACCCTAACCGGATATCTATCCCTAGCCCTCAACATAAACCTAACCCTAGGTCCAATCGGAACCCTAACCGGATCTCTAACCCTAGCCCTCAACATAACCCTAACCCTAGGTCCAATCGGAACCCTAACCGGATCTCTAACCCTAGCCATCAACATAACCCTAACCCTAGGTCCAATCGGAACCCTAACCGGATCTGTATACATAGACCTCAACATAACCCTAACCCTAGGTCCAATCGGAAACCTAACCGGTTCTCTAACCCTAGCCCTCAACATAACCCTAACCCTAGGTCCAATCGGAACCCTAACAGGATCTCTAACCCTAGCCCTCAACATAACCCTAACCCTAGGTCCAATCGTAACCCTAACCGGATCTGTATACCTAGCCCTCAACATAACCCTAACCCTAGGTCCAATCGGAACCCTAACCGGAACTCTAACCCTAGCCCTCAAAATAACCCTAACCCTAGGTCCAATCGGAACCCTAACCGGATATCTATCCCTAGCCCTCAACATAACCCTAACCCTAAGTCCAATCGGAACCCTAACAGGATCTCTAACCCTAGGCCTCAACATAACCCTAACCCTAGGTCCAATCGGAACCCTAAATGGATATCTAACCCTAGCCGTCAACGTAACCATTAACCCTAGGTCCAATCGGAACCCTAACCGGATATCTAACCCTAGCCCTCAACATAACCCTAACCCTAGGTCCAATCGGAACCCTAACAGGATCTCTACCCCTCGTCCTCAACATAACCCTAAACCTAGGTCCAATCGGAACCCTAACCGGATCTCTAACCCTAGCCCTGAACATAACCCTAACCCTAGGACCAATCGGAACCCTAAATGGATATCTAACCCTTCCCCTCAACATAACCCTAACCCTAGGTCCAATCGGAACCCTATCCGGATCTCTAACCCTCGCCCTCAACATAACCCTAACCCTAGGTCCAATCGGGACCCTAACCGGATCTCTAACCCTAGCCCTCAACATAACCCTAACCCTAGGTCCAATCGGAACCCTAACCGGGTCTGTATACCTACCCTCAACATAACCCTAACCCTAGGTCCAATCGGAACCCTAACCGGATCACTAACCCTAACCCTCAACATAACCCTAACCCTAGGACCAATCCGAACCCTAACCGGATCTCTACCCCTCATCCTCAAAAAAAACCCTAACCCGAGGTCCAATCGGATCCCTAACCGGATCTCTAAACCTAGCCCTCAACATAACCCTAACCCTAGGTCCAGTCGGAACCCTAACCGGAACTCTAACCCTAGCCCTCAAAATAACCCTAACCCAAGGTCCAATCGGAACCCTAACCGGATATCTATCCCTAGCCCTCAACATAAACCTAACCCTAGGTCCAATCGGAACCCTAACCGGATCTCTAACCCTAGCCCTCAACATAACCCTAACCCTAGGTCCAATCGGAACCCTAACCGGATCTCTAACCCTAGCCCTCAACATAACCCTAACACTAGGTCCAATCGGAACCCTAACCGGATCTGTATACATAGACCTCAACATAACCCTAACCCTAGGTCCAATCGGAAACCTAACCGGTTCTCTAACCCTAGCCCTCAACATAACCCTAACCCTAGGTCCAATCCTAACCCTAACCGGATCTCTAACCCTAGCCCTCAACATAACCCTAACCCTAGGTCCAATCGGAACCCTAACCGGATCTCTAACCCTAGCCCTCAACATAACCCTAACCCTAGGTCCAATCGGAACCCTAACCGGATCTGTATACATAGACCTCAACATAACCCTAACCCTAGGTCCAATCGGAACCCTAACCGGATCTCTAACCCTAGCCCTCAACATAACCCTAACCCTAGGTCCAATCGTAACCCTAACCGGATCTGTATACCTAGCCCTCAACATAACCCTAACCCTAGGTCCAATCGGAACCCTAACCGGAACTCTAACCCTAGCCCTCAAAATAACCCTAACCCTAGGTCCAATCAAAACCCTAACCGGATATCTATCCCTAGCCCTCAACATAACCCTAACCCTAAGTCCAATCGGAACCCTAACAGGATCTCTAACCCTAGGCCTCAACATAACCCTAACCCTAGGTCCAATCGGAACCCTAAATGGATATCTAACCCTAGCCGTCAACGTAACCATTAACCCTAGGTCCAATCGGAACCCTAACCGGATATCTAACCCTAGCCCTCAACATAACCCTAACCCTAGGTCCAATCGGAACCCTAACAGGATCTCTACCCCTCGTCCTCAACATAACCCTAAACCTAGGTCCAATCGGAACCCTAACCGGATCTCCAACCCTAGCCCTCAACATAACCCTAACCCTCGTCCAATCGGAACCCTAACCGGATCTCTAACCCTAGCCCTCAACATAACCCTAACCCTAGGTCCAATCGGAACCCTAACCGGATCTCTAACCCTAGTCCTCAACCTAACCCTAACCCTAGGTCCAATCGGAACCCTAACCGGATCTGTATACCTAGCCTTCAACATAACCCTAACCCTAGGTCCAATCGGAAAACTAACGGGATCTCTAACCATAGCCCAAAACATAACGCGAACCCTAGGTCCAATCGGAACCCTAACCGGATCTCTAACCCTAGCCCTCAACAGAACCCTAACCCTAGGTCCAATCGGAACCCTAACCGGATCTCTAACCCTAACCCTCAACATAACCCTAACCCTAGGTCCAATCGGAACCCTAACCTGATCTATAACCCTAGCCCTCAATATAACCCTAACCCTAGGTCCAATCGAAACCCTAAACGGAACTCTAACCCTAGCCCTCAACATAACCCTAACCCTAGGTCCAATCGGAACCATAACCGGATCTCTAACCCTAGCCCTCAACACAACGCTAACCCTGGATCCAACCGTAACCCTTACCGGATCTCTAACCCTAGCCCTCAAAATAACCCTAACCCTAGGTCCAATCGGAACCCTAACCGGGTCTGTATACCTAGCCGTCAACATAATCCTAACCCTAGGTCCAATCGGAACCCTAACCGGATCCCTAACCCTAGGCCTCAACATAACCCTAACCCTAGGACCAATCCGAACTCTAACCGGATCTCTGCCCCTCGCCCTATACATAACCCTAACCCGGGGTCCAATCGGAACCCTAACCGGATCTCTAAACCTAGCCCTCAACTTAACCCTAACCCTAGGACCAATCGGAACTCTGCATGGATATCTAAACCTAGCCCTCAACGTAACCCTAACCCTAGGTCCAATCGGAACCCTAACCGGATATCTAAACATAGCCCTGAACATAACCCTAACCCTAGGTCCAATCGGTACCCTAACAGGATCTCTACCCCTCTTCCTCAACATAACACTAACCCTAGGTCCAATCGGAACCCTAACCGGATCTCTAACCCCAGCCCTCAACGTAACCCTAACCCTAGGTCCAATGGGAACCCTAACCGGATCTCTAACCCTTGCCCTCCACATAACCCTAACCCTAGGTCCAATCGGAACCCTAACCGGATCTGTATACCTAGCCCTCAACATAACCCTAACCCTAGGTCCAATCAGAAACCTAACCGGATCTCTAACCCTAGCCCTCAACATAACCCTAACCTTAGGTCCAATCGGAACCCTAAACGGAACTCTAACCCTAGCCCTCAACATAACCATAACCCTAGGTCCAATCGGAACCCTAACCAGATCCATAACCCTAGCCCTCAACATAACCCTAACACTAGGTCCAATCGGAAACCTAACCGGATCTCTAACCCTAGCCCTCAACATAACCCTAACCTTAGGTCCAATCGGAACCCTAAACGGAACTCTAACCCTAGCCCTCAACATAAACCTAACCCTAGGTCCAATTGCAAAACCAAATGGATATCTAACCCTAGCCCTCAACATAACCCTAACCCTAGGTCCAATAGGAACCCTACCAGGAACTCTACCCCTCGCCCTCAACATAACGCTAACCCTAGATCCAATCGGAACCCTAACCGGATCCCTAACCCTAGCCCTCATCATAACCCTAACCCTATGACCAATCCGAACCCTAACCGGATCTCTACCCCTCGCCCTCAACATAACCCTAACCCTAGATCCAATCGGAACCCTAACCGGATCCCTAACCCTAGCCCTCAACATAACTCTAACCCTATGACCAATCCGAACCCTAACCGGATCTCTACCCCTCGCCCTCAACATAACCCTAACCCTAGGTCCAATAGGAACCCTACCAGGAACTCTACCCCTCGCCCTCAACATAACCCTAACCCTAGATCCAATCGGAACCCTAACCGGATACCTAACCCTAGCCCTCAACATAACCCTAACCCTATGACCAATCCGAACCCTAACCGGATCTCTACCCCTCGCCCTCAACATAACCCTAACCCGAGATCCAATCGGAACCCTAACCGGATCTCTAACCCTAGCCCTCAACATAACCCTAACCCTAGGTCCAATCGGAAACCTAACCGGGTTGTAAACCTAGCCCTCAACATAACCCTAACCCTAGGTCCAATCGGAACCCTAACCGGATCCCTAACCCTAGCCCTCAACATAACCCTGACCCTAGGACCAATCCGAACCCTAACCGGATCTCTACCCCTCGCCCTCAACATAACCCTAACCCGAGGTCCAATCGGAACCCTAACCGGATCTCTAAACCTAGCCTTCAACATAACCCTAACCCGAGGTCCATTCGGAACCCTAACCGGACCTCTAAACCTAGCCCTCAACATAACCCTAACCCTAGGTCCAATCGGAACCCTCACCGGATCTCTAACCCTAGCCCTCAACATAACCCTAACCCTAGGACCAATCGGAACCCTAACCGAATCTCTAACCCTAGCCATCAACATAACCCTAACCCTAGGTCCAATCGGAACCCTAAACGGAACTCTAACCCTATCCCTCAACATAACCCTATCCCTAGGTCCAATCGGAACCCTAACCGGCACTCTAACCCTAGCCCTCAACATAACCCTAACCCTAGGACCAATCGGAAACCTAAATGGATATCTAATCCTTCACCTCAAAATAACCCTAACCCTAGGTCCAATTGGAAACCTAACCTTATCTCTAAACCTAGCCCTCCAATTAACCCTAACCCTAGGTCCAATCGGAACCCTAACCGCATCTCTAACCCTAGCCCTCAACATAACCCTAACCCTATGTCCAGTCGGAACCCTAACCGGAACTCTAAACCTAGCCCTCAAATTAACCCTAACCCAAGGTCCAATCGGAACCCTAACAGGATATCTATCCCTAGCCCTCAACATAACCCTAACCCTCGGTCCAATCGGAACCCTAACCGGATCTGTATACATAGACCTCAACAAAACCCTAACACTAGGTCCAATCGTAAACCTAACCGGTCTCTAACCCTAGCCCTCAACATAACCCTAACCCTAGGTCCAATCGGAACCCTAACCGGATTTATAACCCTAGCCCTCAACATAACCCTAACCCTAGGTCAAATCGGAACCCTAACCTGATCTGTATACCTAGCCCTCAACATAACCCTAACCCTAGGTCCAATCGGAAACCTCACCGGATCTCTAACCCTAGCCCTCAACATAACCCTAACCCTAGGTCCAATCGGAACCCTAACCGGATCTCTAACCCTAGCCCTCAATATAACCCTAACCCTAGGTCCAATTGGAACCCTAACCGGATCTCTAACCCTAGCCCTCAACATAACCCTAACCCTAGGACCAATCGGAACCCTTAACGGATATCTAACCCTAGCCCTCAACATAACCCTAACCCTAGGTCCAATCGGAACCCTAAACGGAACTCTAACCCTAGCCCTCAACATAACCCTAACCCTAGGTCCAATCGGAACCCTAACCGGATCTGTATACCTAGCCCTCAACATAACCCTAACCCGAGGTCCAATCGGAACCCTAACCGGATCTGTATACCTAGCCCTCAACATAACCCTAACCCTAGGTCCAATCGGAAACCTAACCGGATCTGTATACCTAGCCCTCAACATAACCCTAACCCTAGGTCCAATCGGAACCCTAACCGATTCTCTAAACCTAGCCCTCAACATAACCTTAATCCTAGGTCCAATCGGAACCCTTACCGGATCTCTAACCCTAGCCCTCAACATAACCCTAACACTAGGTCCAACCGGAACCCTAAACGGAACTCTAACCCTAGCCCGCAACATAGCCCTAACCCTAGGTCCAATCGGAACCCTAACCGGGTCTGTAAACCTAGCCCTCAACATAACCCTAACTCTAGGTCCAATCGGAAACCTAACCGGATCCCTAATCCTAGCCCTCAACATAACCCTAACCCTAGGACCAATCCGAACCCTAACCGGATCTCTACCCCTCGCCCTCAACATAATCTAACCCGAGGTCCAATCGGAACCCTAACCGGATCTCTAAACCTAGCCCTCAACATAACCCTAACCCTAGGTCCAATCGGAAACCTAACCGGCTCTCTAACCCTAGCCCTCAACATAACCCTAACCGTAGGACCAATCGGAACGCTAAATGGATATCTAACCCTTCCCCTCAACGTAACCCTAACCCTAGGTCCAATCGGAACCCTAACCGGATCTGTACCCCTCGCCATCAACATAACCCTAACCCGAGGTCCAATCGGAACCCTAACAGGATCTCTAAAACTAGCCCTCAACATAACCCTAACCCTAGGTTCAGTAGGAACCCTAACCGGAACTCTAACCCTATCCCTCAAAATAACCCTAACCCAAGGTCCAATCGGAACCCTAACCGGATATCTATCTCTAGCCCTCAAAATAACCCTAACCCTAAGTCCAATCGGAACCCTAACCGGATCTCTAACCCTAGCCCTCAACATAACCCTAACCCTAGGCCCAATCGGGACCCTAACCGGATCTCTAACCCTAGCCCTCAACATAACCCTAAACCTAGGTTCAATCGGAACCCTAACCTAATCTGTATACATAGACCTCAACATAACCCTAACCCTAGATCCAATCGGAAACCTAACCGGTTCTCTAACCCTAGCCCTCAACATAACCCTAACCCTAGGTCCAATCGGAACCCTAACCGGATCTCTAACCCTAGCCTTCAACATAACCCAAACCCTAGGTCCAATCGGAACCCTAACCGGATCTGTATACCTAGCCCTCAACATAACCCTAACCCTAGGTCCAATCGGAAACCTCACCGGATCTCTAACCCTAGCCCTCAACATAACCCTAACCCTAGGTCCAATCGGAACCCTAACCGGATCTCTAACCCTAGCCCTCAACATAACCCTAACCCTAGGTCCAATCGATACCCTAAACGGATATCTAACCCTAGCCCTCAACATAACCCTAACCCTAGGTCCAATCGGAACCCTTAACGGAACTCTAACCCTAGCCCTCAACATAACCATAACCCTAGGTCCAATCGGAACCCTAACCGGATCCATAACCCTAGCCCTCAACATAACCCTAACCCTAGGTCCAATAGGAACCCTAACCGGATCTCTAACCCTAGCCCTCAACATAACCCTAGCCAGAGGTCCAATCAGAACCCTAACCGGATCTGTATACCTAGCCCTCAACATAACCCTAACCCTAGGTCCAATCGGAACCCTAACCGGATCTGTATACCTAGCCCTCAACTTAACCCTAACCCTAGGTCCATTCAAAACCCTAAACGAATATCTAACCCTAGCCCTCAACATAACCCTAACCCTAGGTCCAATCGGAACCCTAAACGGAACTCGAACCCTAGCCCTCAACATAACCAGAACCCTAGGTCCAATCGGAACCCTAACCGGATCCCTAACCCTAGCCCTCAACATAACCCTATCCCTATGACCAATCCGAACCCTAACCGGATCTCTACCCCTCGCCCTCAACATAACCCTAACCCGAGGTCCAATCGGAACCCTAACCGGATCTCTAAACCTAGCCCTCAACATAACCCTAACCCGAGGTCCATTCGGAACCCTAACCGGACCTCTAAACCTAGCCCTCAACATAACCCTAACCCTAGGCCCAATCGGAACCCTAACCGGATCTCTAACCCTAGCCCTCAACATAACCCTAACCCTAGGACCAATCGGAACCCTAACCGGATCTCTAAACCTAGCCCTCAAATTAACCCTAACCCTAGGTCCAATCGGAACCCTAAACGGAAATCTAACCCTATCCCTCAACATAACCCTATCCCTAGGTCCAATCGGAACCCTAACCGGAACTCTAACCATAGCCCTCAACATAACCTTAACCCTAGGACCAATCGGAAACCTAAATGGATCTGTATACATAGACCTCAACATAACCCTAACCCTAGGTCCAATCGGAAACCTAACCGGATCTCTAAACCTAGCCCTCAAATTAACCCTAACCCTAGGTCCAATCGGAACCCTAAACGGAAATCTAACCCTATCCCTCAATATAACCCTATCTCTAGGTCCAATCGGAATCCTAACCGGAACTCTAACCCTAGCCCTCAACATAACCCTAACCCTAGGTCCAATCGGAACCCTAACCGGATCTCTAACCCTAGCCCTCAACATAACCCTAACCCTAGGTCCAATCGGAACCCTAACCGGGTCTGTAAACCTAGCCCTAAACATAACCCTAACCCTAGGTCCAATCGGAACCCTAACCGGATCCCTAACCCTAGCCCTCAACATAACCCCAACCCTAGGACCAATCCGAACCCTAACCGGATCTCTACCCCTCGCCCTCAACATAACCCTAACCCGAGGTCCAATCGGAAACCTAACCGGATCTCTAAACCTAGCCCTCAACATAACCCTAACCCGAGGTCCAATCGGAACCCTAACCGGACCTCTAAACCTAGCCCTCAACATAACCCTAACCTTAGGTCCAATCGGAACCCTAACCGGATCTGTATACATAGACCTCAACATAACCCTAACCCTAGGTCCAATCGTAAACCTAACAGGTTCTCTAACCCTAGCCCTCAACATAACCCTAACCCTAGGTACAATCGGAACTCTAACCGGATCTCTAACCCTAGCCCTCAACATAACCCTAACCCTAGGACCAATCGGAACCCTAACCGGATCTCTAAACCTAGCCCTCAAATTAACCCTAACCCTAGGTCCAATCGGAACCCTAAACGGAAATCTAACCCTATCCCTCAACATAACCCTATCCCTAGGTCCAATCGGAACCCTAACCGGAACTCTAACCATAGCCCTCAACATAACCTTAACCCTAGGACCAATCGGAAACCTAAATGGATCTGTATACATAGACCTCAACATAACCCTAACCCTAGGTCCAATCGGAAACCTAACCGGATCTCTAAACCTAGCCCTCAAATTAACCCTAACCCTAGGTCCAATCGGAACCCTAAACGGAAATCTAACCCTATCCCTCAATATAACCCTATCTCTAGGTCCAATCGGAATCCTAACCGGAACTCTAACCCTAGCCCTCAACATAACCCTAACCCTAGGTCCAATCGGAACCCTAACCGGATCTCTAACCCTAGCCCTCAACATAACCCTAACCCTAGGTCCAATCGGAACCCTAACCGGGTCTGTAAACCTAGCCCTAAACATAACCCTAACCCTAGGTCCAATCGGAACCCTAACCGGATCCCTAACCCTAGCCCTCAACATAACCCCAACCCTAGGACCAATCCGAACCCTAACCGGATCTCTACCCCTCGCCCTCAACATAACCCTAACCCGAGGTCCAATCGGAAACCTAACCGGATCTCTAAACCTAGCCCTCAACATAACCCTAACCCGAGGTCCAATCGGAACCCTAACCGGACCTCTAAACCTAGCCCTCAACATAACCCTAACCTTAGGTCCAATCGGAACCCTAACCGGATCTGTATACATAGACCTCAACATAACCCTAACCCTAGGTCCAATCGTAAACCTAACAGGTTCTCTAACCCTAGCCCTCAACATAACCCTAACCCTAGGTACAATCGGAACTCTAACCGGATCTCTAACCCTAGCCCTCAACATAACCCTAACCCTAGGTCCAATCGGAACCTTAAACGGAACTCTAACCCTAGCCCTCAACATAACCATAACCCTAGGTCCAATCGGAACCCTAACCGGATCTCTAACCCGAGCCCTCAAAATAACCCTAACCCTAGGACCAATCGGAACCCTTAACGGATATCTAACCCTAGCCCTCAACATAACCCTAACCCTAGGTCCAATCGGAACCCTAAACGGAACTCTAACCCCAGCCCTCAACATAACCCTAACCCTAGGTCCAATCGGAACCCTAACCGGGTCTGTAATCCTAGCCCTCAACATAACCCTAACTCTAGGTCCAATCGGAACCCTAACCGGATCCCTAAACCTAGCCCTCAACATAACCCTAACCCTAGGACCAATCCGAACCCTAACCGAATCTCTACCCCTCGCCCTCAACATAACCCTAACCCTAGGTCTAATCGGAACCCTAAACGGAACTCTAACCCTAGCCCTCAACATAACCATAACCCTAGGTCCAATCGGAACCCTAACCGGATCTCTAAACCTAGCCCTCAACATAACCCTAACCCTAGGTCCAATAGGAACCCTAACCGGATCTCTAACCCTAGCCCTCAACATAACCCTAACCCGAGGTCCAATCGGAACCCTAACCGGATCTCTAACCCTAGCCCTCAACATAACCCTAACCCTAGGACCAATCGGAACTCTAAATGGATATCTAACCCTTCCCCTCAACGTAACCCTAACCCTAGGTCCAATCGGAAACCCAACCGGATCTCTAACCCTAGCCCTCAACATAACCCTAACCCTAGGTGCAATCGGAACCCTAACACGATCTCTAAACCTCGCCCTCAACATAACCCTAACCCTAGGTCCAATCGGAATCCTAACCGGATCTCTAACCCTAGCCCTCAACATAACCCTAACCCTAGGTCCAATCGGAACCCTAACCGGGTCTGTATACCTAGCCCTCAACATAACCGTAAGCCTAGGTCCAATCAGAACCCTAACCGGATCCCTAACCCTAACCCTCAACATAACCCTAACCCTAGGACCAATCCGAACCCTAACCGGATCTCTTCCCCTCGCCCTCAACATAACCCTAACCCGAGGTCCAATCGGAACCCTAACAGGATCTCTAAAACTAGCCCTCAACATAACCCTAACCCTAGGTCCAGTCGGAACCCTAACCGGAACTCTAACCCTAGCCCTCAAAATAACCCTAACCCAAGGTCCAATCGGAACCCTAACCGGATATCTATCCCTAGCCCTCAAAATAACCCTAACCCTAAGTCCAATCGGAACCCTAACCGGATCTCTAACCCTAGCCCTCAACATAACCTTAACCCTAGGCCCAATCGGGACCCTAACCGAATCTGTATACATAGACCTCAACATAACCCTAACCCTAGGTCCAATCGGAAACCTAACCGGTTCTCTAACCCTAGCCCTCAACATAACCCTAACCCTAGGTCCAATCGGAACCCTAACCGGATCTCTAACCCTAGCCCTCAACATAACCCTAACCCTAGGTCCAATCGGAACCCTAACCGGATCTGTATACCTAGCCCTCAACATAACCCTAACCCTAGGTCCAATCGGAAACCTCACCGGATCTCTAACACTAGCCCTCAACATAACCCTAACCCTAGGTCCAATCGGAACCCTAAACGGATATCTAACCCTAGCCCTCAACATAACCCTAACCCTAGGTCCAATCGGAACCCTAAACGGAACTCTAACCCTAGCCCTCAACATAACCCTAACCCTAGGTCCAATCGGAACCCTAACCGGATCCATAACCCTAGCCCTCAACATAACCCTAACACTAGGTCCAATCGGAAACCTAACCGAATCTCTAACCCTAGCCCTTAACATAACCCTAACCTTAGGTCCAATCGGAACCCTAAACGGAACTCTAACCCTAGCCCTCAACATAACCCTAACCCTAGGTCCAATCGGAACACTAACCGGATCTCTAACCCTAGCCCTCAACATAACCCTAACACTAGGTCCAATCGGAAACCTAACCGGATCTCTAACCCTAGCCCTCAACATAACCCTAACCCTAGGTCCAATCGGAACCCTAACCGGATCTCTAACCCTCGCCCTCAACATAACCCTAACCCTAGGTCCAATCGGAACCGTAACCGGATCTGTATACCTAGCCCTCAACATAACCCTAACCCTAGGTCCAATCGGAACCCTAACCGATTCTCTAACCCTAGCCCTCAACATAACCCTAACCCTAGGTCCAATCGGAAACCTAACTGGATCTCTAAACCTAGCCCTCAAATTAACCCTAACCCTAGGTCCAATCGGAACCCTAAATGGATCTCTAACCCTAGCCCTCAACATAACCCTAACCCTAGGTCCAATCGGAACCCTAAACGGATATCTAACCCTAGCCCTCAACATAACCCTAACCCTAGGTCCAATCGGAACCCTAAACGGAACTCTAACCCTAGCCCTCAACATAACCATAACCCTAGGTCCAATCGGAACCCTAACCGGATCCCTAACCCTAGCCCTCAACATAACCCTAACCCTATGACCAATCCGAACCCTAACCGAATCTCTACCCCTCGCCCTCAACATAACCCTAACCCGAGGTCCAATCGGAACCTAACCGGATCTCTAAACCTAGCCCTCAACATAACCCTAACCCGAGGTCCATTCGGAACCCTAACCGGATCTCTAAACCTAGCCCTCAACATAACCCTAACCCTAGGTCCAATCGGAACCCTAACCGGATATCTAACCCTAGCCCTCAACATAACCCTAACCCTAGGACCAATCGGAACCCTAAACGGATATCTAACCATAGCCCTCAACATAACCCTAACCCTAGGTCCAATCGGAACCCTAAACGGAACTCTAACTCTAGCTCTCGACATAACCCTAACCCTAGGTCCAATCGGAACCCTAACCGGGTCTGTAAACCTAGCCCTCAACATAACCCTAACCCTAGGTCCAATCGGAACCCTAACCGGGTCTGTATACCTAGCCGTCAACATAATCCTAACCCTAGGTCCAATCGGAACCCTAACCGGATCCCTAACCCTAGGCCTCAACATAACCCTAACCCTAGGACCAATCCGAACTCTAACCGGATCTCTGCCCCTCGCCCTATACATAACCCTAACCCGGGGTCCAATCGGAACCCTAACCGGATCTCTAAACCTAGCCCTCAACTTAACCCTAACCCTAGGACCAATCGGAACCCTACATGGATATCTAAACCTAGCCCTCAACGTAACCCTAACCCTAGGTCCAATCGGAACCCTAACCGGATATCTAAACATAGCCCTGAACATAACCCTAACCCTAGGTCCAATCGGTACCCTAACAGGATCTCTACCCCTCTTCCTCAACATAACACTATCCCTAGGTCCAATCGGAACCCTAACCGGATCTCTAACCCCAGCCCTCAACATAACCCTAACCCTAGGTCCAATCGGAACCCTAACCGGATCTCTAACCCTTGCCCTCCACATAACCCTAACCCTAGGTCCAATCGGAACCCTAACCGGATCTGTATACCTAGCCCTCAACATAACCCTAACCCTAGGTCCAATCAGAAACCTAACCGGATCTCTAAACCAAGCCCTCAACATAACCATAACCCTAGGTCCAATCGGAACCCTAACCGGATCTCTAACCCTAGCCCTCAACATAACCTTAACCCTAGGCCCATTCGGGATCCTAACCGAATCTGTATACATAGACCTCAACATAACCCTAACCCTAGGTCCAATCGGAAACCTAACCGGTTCTCTAACCCTAGCCCTCAACATAACCCTAACCCTAGGTAAAATCGGAACCCTAACCGGATCTCTAACCCTAGCCCTCAACATAACCCTAACCCTAGGTCCAATCGGAACCCTAACCGGATCTGTATACCTAGCCCTCAACATAACCCTAACCCTAGGTCCAATCGGAAACCTCACCGGATCTCTAACACTAGCCCTCAACATAACCCTAACCCTAGGTCCAATCGGAACCCTAAACGGATATCTAACCCTAGCCCTCAACATAACCCTAACCCTAGGTCCAATCGGAACCCTAAACGGAACTCTAACCCTAGCCCTCAACATAACCCTAACCCTAGGTCCAATCTGAAACCTAACCGGATCTCTAAACCTAGCCCTCAAATTAACCCTAATCCTAGGTCCAATCGGAACCCTAAATGGATCTCTAACCCTAGCCCTCAACATAACCCTAACCCTAGGTACAATCGGAACCCTAAACGGATATCTAACCCTAGCCCTCAACATAACCCTAACCCTAGGTCCAATCGGAACCCTAAACGGAACTCTAACCCTAGCCCTCAACATAACCATAAGCCTAAGTCCAATCGGAACCCTAACCGGATCTCTAACCCTAGCCCTCAACATAACCCTAACCCTAGGACCAATCCGAACCCTAACCGGATCTCTACCCCTCGCCCTCAACATAACCCTAACCCGAGGTCCAATCGGAACCCTAACCGGATCTCTAAACCTAGCCCTCAACATAACCCTAACCCGAGGTCCAATCGGAACCCTAACCGGACCTCTAAACCTAGCCCTCAACATAACCCTAACCTTAGGTCCAATCGGAACCCTAACCGGATCTGTATACATAGACCTCAACATAACCCTAACCCTAGGTCCAATCGTAAACCTAACAGGTTCTCTAACCCTAGCCCTCAACATAACCCTAACCCTAGGTACAATCGGAACTCTAACCGGATCTCTAACCCTAGCCCTCAACATAACCCTAACCCTAGGTCCAATCGGAACCCTAACCGGATCTCTAACCCTAGCCCTCAATATAACCCTAACCCTAGGTCCAACCGGAACCGTAAACGGATATCTAACCCTAGCCCTCAACATAACGCTAACCCTAGGTCCAATCGGAACCTTAAACCGAACTCTAACCCTAGCCCTCAACATAACCATAACCCTAGGTCCAATCGGAACCCTAACCGGATCTCTAACCCGAGCCCTCAAAATAACCCTAACCCTAGGACCAATCGAAACCCTTAACGGATATCTAACCCTAGCCCTCAACATAACCCTAACCCTAGGTCCAATCGGAACCCTAAACGGAACTCTAACCCCAGCCCTCAACATAACCCTAACCCTAGGTCCAATCGGAACCCTAACCGGGTCTGTAATCCTAGCCCTCAACATAACCCTAACTCTAGGTCCAATCGGAACCCTAACCGGATCCCTAAACCTAGCCCTCAACATAACCCTAACCCTAGGACCAATCCGAACCCTAACCGAATCTCTACCCCTCGCCCTCAACATAACCCTAACCCTAGGTCTAATCGGAACCCTAAACGGAACTCTAACCCTAGCCCTCAACATAACCATAACCCTAGGTCCAAACGGAACCCTAACCGGATCTCTAAACCTAGCCCTCAACATAACCCTAACCCTAGGTCCAATAGGAACCCTAACCGGATCTCTAACCCTAGCCCTCAACATAACCCTAACCCGAGGTCCAATCGGAACCCTAACCGGATCTCTAACCCTAGCCCTCAACATAACCCTAACCCTAGGACCAATCGGAACTCTAAATGGATATCTAACCCTTCCCCTCAACGTAACCCTAACCCTAGGTCCAATCGGAAACCCAACCGGATCTCTAACCCTAGCCCTCAACATAACCCTAACCCTAGGTGCAATCGGAACCCTAACACGATCTCTAAACCTCGCCCTCAACATAACCCTAACCCTAGGTCCAATCGGAATCCTAACCGGATCTCTAACCCTAGCCCTCAACATAACCCTAACCCTAGGTCCAATCGGAACCCTAACCGGGTCTGTATACCTAGCCCTCAACATAACCGTAAGCCTAGGTCCAATCAGAACCCTAACCGGATCCCTAACCCTAACCCTCAACATAACCCTAACCCTAGGACCAATCCGAACCCTAACCGGATCTCTTCCCCTCGCCCTCAAGATAACCCTAACCCGAGGTCCAATCGGAACCCTAACAGGATCTCTAAAACTAGCCCTCAACATAACCCTAACCCTAGGTCCAGTCGGAACCCTAACCGGAACTCTAACCCTAGCCCTCAAAATAACCCTAACCCAAGGTCCAATCGGAACCCTAACCGGATATCTATCCCTAGCCCTCAAAATAACCCTAACCCTAAGTCCAATCGGAACCCTAACCGGATCTCTAACCCTAGCCCTCAACATAACCTTAACCCTAGGCCCATTCGGGATCCTAACCGAATCTGTATACATAGACCTCAACATAACCCTAACCCTAGGTCCAATCGGAAACCTAACCGGTTCTCTAACCCTAGCCCTCAACATAACCCTAACCCTAGGTAAAATCGGAACCCTAACCGGATCTCTAACCCTAGCCCTCAACATAACCCTAACCCTAGGTCCAATCGGAACCCTAACCGGATCTGTATACCTAGCCCTCAACATAACCCTAACCCTAGGTCCAATCGGAAACCTCACCGGATCTCTAACACTAGCCCTCAACATAACCCTAACCCTAGGTCCAATCGGAACCCTAAACGGATATCTAACCCTAGCCCTCAACATAACCCTAACCCTAGGTCCAATCGGAACCCTAAACGGAACTCTAACCCTAGCCCTCAACATAACCCTAACCCTAGGTCCAATCTGAAACCTAACCGGATCTCTAAACCTAGCCCTCAAATTAACCCTAATCCTAGGTCCAATCGGAACCCTAAATGGATCTCTAACCCTAGCCCTCAACATAACCCTAACCCTAGGTACAATCGGAACCCTAAACGGATATCTAACCCTAGCCCTCAACATAACCCTAACCCTAGGTCCAATCGGAACCCTAAACGGAACTCTAACCCTAGCCCTCAACATAACCATAAGCCTAAGTCCAATCGGAACCCTAACCGGATCTCTAACCCTAGCCCTCAACATAACCCTAACCCTAGGTCCAATCGGAACCCTAACCGGATCTCTAACCCTCGCCCTCAACATAACCCTAACCCTAGGTCCAATCGGAACCGTAACCGGATCTGTATACCTAGCCCTCAACATAACCCTAACCCTAGGTCCAATCGGAACCCTAACCGATTCTCTAACCCTAGCCCTCAACATAACCCTAACCCTAGGTCCAATCGGAAACCTAACTGGATCTCTAAACCTAGCCCTCAAATTAACCCTAACCCTAGGTCCAATCGGAACCCTAAATGGATCTCAAACCCTAGCCCTCAACATAACCCTAACCCTAGGTCCAATCGGAACCCTAAACGGATATCTAACCCTAGCCCTCAACATAACCCTAACCCTAGGTCCAATCGGAACCCTAAACGGAACTCTAACCCTAGCCCTCAACATAACCATAACCCTAGGTCCAATCGGAACCCTAACCGGATCCCTAACCCTAGCCCTCAACATAACCCTAACCCTATGACCAATCCGAACCCTAACCGAATCTCTACCCCTCGCCCTCAACATAACCCTAACCCGAGGTCCAATCGGAACCTAACCGGATCTCTAAACCTAGCCCTCAACATAACCCTAACCCGAGGTCCATTCGGAACCCTAACCGGATCTCTAAACCTAGCCCTCAACATAACCCTAACCCTAGGTCCAATCGGAACCCTAACCGGATATCTAACCCTAGCCCTCAACATAACCCTAACCCTAGGTCCAATCGGAACCTTAAACGGAACTCTAACCCTAGCCCTCAACATAACCATAACCCTAGGTCCAATCGGAACCCTAACCGGATCTCTAACCCGAGCCCTCAAAATAACCCTAACCCTAGGACCAATCGAAACCCTTAACGGATATCTAACCCTAGCCCTCAACATAACCCTAACCCTAGGTCCAATCGGAACCCTAACCGGATCTCTAACCCGAGCCCTCAAAATAACCCTAACCCTAGGACCAATCGAAACCCTTAACGGATATCTAACCCTAGCCCTCAACATAACCCTAACCCTAGGTCCAATCGGAACCCTAACCGGGTCTGTAATCCTAGCCCTCAACATAACCCTAACTCTAGGTCCAATCGGAACCCTAACCGGATCCCTAAACCTAGCCCTCAACATAACCCTAACCCTAGGACCAATCCGAACCCTAACCGAATCTCTACCCCTCGCCCTCAACATAACCCTAACCCTAGGTCTAATCGGAACCCTAAACGGAACTCTAACCCTAGCCCTCAACATAACCATAACCCTAGGTCCAATCGGAACCCTAACCGGATCTCTAAACCTAGCCCTCAACATAACCCTAACCCTAGGTCCAATAGGAACCCTAACCGGATCTCTAACCCTAGCCCTCAACATAACCCTAACCCGAGGTCCAATCGGAACCCTAACCGGATCTCTAACCCTAGCCCTCAACATAACCCTAACCCTAGGACCAATCGGAACTCTAAATGGATATCTAACCCTTCCCCTCAACGTAACCCTAACCCTAGGTCCAATCGGAAACCCAACCGGATCTCTAACCCTAGCCCTCAACATAACCCTAACCCTAGGTGCAATCGGAACCCTAACACGATCTCTAAACCTCGCCCTCAACATAACCCTAACCCTAGGTCCAATCGGAATCCTAACCGGATCTCTAACCCTAGCCCTCAACATAACCCTAACCCTAGGTCCAATCGGAACCCTAACCGGGTCTGTATACCTAGCCCTCAACATAACCGTAAGCCTAGGTCCAATCAGAACCCTAACCGGATCCCTAACCCTAACCCTCAACATAACCCTAACCCTAGGACCAATCCGAACCCTAACCGGATCTCTTCCCCTCGCCCTCAAGATAACCCTAACCCGAGGTCCAATCGGAACCCTAACAGGATCTCTAAAACTAGCCCTCAACATAACCCTAACCCTAGGTCCAGTCGGAACCCTAACCGGAACTCTAACCCTAGCCCTCAAAATAACCCTAACCCAAGGTCCAATCGGAACCCTAACCGGATATCTATCCCTAGCCCTCAAAATAACCCTAACCCTAAGTCCAATCGGAACCCTAACCGGATCTCTAACCCTAGCCCTCAACATAACCTTAACCCTAGGCCCATTCGGGATCCTAACCGAATCTGTATACATAGACCTCAACATAACCCTAACCCTAGGTCCAATCGGAAACCTAACCGGTTCTCTAACCCTAGCCCTCAACATAACCCTAACCCTAGGTAAAATCGGAACCCTAACCGGATCTCTAACCCTAGCCCTCAACATAACCCTAACCCTAGGTCCAATCGGAACCCTAACCGGATCTGTATACCTAGCCCTCAACATAACCCTAACCCTAGGTCCAATCGGAAACCTCACCGGATCTCTAACACTAGCCCTCAACATAACCCTAACCCTAGGTCCAATCGGAACCCTAAACGGATATCTAACCCTAGCCCTCAACATAACCCTAACCCTAGGTCCAATCGGAACACTAAACGGAACTCTAACCCTAGCCCTCAACATAACCCTAACCCTAGGTCCAATCTGAAACCTAACCGGATCTCTAAACCTAGCCCTCAAATTAACCCTAATCCTAGGTCCAATCGGAACCCTAAATGGATCTCTAACCCTAGCCCTCAACATAACCCTAACCCTAGGTACAATCGGAACCCTAAACGGATATCTAACCCTAGCCCTCAACATAACCCTAACCCTAGGTCCAATCGGAACCCTAAACGGAACTCTAACCCTAGCCCTCAACATAACCATAAGCCTAAGTCCAATCGGAACCCTAACCGGATCTCTAACCCTAGCCCTCAACATAACCCTAACCCTAGGTCCAATCGGAACCCTAACCGGATCTCTAACCCTCGCCCTCAACATAACCCTAACCCTAGGTCCAATCGGAACCGTAACCGGATCTGTATACCTAGCCCTCAACATAACCCTAACCCTAGGTCCAATCGGAACCCTAACCGATTCTCTAACCCTAGCCCTCAACATAACCCTAACCCTAGGTCCAATCGGAAACCTAACTGGATCTCTAAACCTAGCCCTCAAATTAACCCTAACCCTAGGTCCAATCGGAACCCTAAATGGATCTCAAACCCTAGCCCTCAACATAACCCTAACCCTAGGTCCAATCGGAACCCTAAACGGATATCTAACCCTAGCCCTCAACATAACCCTAACCCTAGGTCCAATCGGAACCCTAAACGGAACTCTAACCCTAGCCCTCAACATAACCATAACCCTAGGTCCAATCGGAACCCTAACCGGATCCCTAACCCTAGCCCTCAACATAACCCTAACCCTATGACCAATCCGAACCCTAACCGAATCTCTACCCCTCGCCCTCAACATAACCCTAACCCGAGGTCCAATCGGAACCTAACCGGATCTCTAAACCTAGCCCTCAACATAACCCTAACCCGAGGTCCATTCGGAACCCTAACCGGATCTCTAAACCTAGCCCTCAACATAACCCTAACCCTAGGTCCAATCGGAACCCTAACCGGATATCTAACCCTAGCCCTCAACATAACCCTAACCCTAGGACCAATCGGAACCCTAAACGGATATCTAACCATAGCCCTCAACATAACCCTAACCCTAGGTCCAATCGGAACCCTAAACGGAACTCTAACTCTAGCTCTCGACATAACCCTAACCCTAGGTCCAATCGGAACCCTAACCGGGTCTGTAAACCTAGCCCTCAACATAACCCTAACCCTAGGTCCAATCGGAACCCAAACCGGATCTGTATACCTAGCCCTCAACATAACCCTAACCCTAGGTCCAATCGGAAACCTAACCGGTTCTCTAACCCTAGCCCTCAACATAACCCTAACCCTAGGTCCAATCGGAACCCTAACCGGATCTCTAACCCTAGCCCTCAACATAACCCTAACCCTAGGTCCAATCGGAACCCTAACCGGATCTGTATACCTAGCCCTCAACATAACCCTAACCCTAGGTCCAATCGGAAACCTCACCGGATCTCTAACACTAGCCCTCAACATAACCCTAACCCTAGGTCCAATCGGAACCCTAAACGGATATCTAACCCTAGCCCTCAACATAACCCTAACCCTAGGTCCAATCGGAACCCTAAACGGAACTCTAACCCTAGCCCTCAACATAACCCTAACCCTAGGTCCAATCGGAACCCTAACCGGATCCATAACCCTAGCCCTCAACATAACCCTAACACTAGGTCCAATCGGAAACCTAACCGAATCTCTAACCCTAGCCCTTAACATAACCCTAACCTTAGGTCCAATCGGAACCCTAAACGGAACTCTAACCCTAGCCCTCAACATAACCCTAACCCTAGGTCCAATCGGAACACTAACCGGATCTCTAACCCTAGCCCTCAACATAACCCTAACACTAGGTCCAATCGGAAACCTAACCGGATCTCTAACCCTAGCCCTCAACATAACCCTAACCCTAGGTCCAATCGGAACCCTAACCGGATCTCTAACCCTCGCCCTCAACATAACCCTAACCCTAGGTCCAATCGGAACCGTAACCGGATCTGTATACCTAGCCCTCAACATAACCCTAACCCTAGGTCCAATCGGAACCCTAACCGATTCTCTAACCCTAGCCCTCAACATAACCCTAACCCTAGGTCCAATCGGAAACCTAACTGGATCTCTAAACCTAGCCCTCAAATTAACCCTAACCCTAGGTCCAATCGGAACCCTAAATGGATCTCTAACCCTAGCCCTCAACATAACCCTAACCCTAGGTCCAATCGGAACCCTAAACGGATATCTAACCCTAGCCCTCAACATAACCCTAACCCTAGGTCCAATCGGAACCCTAAACGGAACTCTAACCCTAGCCCTCAACATAACCATAACCCTAGGTCCAATCGGAACCCTAACCGGATCCCTAACCCTAGCCCTCAACATAACCCTAACCCTATGACCAATCCGAACCCTAACCGAATCTCTACCCCTCGCCCTCAACATAACCCTAACCCGAGGTCCAATCGGAACCTAACCGGATCTCTAAACCTAGCCCTCAACATAACCCTAACCCGAGGTCCATTCGGAACCCTAACCGGATCTCTAAACCTAGCCCTCAACATAACCCTAACCCTAGGTCCAATCGGAACCCTAACCGGATATCTAACCCTAGCCCTCAACATAACCCTAACCCTAGGACCAATCGGAACCCTAAACGGATATCTAACCATAGCCCTCAACATAACCCTAACCCTAGGTCCAATCGGAACCCTAAACGGAACTCTAACTCTAGCTCTCGACATAACCCTAACCCTAGGTCCAATCGGAACCCTAACCGGGTCTGTAAACCTAGCCCTCAACATAACCCTAACCCTAGGTCCAATCGGAACCCTAACCGGGTCTGTATACCTAGCCGTCAACATAATCCTAACCCTAGGTCCAATCGGAACCCTAACCGGATCCCTAACCCTAGGCCTCAACATAACCCTAACCCTAGGACCAATCCGAACTCTAACCGGATCTCTGCCCCTCGCCCTATACATAACCCTAACCCGGGGTCCAATCGGAACCCTAACCGGATCTCTAAACCTAGCCCTCAACTTAACCCTAACCCTAGGACCAATCGGAACCCTACATGGATATCTAAACCTAGCCCTCAACGTAACCCTAACCCTAGGTCCAATCGGAACCCTAACCGGATATCTAAACATAGCCCTGAACATAACCCTAACCCTAGGTCCAATCGGTACCCTAACAGGATCTCTACCCCTCTTCCTCAACATAACACTATCCCTAGGTCCAATCGGAACCCTAACCGGATCTCTAACCCCAGCCCTCAACATAACCCTAACCCTAGGTCCAATCGGAACCCTAACCGGATCTCTAACCCTTGCCCTCCACATAACCCTAACCCTAGGTCCAATCGGAACCCTAACCGGATCTGTATACCTAGCCCTCAACATAACCCTAACCCTAGGTCCAATCAGAAACCTAACCGGATCTCTAAACCAAGCCCTCAACATAACCATAACCCTAGGTCCAATCGGAACCCTAACCGGATCTCTAACCCTAGCCCTCAACATAACCTTAACCCTAGGCCCATTCGGGATCCTAACCGAATCTGTATACATAGACCTCAACATAACCCTAACCCTAGGTCCAATCGGAAACCTAACCGGTTCTCTAACCCTAGCCCTCAACATAACCCTAACCCTAGGTAAAATCGGAACCCTAACCGGATCTCTAACCCTAGCCCTCAACATAACCCTAACCCTAGGTCCAATCGGAACCCTAACCGGATCTGTATACCTAGCCCTCAACATAACCCTAACCCTAGGTCCAATCGGAAACCTCACCGGATCTCTAACACTAGCCCTCAACATAACCCTAACCCTAGGTCCAATCGGAACCCTAAACGGATATCTAACCCTAGCCCTCAACATAACCCTAACCCTAGGTCCAATCGGAACCCTAAACGGAACTCTAACCCTAGCCCTCAACATAACCCTAACCCTAGGTCCAATCTGAAACCTAACCGGATCTCTAAACCTAGCCCTCAAATTAACCCTAATCCTAGGTCCAATCGGAACCCTAAATGGATCTCTAACCCTAGCCCTCAACATAACCCTAACCCTAGGTACAATCGGAACCCTAAACGGATATCTAACCCTAGCCCTCAACATAACCCTAACCCTAGGTCCAATCGGAACCCTAAACGGAACTCTAACCCTAGCCCTCAACATAACCATAAGCCTAAGTCCAATCGGAACCCTAACCGGATCTCTAACCCTAGCCCTCAACATAACCCTAACCCTAGGACCAATCCGAACCCTAACCGGATCTCTACCCCTCGCCCTCAACATAACCCTAACCCGAGGTCCAATCGGAACCCTAACCGGATCTCTAAACCTAGCCCTCAACATAACCCTAACCCGAGGTCCAATCGGAACCCTAACCGGACCTCTAAACCTAGCCCTCAACATAACCCTAACCTTAGGTCCAATCGGAACCCTAACCGGATCTGTATACATAGACCTCAACATAACCCTAACCCTAGGTCCAATCGTAAACCTAACAGGTTCTCTAACCCTAGCCCTCAACATAACCCTAACCCTAGGTACAATCGGAACTCTAACCGGATCTCTAACCCTAGCCCTCAACATAACCCTAACCCTAGGTCCAATCGGAACCCTAACCGGATCTCTAACCCTAGCCCTCAATATAACCCTAACCCTAGGTCCAACCGGAACCGTAAACGGATATCTAACCCTAGCCCTCAACATAACGCTAACCCTAGGTCCAATCGGAACCTTAAACCGAACTCTAACCCTAGCCCTCAACATAACCATAACCCTAGGTCCAATCGGAACCCTAACCGGATCTCTAACCCGAGCCCTCAAAATAACCCTAACCCTAGGACCAATCGAAACCCTTAACGGATATCTAACCCTAGCCCTCAACATAACCCTAACCCTAGGTCCAATCGGAACCCTAAACGGAACTCTAACCCCAGCCCTCAACATAACCCTAACCCTAGGTCCAATCGGAACCCTAACCGGGTCTGTAATCCTAGCCCTCAACATAACCCTAACTCTAGGTCCAATCGGAACCCTAACCGGATCCCTAAACCTAGCCCTCAACATAACCCTAACCCTAGGACCAATCCGAACCCTAACCGAATCTCTACCCCTCGCCCTCAACATAACCCTAACCCTAGGTCTAATCGGAACCCTAAACGGAACTCTAACCCTAGCCCTCAACATAACCATAACCCTAGGTCCAAACGGAACCCTAACCGGATCTCTAAACCTAGCCCTCAACATAACCCTAACCCTAGGTCCAATAGGAACCCTAACCGGATCTCTAACCCTAGCCCTCAACATAACCCTAACCCGAGGTCCAATCGGAACCCTAACCGGATCTCTAACCCTAGCCCTCAACATAACCCTAACCCTAGGACCAATCGGAACTCTAAATGGATATCTAACCCTTCCCCTCAACGTAACCCTAACCCTAGGTCCAATCGGAAACCCAACCGGATCTCTAACCCTAGCCCTCAACATAACCCTAACCCTAGGTGCAATCGGAACCCTAACACGATCTCTAAACCTCGCCCTCAACATAACCCTAACCCTAGGTCCAATCGGAATCCTAACCGGATCTCTAACCCTAGCCCTCAACATAACCCTAACCCTAGGTCCAATCGGAACCCTAACCGGGTCTGTATACCTAGCCCTCAACATAACCGTAAGCCTAGGTCCAATCAGAACCCTAACCGGATCCCTAACCCTAACCCTCAACATAACCCTAACCCTAGGACCAATCCGAACCCTAACCGGATCTCTTCCCCTCGCCCTCAAGATAACCCTAACCCGAGGTCCAATCGGAACCCTAACAGGATCTCTAAAACTAGCCCTCAACATAACCCTAACCCTAGGTCCAGTCGGAACCCTAACCGGAACTCTAACCCTAGCCCTCAAAATAACCCTAACCCAAGGTCCAATCGGAACCCTAACCGGATATCTATCCCTAGCCCTCAAAATAACCCTAACCCTAAGTCCAATCGGAACCCTAACCGGATCTCTAACCCTAGCCCTCAACATAACCTTAACCCTAGGCCCATTCGGGATCCTAACCGAATCTGTATACATAGACCTCAACATAACCCTAACCCTAGGTCCAATCGGAAACCTAACCGGTTCTCTAACCCTAGCCCTCAACATAACCCTAACCCTAGGTAAAATCGGAACCCTAACCGGATCTCTAACCCTAGCCCTCAACATAACCCTAACCCTAGGTCCAATCGGAACCCTAACCGGATCTGTATACCTAGCCCTCAACATAACCCTAACCCTAGGTCCAATCGGAAACCTCACCGGATCTCTAACACTAGCCCTCAACATAACCCTAACCCTAGGTCCAATCGGAACCCTAAACGGATATCTAACCCTAGCCCTCAACATAACCCTAACCCTAGGTCCAATCGGAACCCTAAACGGAACTCTAACCCTAGCCCTCAACATAACCCTAACCCTAGGTCCAATCTGAAACCTAACCGGATCTCTAAACCTAGCCCTCAAATTAACCCTAATCCTAGGTCCAATCGGAACCCTAAATGGATCTCTAACCCTAGCCCTCAACATAACCCTAACCCTAGGTACAATCGGAACCCTAAACGGATATCTAACCCTAGCCCTCAACATAACCCTAACCCTAGGTCCAATCGGAACCCTAAACGGAACTCTAACCCTAGCCCTCAACATAACCATAAGCCTAAGTCCAATCGGAACCCTAACCGGATCTCTAACCCTAGCCCTCAACATAACCCTAACCCTAGGTCCAATCGGAACCCTAACCGGATCTCTAACCCTCGCCCTCAACATAACCCTAACCCTAGGTCCAATCGGAACCGTAACCGGATCTGTATACCTAGCCCTCAACATAACCCTAACCCTAGGTCCAATCGGAACCCTAACCGATTCTCTAACCCTAGCCCTCAACATAACCCTAACCCTAGGTCCAATCGGAAACCTAACTGGATCTCTAAACCTAGCCCTCAAATTAACCCTAACCCTAGGTCCAATCGGAACCCTAAATGGATCTCAAACCCTAGCCCTCAACATAACCCTAACCCTAGGTCCAATCGGAACCCTAAACGGATATCTAACCCTAGCCCTCAACATAACCCTAACCCTAGGTCCAATCGGAACCCTAAACGGAACTCTAACCCTAGCCCTCAACATAACCATAACCCTAGGTCCAATCGGAACCCTAACCGGATCCCTAACCCTAGCCCTCAACATAACCCTAACCCTATGACCAATCCGAACCCTAACCGAATCTCTACCCCTCGCCCTCAACATAACCCTAACCCGAGGTCCAATCGGAACCTAACCGGATCTCTAAACCTAGCCCTCAACATAACCCTAACCCGAGGTCCATTCGGAACCCTAACCGGATCTCTAAACCTAGCCCTCAACATAACCCTAACCCTAGGTCCAATCGGAACCCTAACCGGATATCTAACCCTAGCCCTCAACATAACCCTAACCCTAGGTCCAATCGGAACCTTAAACGGAACTCTAACCCTAGCCCTCAACATAACCATAACCCTAGGTCCAATCGGAACCCTAACCGGATCTCTAACCCGAGCCCTCAAAATAACCCTAACCCTAGGACCAATCGAAACCCTTAACGGATATCTAACCCTAGCCCTCAACATAACCCTAACCCTAGGTCCAATCGGAACCCTAACCGGATCTCTAACCCGAGCCCTCAAAATAACCCTAACCCTAGGACCAATCGAAACCCTTAACGGATATCTAACCCTAGCCCTCAACATAACCCTAACCCTAGGTCCAATCGGAACCCTAACCGGGTCTGTAATCCTAGCCCTCAACATAACCCTAACTCTAGGTCCAATCGGAACCCTAACCGGATCCCTAAACCTAGCCCTCAACATAACCCTAACCCTAGGACCAATCCGAACCCTAACCGAATCTCTACCCCTCGCCCTCAACATAACCCTAACCCTAGGTCTAATCGGAACCCTAAACGGAACTCTAACCCTAGCCCTCAACATAACCATAACCCTAGGTCCAATCGGAACCCTAACCGGATCTCTAAACCTAGCCCTCAACATAACCCTAACCCTAGGTCCAATAGGAACCCTAACCGGATCTCTAACCCTAGCCCTCAACATAACCCTAACCCGAGGTCCAATCGGAACCCTAACCGGATCTCTAACCCTAGCCCTCAACATAACCCTAACCCTAGGACCAATCGGAACTCTAAATGGATATCTAACCCTTCCCCTCAACGTAACCCTAACCCTAGGTCCAATCGGAAACCCAACCGGATCTCTAACCCTAGCCCTCAACATAACCCTAACCCTAGGTGCAATCGGAACCCTAACACGATCTCTAAACCTCGCCCTCAACATAACCCTAACCCTAGGTCCAATCGGAATCCTAACCGGATCTCTAACCCTAGCCCTCAACATAACCCTAACCCTAGGTCCAATCGGAACCCTAACCGGGTCTGTATACCTAGCCCTCAACATAACCGTAAGCCTAGGTCCAATCAGAACCCTAACCGGATCCCTAACCCTAACCCTCAACATAACCCTAACCCTAGGACCAATCCGAACCCTAACCGGATCTCTTCCCCTCGCCCTCAAGATAACCCTAACCCGAGGTCCAATCGGAACCCTAACAGGATCTCTAAAACTAGCCCTCAACATAACCCTAACCCTAGGTCCAGTCGGAACCCTAACCGGAACTCTAACCCTAGCCCTCAAAATAACCCTAACCCAAGGTCCAATCGGAACCCTAACCGGATATCTATCCCTAGCCCTCAAAATAACCCTAACCCTAAGTCCAATCGGAACCCTAACCGGATCTCTAACCCTAGCCCTCAACATAACCTTAACCCTAGGCCCATTCGGGATCCTAACCGAATCTGTATACATAGACCTCAACATAACCCTAACCCTAGGTCCAATCGGAAACCTAACCGGTTCTCTAACCCTAGCCCTCAACATAACCCTAACCCTAGGTAAAATCGGAACCCTAACCGGATCTCTAACCCTAGCCCTCAACATAACCCTAACCCTAGGTCCAATCGGAACCCTAACCGGATCTGTATACCTAGCCCTCAACATAACCCTAACCCTAGGTCCAATCGGAAACCTCACCGGATCTCTAACACTAGCCCTCAACATAACCCTAACCCTAGGTCCAATCGGAACCCTAAACGGATATCTAACCCTAGCCCTCAACATAACCCTAACCCTAGGTCCAATCGGAACACTAAACGGAACTCTAACCCTAGCCCTCAACATAACCCTAACCCTAGGTCCAATCTGAAACCTAACCGGATCTCTAAACCTAGCCCTCAAATTAACCCTAATCCTAGGTCCAATCGGAACCCTAAATGGATCTCTAACCCTAGCCCTCAACATAACCCTAACCCTAGGTACAATCGGAACCCTAAACGGATATCTAACCCTAGCCCTCAACATAACCCTAACCCTAGGTCCAATCGGAACCCTAAACGGAACTCTAACCCTAGCCCTCAACATAACCATAAGCCTAAGTCCAATCGGAACCCTAACCGGATCTCTAACCCTAGCCCTCAACATAACCCTAACCCTAGGTCCAATCGGAACCCTAACCGGATCTCTAACCCTCGCCCTCAACATAACCCTAACCCTAGGTCCAATCGGAACCGTAACCGGATCTGTATACCTAGCCCTCAACATAACCCTAACCCTAGGTCCAATCGGAACCCTAACCGATTCTCTAACCCTAGCCCTCAACATAACCCTAACCCTAGGTCCAATCGGAAACCTAACTGGATCTCTAAACCTAGCCCTCAAATTAACCCTAACCCTAGGTCCAATCGGAACCCTAAATGGATCTCAAACCCTAGCCCTCAACATAACCCTAACCCTAGGTCCAATCGGAACCCTAAACGGATATCTAACCCTAGCCCTCAACATAACCCTAACCCTAGGTCCAATCGGAACCCTAAACGGAACTCTAACCCTAGCCCTCAACATAACCATAACCCTAGGTCCAATCGGAACCCTAACCGGATCCCTAACCCTAGCCCTCAACATAACCCTAACCCTATGACCAATCCGAACCCTAACCGAATCTCTACCCCTCGCCCTCAACATAACCCTAACCCGAGGTCCAATCGGAACCTAACCGGATCTCTAAACCTAGCCCTCAACATAACCCTAACCCGAGGTCCATTCGGAACCCTAACCGGATCTCTAAACCTAGCCCTCAACATAACCCTAACCCTAGGTCCAATCGGAACCCTAACCGGATATCTAACCCTAGCCCTCAACATAACCCTAACCCTAGGACCAATCGGAACCCTAAACGGATATCTAACCATAGCCCTCAACATAACCCTAACCCTAGGTCCAATCGGAACCCTAAACGGAACTCTAACTCTAGCTCTCGACATAACCCTAACCCTAGGTCCAATCGGAACCCTAACCGGGTCTGTAAACCTAGCCCTCAACATAACCCTAACCCTAGGTCCAATCGGAACCCTAACCGGGTCTGTATACCTAGCCGTCAACATAATCCTAACCCTAGGTCCAATCGGAACCCTAACCGGATCCCTAACCCTAGGCCTCAACATAACCCTAACCCTAGGACCAATCCGAACTCTAACCGGATCTCTGCCCCTCGCCCTATACATAACCCTAACCCGGGGTCCAATCGGAACCCTAACCGGATCTCTAATCCTAGCCCTCAACTTAACCCTAACCCTAGGACCAATCGGAACCCTACATGGATATCTAAACCTAGCCCTCAACGTAACCCTAACCCTAGGTCCAATCGGAACCCTAACCGGATATCTAAACATAGCCCTGAACATAACCCTAACCCTAGGTCCAATCGGTACCCTAACAGGATCTCTACCCCTCTTCCTCAACATAACACTATCCCTAGGTCCAATCGGAACCCTAACCGGATCTCTAACCCCAGCCCTCAACATAACCCTAACCCTAGGTCCAATCGGAACCCTAACCGGATCTCTAACCCTTGCCCTCCACATAACCCTAACCCTAGGTCCAATCGGAACCCTAACCGGATCTGTATACCTAGCCCTCAACATAACCCTAACCCTAGGTCCAATCAGAAACCTAACCGGATCTCTAACCCTAGCCCTCAACATAACCCTAACCTTAGGTCCAATCGGAACCCTAAACGGAACTCTAAACCTAGCCCTCAACATAACCATAACCCTAGGTCCAATCGGAACCCTAACCGGATCCATAACCCTAGCCCTCAACATAACCCTAACCCTAGGTCCAATAGGAACCCTAACCGGATCTCTAACCCTAGCCCTCAACATAACCCTAGCCCGAGGTCCAATTGGACCCCTAACCGGATCTGTATACGTAGCCCTCAACATAACCCTAACCCTAGGTCCAATCGGAACCCTAACCGATTCTCTAACCCTAGCCCTCAACATAACCCTAACCCTAGGTCCAATCGGAACACTAACCGGATCTCTAACCCTAGCCCTCAACATAACCCTAACACTAGGTCCAAACGGAAACCTAACCGGATCTCTAACCCTAGCCCTCAATATAACCCTAACCCTAGGTCCAATCGGAACCCTAACCGCATCTCTAACCCTCGCCCTCAACATAACCCTAACCCTAGGTCCAATCGGAACCGTAACCGGATCTGTATACCTAGCCCTCAACATAACCCTAACCCTAGGTCCAATTGGAACCCTAACCGATTCTCTAACCCTAGCCCTCAACATAACCCTAACCCTAGGTCCAATCTGAAACCTAACCGGATCTCTAAACCTAGCCCTCAAATTAACCCTAATCCTAGGTCCAATCGGAACCCTAAATGGATCTCTAACCCTAGCCCTCAACATAACCCTAACCCTAGGTACAATCGGAACCCTAAACGGATATCTAACCCTAGCCCTCAACATAACCCTAACCCTAGGTCCAATCGGAACCCTAAACGGAACTCTAACCCTAGCCCTCAACATAACCATAAGCCTAAGTCCAATCGGAACCCTAACCGGATCCCTAACCCTAGCCCTCAACATAACCCTAACCCTATGACCAATCCGAACCCTAACCGAATCTCTACCCCTCGCCCTCAACATAACCCTAACCCGAGGTCCAATCGGAACCTAACCGGATCTCTAAACCTAGCCCTCAACATAACCCTAACCCGAGGTCCATTCGGAACCCTAACCGGATCTCTAAACCTAGCCCTCAACATAACCCTAACCCTAGGTCCAATCGGAACCCTAACCGGATATCTAACCCTAGCCCTCAACATAACCCTAACCCTAGGACCAATCGGAACCCTAAACGGATATCTAACCATAGCCCTCAACATAACCCTAACCCTAGGTCCAATCGGAACCCTAAACGGAACTCTAACCCTAGCCCTCAACACAACCCTAACCCTAGGTCCAATCGGAACCCTAACCGGGTCTGTAAACCTAGCCCTCAACATAACCCTAACCCTAGGTCCAATCGGAACCCTAACCGGATCCCTAACCCTAGCCCTCAACATAACCCTAACCCTAGGAACAATCCGAACCCTAACCGGATCTCTACCCCTCGCCCTCAACATAACCCTAACCCGAGGTCCAATCGGAACCCTAACCGGATTCCGAACCCTCGCCCTCAACATAACCCTAACTCGAGGTCCACTCGGAACCCTAACCGGATCTCTAAACCTAGGCCTCAACATAACCCTAACCCTAGGACCAATCGGAACCCTACATGGATATCTAAACCTAGCCCTCAACATAACCCTAACCCTAGGTCCAATCGGAGCCCTAACCGGATCTCTAACCCTTGCCCTCCACATAACCCTAACCCTAGGTCCAATCGGAACCCTAACCGGATCTCTAACCCTAGCCCTCAACATAACCCTAACCCTAGGTCCAATCGGAACCCTAACCGGATCTGTATACCTAGCCCTCAACATAACCCTAACCCTAGGTCCAATCGGAAACCTAACCGGATCTCCAACCTTAGCCCTCAACATAACCCTTACCCTACTTCCAATCGGAACCCTAACCGGATCTCTAACCCTAGCCCTCAATACAACCCTAACCCTAGGTCCAATCGGAACCGTAACCGGATATCTAACCCTAGACCTCAACATAACCCTAACCCTAGGTCCAATCGGAACCCTAAACGGAACTCTAACGCTAGCCCTCAACATAAACCTAACCCTAGGTCCAATTGCAAAACCAAATGGATATCTAACCCTAGCCCTCAACATAACCCTAACCCTAGGTCCAATAGGAACCCTACCAGGAACTCTACCCCTCGCCCTCAACATAACCCTAACCCTAGATCCAATCGGAACCCTAACCGGATCCCTAACCCTAGCCCTCAACATAACCCTAATCCTATGACCAATCCGAACCCTAACCGGATCTCTACCCCTCGCCCTCAACATAACCCTAACCCTAGATCCAAACGGAACCCTAACCGGATCCCTAAACCTAGCCTTCAACATAACCCTAACCCTATGACCAATCCGAACCCTAACCGGATCTCTACCCCTCGCCCTCAACATAACCCTAACCCTAGGTCCAATAGGAACCCTACCAGGAACTCTACCCCTCGCCCTCAACATAACCCTAACCCTAGATCCAATCGGAACCCTAACCGGATCCCTAACCCTAGCCCTCAACATAACCCTAACCCTATGACCAATCCCAACCCTAACCGGATCTCTACCCCTCGCCCTCAACATAACCCTAACCCGAGGTCCAATCGGAACCCTAACCGGATCTCTAACCCTAGCCCTCAACATAACCCTAACCCTAGGTCCAATCGGAAACATAACCGGGTCTGTAAACCTAGCCCTCAACATAACCCTAACCCTAGGTCCAATCGGAACCCTAACCGGATCCCTAACACCAGGCCTTAACATAACCCTAACCCTAGGACCAATCCGAACCCTAACCGGATCTCTACCCCTCGCCCTCAACATAACCCTAACCCGAGGTCCAATCGGAACCCTAACCGGATCTCTAAACCTAGCCTTCAACATAACCCTAACCCGAGGTCCATTCGGAACCCTAACCGGACCTCTAAACCTAGCCCTCAACATAACCCTAACCCTAGGTCCAATCGGAACCCTAACCGGAACTCTAACCCTAGCCATCAACATAACCCTAACCCTAGGTCCAATTGGAACCCTAAATGGAACTCTAACCCTATCCCTCAACATAACCCTATCCCTAGGTCCAATCGGAACCCTAACCGGCACTCTAACCCTAGCCCTCAACATAACCCTAACCCTAGGACCAATCGGAATCCTAAATGGATATCTAATCCTTCCCCTCAACATAACCCTAACCCTAGGTCCAATCGGAAACCTAACCGGATCTCTAAACCTAGCCGTCAAATTAACCCTAACCCTAGGTCCAATCGGAACCCTAAACGGAAATCTAACCCTATCCCTCAACATAACCCTATCCCTAGGTCCAATCGGAACCCTAACCGGAACTCTAACCATAGCCCTCAACATAACCCTAACCCTAGGACCAATCGGAAACCTAAATGGATCTCTAACCCTAGCCCTCAACATAACCCTAACCCTAGGTCCAATAGGAACCCTAACCGGGTCTGTAAACCTAGCCCTCAACATAACCCTAACCCTAGGTCCAATCGGAACCCTAACCGGATCCCTAACCCTAGCCCTCAACATAACCCTAACCCTAGGACCAATCCGAACCCTAACCGGATCTCTACCGCTCGCCCTCAACATAACCCTAACCGGAGGTCCAATCGGAACCCTAACCGGATCTCTAAACCTAGCCCTTAACATAACCCTAACCCGAGGTCCAATCGGAACCCTAACCGGATCTCTAAACCTAGCCCTCAACATAACCCTAACCCTAGGTCCAATCGGAACCCTAACCGGATCTCTAACCCTAGCCCTCAACATAACCCTAACCCTATGTCCAGTCGGAACCCTAACCGGAACTCTAAACCTAGCCCTCAAATTAACCCTAACCCAAGGTCCAATCGGAACCCTAACCGGATATCTATCCCTAGCCCTCAACATAACCCTAACCCTAGGTCCAATCGGAACCCTAACCGGATCTGTATACATAGACCTCAACATAACCCTAACACTAGGTCCAATCGTAAACCTAACCGGTCTCTAATCCTAGCCCTCAACATAACCCTAACCCTAGGTCCAATCGGAACCCTAACCGGATCTATAACCCTAGCCCTCAACATAACCCTAACCCTAGGTCAAATCGGAACCCTAACCTGATCTGTATACCTAGCCCTCAACATAACCCTAACCCTAGGTCCAATCGGAAACCTCAATGGATCTCTAACCCTAGCCCTCAACATAACCCTAACCCTAGGTCCAATCGGAACCCTAACCGGATCTCTAACCCTAGCCCTCAATATAACCCTAACCCTAGGTCCAATTGGAACCCTAAACGGATATCTAACCCTAGCCCTCAACATAACCCTAACCCTAGGTCCAATCGGCACCCAAAACGGAACTCTAACCCTAGCCCTCAACATAACCATAACCCTAGGTCCAATCGGAACCCTAACCGGATCTCTAACCCTAGCCCTCAACATAACCCTAACCCTAGGACCAATTGGAACCATTAACGGATATCTAACCCTAGCCCTCAACATAACCCTAACCCTAGGTCCAATCAGAACCCTAAACGGAACTCTAACCCTAGCCCTCAACAAAACCCTAACCCTAGGTCCAATCGGAACCCTAACCGGATCTGTATACCTAGCCCTCAACATAACCCTAACCCGAGGTCCAATCGGAACCCTAACCGGATCTGTATACCTAGCCCTCAACATAACCCTAACCCTAGGTCCAATCGGAACCCTAACCGGATCTGTATACCTAGCCTTCAACATAACCCTAACCCTAGGTCCAATCGGAACCCTAACCGATTCTCTAAACCTAGCCCTCAACATAACCTTAACCCTAGGTCCAATCGGAACCCTAACCGGATCTCTAACCCTAGCCCTCAACATAACCCTAACACTAGGTCCAACCGGAACCCTAAACGGAACTCTAACCCTAGCCCGCAACATAGCCCTAACCCTAGGTCCAATCGAAACCCTAACCGGGTCTGTAAACCTAGCCCTCAATATAACCCTAACTCTAGGTCCAATCGGAAACCTAACCGGATCCCTAACCCTAGCCCTCAACATAACCCTAACCCTAGGACCAATCCGAACCCTAACCGGATCTCTAACCCTCGCCCTCAACATAACCCTAACCCTAGGTCCAATCGGAACCGTAACCGGATCTGTATACCTAGCCCTCAACATAACCCTAACCCTAGGTCCAATCGGAACCCTAACCGATTCTCTAACCCTAGCCCTCAACATAACCCTAACCCTAGGTCCAATCGGAACCCTAAACGGATATCTAACCCTAGCCCTCAACATAACCCTAACCCTAGGTCCAATCGGAACCCTAAACGGAACTCTAACCCTAGCCCTCAACATAACCATAACCCTAGGTCCAATCGGAACCCTAACCGGATCCCTAACCCTCGCCCTCAACATAACCCTAACCCTATGACCAATCCGAACCCTAACCGAATCTCTACCCCTCGCCCTCAACATAACCCTAACCCGAGGTCCAATCGGAACCTAACCGGATCTCTAAACCTAGCCCTCAACATAACCCTAACCCGAGGTCCATTCGGAACCCTAACCGGATCTCTAAACCTAGCCCTCAACATAACCCTAACCCTAGGTCCAATCGGAACCCTAACCGGATATCTAACCCTAGCCCTCAACATAACCCTAACCCTAGGACCAATCGGAACCCTAAACGGATATCTAACCATAGCCCTCAACATAACCCTAACCCTAGGTCCAATCGGAACCCTAAACGGAACTCTAACCCTAGCCCTCAACATAACCCTAACCCTAGGTCCAATCGGAACCCTAACCGGGTCTGTAAACCTAGCCCTCAACATAACCCTAACCCTAGGTCCAATCGGAACCCTAACCGGATATCTAAACATAGCCCTGAACATAACCCTAACCCTAGGTCCAATCGGTACCCTAACAGGATCTCTACCCCTCTTCCTCAACATAACACTAACCCTAGGTCCAATCGGAACCCTAACCGGATCTCTAACCCCAGCCCTCAACATAACCCTAACCCTAGGTCCAATCGGAACCCTAACCGGCTCTCTAACCCTTGCCCTCCACATAACCCTAACCCTAGGTCCAATCGGAACCCTAACCGGATCTGTATACCTAGCCCTCAAAATAACCCTAACCCTAGGTCCAATCAGAAACCTAACCGGATCTCTAACCCTAGCCCTCAACATAACCCTAACCTTAGGTCCAATCGGAACCCTAAACAGAACTCTAACCCTAGCCCTCAACATAACCATAACCCTAGGTCCAATCGGAACCCTAACCGGATCCATAACCCTAGCCCTCAACATAACCCTAACCCTAGGTCCAATAGGAACCCTAACCGGATCTCTAACCCTAGCCCTCAACATAACCCTAGCCCGAGGTCCAATCGGACCCCTAACCGGATCTGTATACGTAGCCCTCAACATAACCCTAACCCTAGGTCCAATCGGAACCCTAACCGATTCTCTAACCCTAGCCCTCAACATAACCCTAACCCTAGGTCCAATCGGAACACTAACCGGATCTCTAACCCTAGCCCTCAACATAACCCTAACACTAGGTCCAAACGGAAACCTAACCGGATCTCTAACCCTAGCCCTCAATATAACCCTAACCCTAGGTCCAATCGGAACCCTAACCGCATCTCTAACCCTCGCCCTCAACATAACCCTAACCCTAGGTCCAATCGGAACCGTAACCGGATCTGTATTCCTAGCCCTCAACATAACCCTAACCCTAGGTCCAATCGGAACCCTAACCGATTCTCTAACCCTAGCCCTCAACATAACCCTAACCCTAGGTCCAATCCGAAACCTAACCGGATCTCTAAACCTAGCCCTCAAATTAACTCTAACCCTAGGTCCAATCGGAACCCTAAATGGATCTCTAACCCTAGCCCTCAACATAACCCTAACCCTAGGTACAATCGGAACCCTAAACGGATATCTAACCCTAGCCCTCAACATAACCTAACCCTAGGTCCAATCGGAACCCTAAACGGAACTCTAACCCTAGCCCTCAACATAACCATAACCCTAGGTCCAAACGGAACCCTAACCGGATCCCTAACCCTTGCCCTCAACATAACCCTAACCCTATGACCAATCCGAACCCTAACCGAATCTCTACCCCTCGCCCTCAACATAACCCTAACCCGAGGTCCAATCGGAACCTAACCGGATATCTAAACCTAGCCCTCAACATAACCCTAATCCGAGGTCCATTCGGAACCCTAACCGGATCTCTAAACATAGCCCTCAACATAACCCTAACCCTAGGTCCAATCGGAACCCTAACCGGATATCTAACCCTAGCCCTCAACATAACCCTAACCCTAGGACCAATCGGAACCCTAAACGGATATCTAACCATAGCCCTCAACATAACCCTAACCCTAGGTCCAATCGGAACCCTAAACGGAACTCTAACCCTAGCCCTCAACATAACCCTAACCCTAGGTCCAATCGGAACCCTAACCGGGTCTGTAAACCTAGCCCTCAACATAACCCTAACCCTAGGTCCAAACGGAACCCTAACCGGATCCCTAACCCTAGCCCTCAACATAACCCTAACCCGAGGTCCAATCGGAACCCTAACCGGATCTCTAAACCTAGGCCTCAACATAACCCTAACCCTAGGACCAATCGGAACCCTACATGGATATCTAACCCTAGCCCTCAACATAACCCTAACCCTAGGTCCAATCGGAACCCTAACCGGATCTCTAACCCTTGCCCTCCACATAACCCTAACCCTAGGTCCAATCGGAACCCTAACCGGATCTCTAACCCTAGCCCTCAACATAACCCTAACCCTAGGTCCAATCGGAACCCTAACCGGATCTGTATACCTAGCCCTCAACATAACCCTAACCCTAGGTCCAATCGGAAACCTAACCGGATCTCCAACCCTAGCCCTCAACATAACCCTTCCCCTTTTTCCAATCGGAACCCTAACCGGATCTCTAACCCTAGCCGTCAATATAACCCTAACCCTAGGTCCAATCGGAACCGTAACCGGATATCTAACCCTAGCCCTCAACATAACCCTAACCCTAGGTCCAATCGGAACCCTAAACGGAACTCTAACGCTAGCCCTCAACATAAACCTAACCCTAGGTCCAATTGCAAAACCAAATGGATATCTAACCCTAGCCCTCAACATAACCCTAACCCTAGGTCCAATAGGAACTCTACCAGGAACTCTACCCCTCGCCCTCAACATAACCCTAACCCTAGATCCAATCGGAACCCTAACCGGATCCCTAAACCTAGCCCTCAACATAACCCTAATCCTATGACCAATCCGAACCCTAACCGGATCTCTACCCCTCGCCCTCAACATAACCCTAACCCTAGATCCAATCGGAACCCTAACCGGATCCCTAACCCTAGCCCTCAATATAACCCTAACCCTATGACCAATCCGAACCCTAACCGGATCTCTACCCCTCGCCCTCAACATAACCCTAACCCTAGGTCCAATAGGAACCCTACCAGGAACTCTACCCCTCGCCCTCAACATAACCCTAACCCTAGATCCAATCGGAACCCTAACCGGATCCCTAACCCTAGCCCTCAACATAACCCTAACCCTATGACCAATCCGAACCCTAACCGGATCTCTACCCCTCGCCCTCAACATAACCCTAACCCGAGGTCCAATCGGAACCCTAACCGGATCTCTAACCCTAGCCCTCAACATAACCCTAACCCTAGGTCCAATCAGAAACCTAACCGGGTCTGTAAACCTAGCCCTCAACATAACCCTAACCCTAGGTCCAATCGGAACCCTAACCGGATCCCTAACCCTAGCCCTCAACATAACCCTAACCCTAGGACCAATCCGAACCCTAACCGGATCTCTACCCCTCGCCCTCAACATAACCCTAACCCGAGGTCCAATCGGAACCCTAACCGGATCTCTAAACCTAGCCTTCAACATAACCCTAACCCGAGGTCCATTCGGAACCCTAACCGGACCTCTAAACCTAGCCCTCAACATAACCCTAACCCTAGGTCCAATCGGAACCCTCACCGGATCTCTAACCCTAACCCTCAACATAACCCTAACCCTAGGACCAATCGGAACCCTAACCGGATCTCTAACCCTAGCCATCAACATAACCCTAACCCTAGGTCCAATTGGAACCCTAAATGGAACTCTAACCCTATCCCTCAACATAACCCTATCCCTAGGTCCAATCGGAACCCTAACTGGCACTCTAACCCTAGCCCTCAACATAACCCTAACCCTAGGACCAATCGGAAACCTAAATGGATATCTAATCCTTCCCCTCAACATAACCCTAACCCTAAGTCCAATCGGAAACCTAACCGGATCTCTAAACCTAGCCCTCAAATTAACCCTAACCCTAGGTCCAATCGGAACCCTAAACGGAAATCTAACCCTATCCCTCAACATAACCCTATCCCTAGGTCCAATCGGAACCCTAACCGGAACTCTAACCATAGCCCTCAACATAACCCTAACCCTAGGACCAATCGGAAACCTAAATGGATCTCTAACCCTAGCCCTCAACATAACCCTAACCCTAGGTCCAATAGGAACCCTAACTTGGTCTGTAAACCTAGCCCTCAACATAAACCTAACCCTAGGTCCAATCGGAACCCTAACCGGATCCCTAACCCTATCCCTCAACATAACCCTAACCCTAGGACCAATCCGAACCCTAACCGGATCTCTACCCCTCGCCCTCAACATAACCCTAACCCGAGGTCCAATCGGAACCCTAACCGGATCTCTAAACCTAGCCCTCAACATAACCCTAACCCGAGGTCCAATCGGAACCCTAACCGGATCTCTAAACCTAGCCCTCAACATAACCCTAACCCTAGGTCCAATCGGAACCCTAACCGGATCTCTAACCCTAGCCCTCAACATAACCCTAACCCTATGTCCAGTCGGAACCCTAACCGGAACTCTAAACCTAGCCCTCAAATTAACCCTAACCCAAGGTCCAATCGGAACCCTAACCGGATATCTATCCCTAGCCCTCAACATAACCCTAACCCTAGGTCCAATCGGAACCCTAACCGGATCTGTATACATAGACCTCAACATAACCCTAACACTAGGTCCAATCGTAAACCTAACCGGTCTCTAACCCTAGCCCTCAACATAACCCTAACCCGAGGTCAAATCGGAACCCTAACCTGATCTGTATACCTAGCCCTCAACATAACCCTAAGCCTAGGTCCAATCGGAAACCTCACCGGATCTCTAACCCTAGCCCTCAACATAACCATAACCCTAGGTCCAATCGGAACCCTAACCGGATCTCTAACCCTAGCCCTCAACATAACCCTAACCCTAGGACCAATCGGAACCCTTAACGGATATCTAACCCTAGCCCTCAACATAACCCTAACCCTAGGTCCAATCGGAACCCTAAACGGAACTCTAACCCTAGCCCTCAACATAACCCTAACCCTAGGTCCAATCGGAACCCTAACCGGATCTGTATACTTGGCCCTCAACATAACCCTAACCCGAGGTCCAATCGGAACCCTAACCGGATCTGTATACCTAGCCCTCAACATAACCCTAACCCTAGGTCCAATCGGAACCCTAACCGGATCTGTATACCTAGCCCTCAACATAACCCTAACCCTAGGTCCAATCGGAACCCTAACCGATTCTCTAAACCTAGCCCTCAACATAACCTTAACCCTAGGTCCAATCGGAACCCTAACCGGATCTCTAACCCTAGCCCTCAACATAACCCTAACACTAGGTCCAACCGGAACCCTAAACGGAACTCTAAACCTAGCCCGCAACATAGCCCTAACCCTAGGTCCAATCGGAACCCTAACCGGGTCTGTAAACCTAGCCCTCAATATAACCCTAACTCTAGGTCCAATCGGAAACCTAACCGGATCCCTAACCCTAGCCCTCAACATAACCCTAACCCTAGGACCAATCCGAACCCTAACCAGATCTCTACCCCTCGCCCTCAACATAATCCTAACCCGAGGTCCAATCGGAACCCTAACCGGATCTCTAAACCTAGCCCTCAACATAACCCTAACCCTAGGTCCAATCGGAACCCTAACCGGATCTCTAACCCTAGCCCTCAACATAACCCTAACCCTAGGACCAATCGGAACGCTAAATGGATATCTAACCCTTCCCCTCAACGTAACCCTAACCCTAGGTCCAGTCGGAACCCTAACCGGAACTCTAACCCTAGCCCTCAAAATAACCCTAACCCAAGGTCCAATCGGAACCCTAACCGGATATCTATCCCTAGCCCTCAAAATAACCCTAACCCTAAGTCCAATCGGAACCCTAACCGGATCTCTAACCCTAGCCCTCAACATAACCCTAACCCTAGGCCCAATCGGGACCCTAACCGGATCTCTAACCCTAGCCCTCAACATAACCCTAACCCTAGGTTCAATCGGAACCCTAACCGAATCTGTATACATAGACCTCAACATAACCCTAACCCTAGATCCAATCGGAAACCTAACCGGTTCTCTAACCCTAGCCCTCAACATAACCCTAACCCTAGGTCCAATCGGAACCCTAACCGGATCTCTAACCCTAGCCCTCAACATAACCCAAACCCTAGGTCCAATCGGAACCCTAACCGGATCTGTATACCTAGCCCTCAACATAACCCTAACCCTAGGTCCAATCGGAAACCTCACCGGATCTCTAACCCTAGCCCTCAACATAACCCTAACCCTAGGTCCAATCGGAACCCTAACTGGATCTCTAACCCTAGCCCTCAACATAACCCTAACCCTAGGTCCAATCGATACCCTAAACGGATATCTAACCCTAGCCCTCAACATAACCCTAACCCTAGGTCCAATCGGAACCCTTAACGGAACTCTAACCCTAGCCCTCAACATAACCATAACCCTAGGTCCAATCGGAACCCTAACCGGATCCATAACCCTAGCCCTCAACATAACCCTATCCCTATGACCAATCCGAACCCTAACCGGATCTCTACCCCTCGCCCTCAACATAACCCTAACCCGAGGTCCAATCGGAACCCTACCCGGATCTCTAAACCTAGCCCTCAACATAACCCTAACCCGAGGTCCATTCGGAACCCTAACCGGACCTCTAAACCTAGCCCTCAACATAACCCTAACCCTAGGCCCAATCGGAACCCTAACCGGATCTCTAACCCTAGCCCTCAACATAACCCTAACCCTAGGACCAATCGGAACCCTAACCGGATCTCTAAACCTAGCCCTCAAATTAACCCTAACCCTAGGTCCAATCGGAACCCTAAACGGAAATCTAACCCTATCCCTCAACATAACCCTATTCCTAGGTCCAATCGGAACCCTAACCGGAACTCTAACCATAGCCCTCAACATAACCCTAACCCTAGGACCAATCGGAAACCTAAATGGATATCTAATCCTTCCCCTCAACATAACCCTAACCCTAGGTCCAATCGGAAACCTAACCGGATCTCTAAACCTAGCCCTCAAATTAACCCTAACCCTAGGTCCAATCGGAACCCTAAACGGAAATCTAACCCTATCCCTCAATATAACCCTATCTCTAGGTCCAATCGGAACCCTAACCGGATCTCTAACCCTAGCCCTCAACATAACCCTAACCCTAGGTCCAATCGGAACCCTAACCGGATCCCTAACCCTAGCCCTCAACATAACCCTAACCCTAGGACCAATCCGAACCCTAACCGGATCTCTACCCCTCGCCCTCAACATAACCCTAACCCGAGGTCCAATCGGAACCCTAACCGGATCTCTAAACCTAGCCCTCAACATAACCCTAACCCGAGGTCCAATCGGAACCCTAACCGGACCTCTAAACCTAGCCCTCAACATAAACCTAACCTTAGGTCCAATCGGAACCCTAAAAGGATCTCTAAACCTAGCCCTCAACATAACCCTAACCCTATGTCCAGTCGGAACCCTAACCGGAACTCTAACCCTAGCCCTCAAAATAACCCTAACCCAAGGTCCAATCGGAACCCTAACCGGATATCTATCCCTATCCCTCATCATAACCCTAACCCTAGGTCCAATCGGAACCCTAACCGGATCTGTATACATAGACCTCAACATAACCCTAACCCTAGGTCCAATCGTAAACCTAACAGGTTCTCTAACCCTAGCCCTCAACATAACCCTAACCCTAGGTACAATCGGAACTCTAACCGGATCTCTAACCGTAGCCCTCAACATAACACTAACGCTAGGTCCAATCGGAACCCTAACCGGATCTCTAACCCTAGCCCTCAATATAACCCTAACCCTAGGTCCAATCGGAACCCTAAACGGATATCTAACCCTAGCCCTCAACATAACCCTAACCCTAGGTCCAATCGGAACCCTAAACGGAACTCTAACCCTAGCCCTCAACATAACCCTAACCCTAGGTCCAATCGGAACCCTAACCGGGTCTGTAAACCTAGGCTCAACATAACCCTAACTCTAGGTCCAATCGGAACCCTAACCGGATCCCTAACCCTAGCCCTCAACATAACCCTAACCCTAGGACCAATCCGAACCCTAACCGAATCTCTACCCCTCGCCCTCAACATAACCCTAACCCTAGGTCTAATCGGAACCCTAAACGGAACTCTAACCCTAGCCCTCAACATAACCATAACCCTAGGTCCAATCGGAACCCTAACCGGATCTCTAAACCTAGCCCTCAACATAACCCGAACCCTAGGACCAATCGGAACTCTAAATGGATATCTAACCCTTCCCCTCAAAGTAACCCTAATCCTAGGTCCAATCGGAAACCTAACCGGATCTCTAACCCTAGCCCTCAACATAACCCTAACCCTAGGTGCAATCGGAACCCTAACACGATCTCTAAACCTCGCCCTCAACATAACCCTAACCCTAGGTCCAATCGGAATCCTAACCGGATCTCTAACTCTAGCCCTCAACATAACCCTAACCCTAGGTCCAATCGGAACCCTAACCGGGTCTGTATAGCTAGCCCTCAACATAACCCTAAGCCTAGGTCCAATCAGAACCCTAACCGGATCCCTAACCCTAACCCTCAACATAACCCTAACCCTAGGACCAATCCGAACCTTAACCGGATCTCTACCCCTCGCCCTCAACATAACCCTAACACGAGGTCCAATCGGAACACTAACAGGATCTCTAAAACTAGCCCTCAACATAACCCTAACCCTAGGTCCAGTCGGAACCCTAACCGGAACTCTAACCCTAGCCCTCAAAATAACCCTAACCCAAGGTCCAATCGGAACCCTAACCGGATATCTATCCCTAGCCCTCAAAATAACACTAACCCTAAGTCCAATCGGAACCCTAACCGGATCTCTAACCCTAGCCCTCAACATAACCCTAACCCTAGGCCCAATCGGGACCCTAACCGGATCTCTAACCCTAGCCCTCAACATAAGCCTAACCCTAGGTCCAATCGGAACCCTAACCGAATCTGTATACATAGACCTCAACATAACCCTAACCCTAGGTCCAATCGGAAACCTAACCGGTTCTCTAACCCTAGCCCTCAACATAACCCTAACCCTAGGTCCAATCGGAACCCTAACCGGATCTCTAACCCTAGCCCTCAACATAACCCTAACCCTAGATCCAATCGGAACCCTAACCGGATCTGTATACCTAGCCCTCAACATAACCCTAACCCTAGGTCCAATCGGAAACCTCACGGGATCTCTAACACTAGCCCTCAACATAACCCTAACCCTAGGTCCAATCGGAACCCTAAACGGATATCTAACCCTAGCCCTCAACATAACCCTAACCCTAGGTCCAATCGGAACCCTAAACGGAACTCTAACCCTAGCCCTCAACATAACCCTAACCCTAGGTCCAATCGGAACCCTAACCGGATCCATAACCCTAGCCCTCAACATAACCCTAACCCTAGGTCCAATAGGAACCTTAACCGGATCTCTAACCATAGCCCTCAACATAACCCTAGCCCGAGGTCCAATCGGAACCCTAACCGGATCTGTATACCTAGCCCTCAACATAACCCTAACCCTAGGTCCAATCGGAACCCTAAACGGAAATCTAACCCTAGCCCTCAACATAACCCTAACCCTAGGTCCAATCGGAACCCTAAACGGAACTCTAACCCTAGCCCTCAACATAACCATAACACTAGGTCCTATCGGAACCCTAACCGGATCCCTAACCCTAGCCCTCAACATAACCCTAACCCTATGACCAATCCGAACCCTAACCGGTCTCTACCCCTCGCCCTCAACATAACCCTAACCCGAGGTCCAATCGGAACCCTAACCGGATCTCTAAACCTAGCCCTCATCATAACAATAACTCGAGGTCCATTCGGAACCCTAACCGGATCTCTAAACCTAGCCCTCAACATAACCCTAACCCTACGTCCAATCGGAACCCTAACAGGATCTCTACCCCTCTTCCTCAACATAACCCTAAACCTAGGTCCAATCGGAACCCTAACCGGATCTCTAACCCTAGCCCTCAACATAACCCTAACCCTACATCCAACCGGAACCCTAACCGATTCTCTAACCCTAGCCCTCAACATAACCCTAACCCTAGGTCCAATCGGAACCCTAACCGGATCTCTAACCCTAGCCCTCAACATAACCCTAACCCTAGGTCCAATCGGAACCCTAGCCGGATCTCTAACCCTAGCCCTCAACATAACCCTAACCCTAGGTCCAATCGGAACCCTAAACGGATATCTAACCCTAGCCCTCAACATAACCCTAACCCTAGGTCCAATCGGAACCCTAAACGGAACTCTAACCCTAGCCCTCAACATAACCCTAAACCTAGATCCAATCGGAACCCTAACCGGATCCATAACCGTAGCCCTCAACATAACCCTAACCCTAGGTCCAATAGGAACCTTAACCGGATCTCTAACCCTAGCCCTCAACATAACCCTAGCCCGAGGTCCAATCGGAACCCTAACCGGATCTGTATACCTAGCCCTCAACATAACAATAACCCTAGGTCCAATCTGAACCCTAAACGGATATCTAACCCTAGCCCTCATCATAACCCTAACCCTAGGTTCAATCGGAACCCTAAACGGAACTCTAACCCTAGCCCTCAACATAACCATAACCCTAGGTCCAATCGGAACCCTAACCGGATCCCTAACCCTAGACCTCAACATAACCCTAACCCTATGACCAATCCGAACCCTAACCGGATCTCTACCCCTCGCCCTCAACATAACCCTAACCCGAGGTCCAATCGGAACCCTAACCGGATCTCTAAACCTAGCCCTCATCATAACCCTAACCCGAGGTCCATTCGGAACCCTAACCGGATCTCTAAACCTAGCCCTCAACATAACCCTAACCCTAGGTCCAATCGGAACCCTAACCGAATCTCTAACCCTAGCCCTCAACATAACCCTAACCCTACGACCAATCGGAACCCTAACAGGATCTCTACCCCTCTTCCTCAACATAACCCTAAACCTAGGTCCAATCGGAACCCTAACCGGATCTCTAACCCTAGCCCTCAACATAACCCTAACCCTAGGTCCAATCGGAACCCTAACCGGATCTCTAACCCTAGTCCTCAACCTAACCCTAACCCTAGGTCCAATCGGAACCCTAACCGGATCTGTATACCTAGCCCTCACCATAACCCTAACCGTAGGTCCAATCGGAAACCTAACCGGATCTCTAACCCTAGCCCTCAACAGAACCCTAACCCTACGTCCAATCGGAACCCTAACCGGATCTCTAACCCTAACCCTCAACATAACCCTAACCCTAGGTCCAATCGGAACCCTAACCTGATCTCTAACCCTAGCCCTCAATATAACCCTAACTCTAGGTCCAATCGGAACCCTAACCGGATCTCTAACCCTAGCCCTCAACACAACGCTAACCCTGGGTCCAACCGTAACCCTTACCGGATCTCTAACCCTAGCCCTCAACATAACCCTAACCCTAGGTCCAATCGGAACCCTAACCGGATCTCTAACCCTAGCCCTCAACACAACGCTAACCGTGGAACCAATCGTAAACCTTACCGGATCTCTAACCCTAGCCCTCAACATAACCCTAACCCTAGGTCCAATCGGAACCCTAATCGGGTCTGTATACCTAGCCGTCAACATAACCCTAACCCTAGGTCCAATCGGAACCCTAAACGAATCCCGAACCCTAGGCCTCAACATAACCCTAACCCTAGGACCAATCCGAACTCTAACCAGATCTCTGCCCCTCGCCCTATACATAACCCTAACCCGAGGTCCAAACGGAACCCTTACCGGATCTCAAAACCTAGCCCTCAACTTAACCCTAACCCTAGGACCAATCGGAACCCTACATGGATATCTAAACCTAGCCCTCAACGTAACCCTAACCCTAGGTCCAATCGGAACCCTAACCCCATATCTAAACATAGCCCTCAACATAACCCTAACCCTAGGTCCAATCGGTACCCTAACAGGATCTCTACCCCTCTTCCTCAACATAACCCTAACCCTAGGTCCAATCGGAACCCTAACCGGATCTCTAACCCCAGCCCTCAACATAACCCTAACCCTAGGTCCAATCGGAACCCTAACCGGATCTCTAACCCTTGCCCTCCACATAACCCTAACCCTAGGTCCAATCGGAACCCTAACCGGATCTCTAACCCTAGCCCTCAAAATAACCCTAACCCTAGGTCCAATCGGAACCCTAACCGGATCTGTATACCTAGCCCTCAACATAACCCTAAACCTAGGTCCAATCGGAAACCTAACCGGACCTCTAACCCTAGCCCTCAACATAACCCTAACCCTAGGTCCAATCGGAACCCTAAACGGAACTCTAACCCTAGCCCTCAACATAACCATAACCCTAGGTCCAATCGGAACCCTAACCGGATAAATAACCCTAGCTCTCAACATAACCCTAACCCTAGGTCCAGTCGGAACCCTAAACGGATATCTAAACCTAGCCCTCATCATAACCCTAACCCTAGGTCCAATCGGAACCCTAACCGGATCTCTAACCCTAGCCCTGAACATAACCCTAACCCTAGGACCAATCGGAACCCTAAATGGATATCTAACCCTTCCCCTCAACATAACCCTAACCCTAGGTCCAATCGGAACCCTATCCGGATCTCTAACCCTCGCCCTCAACATAACCCTAACCCTAGGTCCAATCGGGACCCTAACCGGATCTCTAACCCTAGCCCTCAACATAACCCTAACCCTAGGTCCAATCGGAACCCTAACCGGGTCTGTATACCTAGCCCTCAACATAACCCTAACCCTAGGTCCAATCGGAACCCTAACCGGATCCCTAACCCTAACCCTCAACATAACCCTAACCCTAGGACCAATCCGAACCCTAACCGGATCTCTACCCCTCATCCTCAAAAAAACCCTAACCCGAGGTCCAATCGGATCCCTAACCGGATCTCTAAACCTAGCCCTCAACATAACCCTAACCCTAGGTCCAGTCGGAACCCTAACCGGAACTCTAACCCTAGCCCTCAACATAACCCTAACCCTAGGTCCAATCGGAACCCTAACCTGATCTCTAACCCTTGCCCTCCACATAACCCTAACCCTAGGTCCAATCGGAACCCTAACCGGATCTGTATACCTAGCCCTCTACATAACCCTAACCCTAGGTCCAATCAGAAACCTAACCGGATCTCTAACCCTAGCCCTCAACATAACCCTAACCTTAGGTCCAATCGGAACCCTAAACGGAACTCTAACCCTAGCCCTCAACATAACCATAACCCTAGGTCCAATTGGAACCCTAACCAGATCCATAACCCTAGCCCTCAACATAACCCTAACCCTAGGTCCAATAGGAACCCTAACCGGATCTCTAACCCTAGCCCTCAACATAACCCTAGCCCGAGGTCCAATCGGAACCCTAACCGATTCTCTAACCCTAGCCCTCAACATAACCCTAACCCTAGGTCCAATCGGAACACTAACCGGATCTCTAACCCTAGCCCTCAACATAACATTAACACTTGGTCCAATCGGAAACCTAACCGATTCTCTAACCCTAGCCCTCAACATAACCCTAACCCAAGGTCCAATCGGAACACTAACCGGATCTCTAACCCTAGCCCTCAACATAACCCTAACACTTGGTCCAATCGGAAACCTAACCGGATCTCTAACCCTAGCCCTCAACATAACCCTAACCCTAGGTCCAATCGGAACCCTAACCGGATCTCTAACCCTCGCCCTCAACATAACCCTAACCCTAGGTCCAATCGGAACAGTAACCGGATCTGTATACCTAGCCCTCAACATAACCCTAACCCTAGGTCCAATCGGAAACCTAACCGATTCTCTAACCCTAGCCCTCAACATAACCCTAACCCTAGGTCCAATCGGAACCCTAACCGAATCTCTAACCCTAGCCCTCAACATAACCCTAACCCTACGACCAATCGGAACCCTAACAGGATCTCTACCCCTCTTCCTCAACATAACCCTAAACCTAGGTCCAATCGGAACCCTAACCGGATCTCTAACCCTAGCCCTCAACATAACCCTAACCCTAGGTCCAATCGGAACCCTAACCGGATCTCTAACCCTAGTCCTCAACCTAACCCTAACCCTAGGTCCAATCGGAACCCTAACCGGATCTGTATACCTAGCCCTCACCATAACCCTAACCGTAGGTCCAATCGGAAACCTAACCGGATCTCTAACCCTAGCCCTCAACAGAACCCTAACCCTACGTCCAATCGGAACCCTAACCGGATCTCTAACCCTAACCCTCAACATAACCCTAACCCTAGGTCCAATCGGAACCCTAACCTGATCTCTAACCCTAGCCCTCAACATAACCCTAACCCTAGGTCCAATCGGAACCCTAACCGGATCTCTAACCCTAGCCCTCAACACAACGCTAACCGTGGGACCAATCGTAAACCTTACCGGATCTCTAACCCTAGCCCTCAACATAACCCTAACCCTAGTTCCAATCGGAACCCTAACCGGGTCTGTATACCTAGCCGTCAACATAACCCTAACCCTAGGTCCAATCGGAACCCTAACCGAATCCCGAACCCTAGGCCTCAACATAACCCTAACCCTAGGACCAATCCGAACTCTAACCAGATCTCTGCCCCTCGCCCTATACATAACCCTAACCCGAGGTCCAAACGGAACCCTTACCGGATCTCAAAACCTAGCCCTCAACTTAACCCTAACCCTAGGACCAATCGGAACCCTACATGGATATCTAAACCTAGCCCTCAACGTAACCCTAACCCTAGGTCCAATCGGAACCCTAACCCCATATCTAAACATAGCCCTCAACATAACCCTAACCCTAGGTCCAATCGGTACCCTAACAGGATCTCTACCCCTCTTCCTCAACATAACCCTAACCCTAGGTCCAATCGGAACCCTAACCGGATCTCTAACCCCAGCCCTCAACATAACCCTAACCCTAGGTCCAATCGGAACCCTAACCGGATCTCTAACCCTTGCCCTCCACATAACCCTAACCCTAGGTCCAATCGGAACCCTAACCGGATCTCTAACCCTAGCCCTCAAAATAATCCTAACCCTAGGTCCAATCGGAACCCTAACCGGATCTGTATACCTAGCCCTCAACATAACCCTAAACCTAGGTCCAATCGGAAACCTAACCGGACCTCTAACCCTAGCCCTCAACATAACCCTAACCCTAGGTCCAATCGGAACCCTAAACGGAACTCTAACCCTAGCCCTCAACATAACCATAACCCTAGGTCCAATCGGAACCCTAACCGGATAAATAACCCTAGCTCTCAACATAACCCTAACCCTAGGTCCAGTCGGAACCCTAAACGGATATCTAAACCTAGCCCTCATCATAACCCTAACCCGAGGTCCAATCGGAACCCTAACCGGATCTCTAACCCTAGCCCTGAACATAACCCTAACCCTAGGACCAATCGGAACCCTAAATGGATATCTAACCCTTCCCCTCAACATAACCCTAACCCTAGGTCCAATCGGAACCCTATCCGGATCTCTAACCCTCGCCCTCAACATAACCCTAACCCTAGGTCCAATCGGGACCCTAACCGGATCTCTAACCCTAGCCCTCAACATAACCCTAACCCTAGGTCCAATCGGAACCCTAACCGGGTCTGTATACCTAGCCCTCAACATAACCCTAACCCTAGGTCCAATCGGAACCCTAACCGGATCCCTAACCCTAACCCTCAACATAACCCTAACCCTAGGACCAATCCGAACCCTAACCGGATGTCTACCCCTCATCCTCAAAAAAACCCTAACCCGAGGTCCAATCGGATCCCTAACCGGATCTCTAAACCTAGCCCTCAACATAACCCTAACCCTAGGTCCAGTCGGAACCCTAACCGGAACTCTAACCCTAGCCCTCAACATAACCCTAACCCTAGGTCCAATCGGAACCCTAACCTGATCTCTAACCCTTGCCCTCCACATAACCCTAACCCTAGGTCCAATCGGAACCCTAACCGGATCTGTATACCTAGCCCTCAACATAACCCTAACCCTAGGTCCAATCAGAAACCTAACCGGATCTCTAACCCTAGCCCTCAACATAACCCTAACCTTAGGTCCAATCGGAACCCTAAACGGAACTCTAACCCTAGCCCTCAACATAACCATAACCCTAGGTCCAATTGGAACCCTAACCAGATCCATAACCCTAGCCCTCAACATAACCCTAACCCTAGGTCCAATAGGAACCCTAACCGGATCTCTAACCCTAGCCCTCAACATAACCCTAGCCCGAGGTCCAATCGGAACCCTAACCGATTCTCTAACCCTAGCCCTCAACATAACCCTAACCCTAGGTCCAATCGGAACACTAACCCGATCTCTAACCCTAGCCCTCAACATAACATTAACACTTGGTCCAATCGGAAACCTAACCGATTCTCTAACCCTAGCCCTCAACATAACCCTAACCCAAGGTCCAATCGGAACACTAACCGGATCTCTAACCCTAGCCCTCAACATAACCCTAACACTTGGTCCAATCGGAAACCTAACCGGATCTCTAACCCTAGCCCTCAACATAACCCTAACCCTAGGTCCAATCGGAACCCTAACCGGATCTCTAACCCTCGCCCTCAACATAACCCTAACCCTAGGTCCAATCGGAACCGTAACCGGATCTGTATACCTAGCCCTCAACATAACCCTAACCCTAGGTCCAATCGGAACCCTAACCGATTCTCTAACCCTAGCCCTCAACATAACCCTAACCCTAGGTCCAATCGGAACCTTAAATGGATCTCTAACCCTAGCCCTCAACATAACCCTAATCCTAGGTCCAATCGGAACCCTAAACGGATATCTAACCCTAGCCCTCAACATAACCCTAACCCTAGGTCCAATTGGAACCCTAAACGGAACTCTAACCCTAGCCCTCAACATAACCATAACCCTAGGTCCAATCGGAACCCTAACCGGATTCCTAACCCTAGCCCTCAACATAACCCTAACCCTATGACCAATCCGAACCCTAACCGAATCTCTACCCCTCGCCCTCAACATAACCCTAACCCGAGGTCCAATCGGAACCTAACCGGATCTCTAAACCTAGCCCTCAACATAACCCTAACCCGAGGTCCATTCGGAACCCTAACCGGATCTCTAAACCTAGTCCTCAACATAACCCTAACCCTAGGTCCAATCGGATCCCTAACCGGATATCTAACCCTAGCCCTCAACATAACCCTAACCCTAGGACCAATCGGAACCCTAAACGGATATCTAACCATAGCCCTCAACATAACCCTAACCCTAGGTCCAATCGGAACCCTAAACGGAACTCTAACCCTAGCCGTCAACATAAACCTAACCCTAGGTCCAATCGGAACCCTAACCGGGTCTGTAAACCTAGCCCTCAACATAACCCTAACCCTAGGTCCCATCGGAACCCTAACCGGGTCTGTATACCTAGCCGTCAACATAATCCTAACCCTAGGTCCAATCGGAACCCTAACCGGATCCCTAACCCTAGGCCTCAACATAACCCTAACCCTAGGACCAATCCGAACTCTAACCGGATCTCTGCCCCTCGCCCTATACATAACCCTAACCCGGGGTCCAATCGGAACCGTAACCGGATCTCTAAACCTAGCCCTCAACTTAACCCTAACCCTAGGACCAATCAGAACCCTACATGGATATCTAAACCTAGCCCTCAACGTAACCCTAACCCTAGGTCCAATCGGAACCCTAACCGGATATCTAAACATAGCCCTGAACATAACCCTAACCCTAGGTCCAATCGATACCCTAACAGGATCTCTACCCCTCTTCCTCAACATAACACTAACCCTAGGTCCAATCGGAACCCTAACCGATTCTCTAACCCTAGCCCTCAACATAACCCTAACCCTAGGTCCAATCGGAACACTAACCGGATCTCTAACCCTAGCCCTCAACCTAACAATAACACTTGGTCCAATCGGAAACCTAACCGGATCTCTAACCCTAGCCCTCAACATAACCCTAACCCTAGGTCCAATCGGAACCCTAACCGGATCTCTAACCCTCGCCCTCAACATAACCCTAACCCTAGGTCCAATCGGAACCGTAACCGGATCTGTATACCTAGCCCTCAACATAACCCTACCCCTAGGTCCAATCGGAACCCTAACCGATTCTCTAACCCTAGCCCTCAACATAACCCTAACCCTAGGTCCAATCGGAACACTAACCGGATCTCTAACCCTAGCCCTCAACATAACCCTAACACTTGGTCCAATCGGAAACCTAACCGGATCTCTAACCCTAGCCCTCAACATAACCCTAACCCTAGGTCCAATCGGAACCCTAACCGGATCTCTAACCCTCGCCCTCAACATAACCCTAACCCTAGGTCCAATCGGAACCGTAACCGGATCTGTATACCTAGCCCTCAACATAACCCTAACCCTAGGTCCAATCGGAACCCTAACCGATTCTCTAACCCTAGCCCTCAACATAACCCTAACCCTAGGTCCAATCGGAACACTAACCCGATCTCTAACCCTAGCCCTCAACATAACATTAACACTTGGTCCAATCGGAAACCTAACCGATTCTCTAACCCTAGCCCTCAACATAACCCTAACCCAAGGTCCAATCGGAACACTAACCGGATCTCTAACCCTAGCCCTCAACATAACCCTAACACTTGGTCCAATCGGAAACCTAACCGGATCTCTAACCCTAGCCCTCAACATAACCCTAACCCTAGGTCCAATCGGAACCCTAACCGGATCTCTAACCCTCGCCCTCAACATAACCCTAACCCTAGGTCCAATCGGAACCGTAACCGGATCTGTATACCTAGCCCTCAACATAACCCTAACCCTAGGTCCAATCGGAACCCTAACCGATTCTCTAACCCTAGCCCTCAACATAACCCTAACCCTAGGTCCAATCGGAACCTTAAATGGATCTCTAACCCTAGCCCTCAACATAACCCTAATCCTAGGTCCAATCGGAACCCTAAACGGATATCTAACCCTAGCCCTCAACATAACCCTAACCCTAGGTCCAATTGGAACCCTAAACGGAACTCTAACCCTAGCCCTCAACATAACCATAACCCTAGGTCCAATCGGAACCCTAACCGGATTCCTAACCCTAGCCCTCAACATAACCCTAACCCTATGACCAATCCGAACCCTAACCGAATCTCTACCCCTCGCCCTCAACATAACCCTAACCCGAGGTCCAATCGGAACCTAACCGGATCTCTAAACCTAGCCCTCAACATAACCCTAACCCGAGGTCCATTCGGAACCCTAACCGGATCTCTAAACCTAGTCCTCAACATAACCCTAACCCTAGGTCCAATCGGATCCCTAACCGGATATCTAACCCTAGCCCTCAACATAACCCTAACCCTAGGACCAATCGGAACCCTAAACGGATATCTAACCATAGCCCTCAACATAACCCTAACCCTAGGTCCAATCGGAACCCTAAACGGAACTCTAACCCTAGCCGTCAACATAAACCTAACCCTAGGTCCAATCGGAACCCTAACCGGGTCTGTAAACCTAGCCCTCAACATAACCCTAACCCTAGGTCCCATCGGAACCCTAACCGGGTCTGTATACCTAGCCGTCAACATAATCCTAACCCTAGGTCCAATCGGAACCCTAACCGGATCCCTAACCCTAGGCCTCAACATAACCCTAACCCTAGGACCAATCCGAACTCTAACCGGATCTCTGCCCCTCGCCCTATACATAACCCTAACCCGGGGTCCAATCGGAACCGTAACCGGATCTCTAAACCTAGCCCTCAACTTAACCCTAACCCTAGGACCAATCAGAACCCTACATGGATATCTAAACCTAGCCCTCAACGTAACCCTAACCCTAGGTCCAATCGGAACCCTAACCGGATATCTAAACATAGCCCTGAACATAACCCTAACCCTAGGTCCAATCGATACCCTAACAGGATCTCTACCCCTCTTCCTCAACATAACACTAACCCTAGGTCCAATCGGAACCCTAACCGATTCTCTAACCCTAGCCCTCAACATAACCCTAACCCTAGGTCCAATCGGAACACTAACCGGATCTCTAACCCTAGCCCTCAACCTAACAATAACACTTGGTCCAATCGGAAACCTAACCGGATCTCTAACCCTAGCCCTCAACATAACCCTAACCCTAGGTCCAATCGGAACCCTAACCGGATCTCTAACCCTCGCCCTCAACATAACCCTAACCCTAGGTCCAATCGGAACCGTAACCGGATCTGTATACCTAGCCCTCAACATAACCCTACCCCTAGGTCCAATCGGAACCCTAACCGATTCTCTAACCCTAGCCCTCAACATAACCCTAACCCTAGGTCCAATCGGAACACTAACCGGATCTCTAACCCTAGCCCTCAACATAACCCTAACACTTGGTCCAATCGGAAACCTAACCGGATCTCTAACCCTAGCCCTCAACATAACCCTAACCCTAGGTCCAATCGGAACCCTAACCGGATCTCTAACCCTCGCCCTCAACATAACCCTAACCCTAGGTCCAATCGGAACCGTAACCGGATCTGTATACCTAGCCCTCAACATAACCCTAACCCTAGGTCCAATCGGAACCCTAACCGATTCTCTAACCCTAGCCCTCAACATAACCCTAACCCTAGGTCCAATCGGAACCCTAAATGGATCTCTAACCCTTGCCCTCAACATAACCCTAATCCTAGGTCCAATCGGAACCCTAAACGGATATCTAACCCTATCCCTCAACATAACCCTAACCCTAGGTCCAATCGGAACCCTAAACGGAACTCTAACCCTAGCCCTCAACATAACCATAACCCTAGGTCCAATCGGAACCCTAACCGGATCCCTAACCCTAGCCGTCAACATAACCCTAACCCTATTACCAATCCGAACCCTAACCGAATCTCTACCCCTCGCCCTCAACATAACCCTAACCCGAGGTCCAATCGGAACCTAACCGGATCTCTAAACCTAGCCCTCAACATAACCCTAACCCAAGGTCCATTCGGAACCCTAACCGGATCTCTAAACCTAGCCGTCAACATAACCCTAACCCTAGGTGCAATCGGAACCCTAACCGGATATCTAACCCTAGCCCTCAACATAACCCTAACCCTAGGACCAATCGGAACCCTAAACGGATATCTAACCATAGCCCTCAACATAACCCTAACCCTAGGTCCAATCGGAACCCTAAACGGAACTCTAACCCTAGCCGTCAACATAACCCTAACCCTAGGTCCAATCGGAACCCTAACCGGATCTGTAAACCTAGCCCTCAACATAACCCTAACCCTAGGTCCCATCGGAACCCTAACCGGGTCTGTATACCTAGCCGTCAACATAATCCTAACCCTAGGTCCAATCGGAACCCTAACCGGATCCCTAACCCTAGGCCTCAACATAACCCTAACCCTAGGACCAATCCGAACTCTAACCGGATCTCTGCCCCTCGCCCGATACATAACCCTAACCCGGGGTCCAATCGGAACCCTAACCGGATCTCTAAACCTAGCCCTCAACTTAACCCTAACCCTAGGACCAATCGGAACCCTACATGGATATCTAAACCTAGCCCTCAACGTAACCCTAACCCTAGGTCCAATCGGAACCCTAACCGGATATCTAAACATAGCCCTGAACATAACCCTAACCCTAGGTCCAATCGATACCCTAACAGGATCTCTACCCCTCTTCCTCAACATAACACTAACCCTAGGTCCAATCGGAACCCTAACCGGATCTCTAACCCCAGCCCTCAACATAACCGTAACCCTAGGTCCATTGGGAACCCTAACCGGATATCTAACCCTTGCCCTCCACATAACCCTAACCCTAGGTCCAATCGGAACCCTAACCGGATCTGTATACCTAGCCCTCAACATAACCCTAACCCTAGGTCCAATCAGAAACCTAACCGGATCTCTAACCCTAGCCCTCAACATAACCCTAACCTTAGGTCCAATCGGAACCCTAAACAGAACTCTAACCCTAGCCCTCAACATAACCATAACCCTAGGTCCAATAGGAACCCTAACCGGATCTCTAACCCTAGCCCTCAACATAACCCTAGCCCGAGGTCCAATCGGACCCCTAACCGGATCTGTATACGTAGCCTTCAACATAACCCTAACCCTAGGTCCAATCGGAACCCTAACCGGATCTCTAACCCTCGCCCTCAACATAACCCTAACCCTAGGTCCAATCGGAACCGTAACCGGATCTGTATACCTAGCCCTCAACATAACCCTAACCCTTGGTCCAATCGGAACCCTAACCGATTCTCTAACCCTAGCCCTCAACATAACCCTAACCCTAGGTCCAATCCGAAACCTAACCGGATCTCTAAACCTAGCCCTCAAATTAACCCTAACCGTAGGTCCAATCGGAACCCTAAATGGATCTCTAACCCTAGCCCTCAACATAACCCTAACCCTAGGTCCAATCGGAACCCTAAACGGATATCTAACCCTAGCCCTCAACATAACCCTAACCCTAGGTCCAATCGGAACCCTAAACGGAACTCTAACCCGAGCCCTCAACATAACCATAACCCTAGGTCCAATCGGAACCCTAACCGGATCTCTAACCCTAGCCCTCAACATAACCCTAACCCTAGGTCCAATCGGAACCCTAACCGGATCTCTAACCCTAGTCCTCAACCTAACCCTAACCCTAGGTCCAATCGGAACCCTAACCGGATCTGTATACCTAGCCCTCACCATAACCCTAACCGTAGGTCCAATCGGAAACCTAACCGGATCTCTAACCCTAGCCCTCAACAGAACCCTAACCCTACGTCCAATCGGAACCCTAACCGGATCTCTAACCCTAACCCTCAACATAACCCTAACCCTAGGTCCAATCAGAACCCTAACCTGATCTCTAACCCTAGCCCTCAACATAACCCTAACCCTAGGTCCAATCGGAACCCTAACCGGATCTCTAACCCTAGCCCTCAACACAACGCTAACCGTGGGACCAATCGTAAACCTTACCGGATCTCTAACCCTAGCCCTAAACATAACCCTAACCCTAGTTCCAATCGGAACCCTAACCGGGTCTGTATACCTAGCCGTCAACATAACCCTAACCCTAGGTCCAATCGGAACCCTAACCGAATCCCGAACCCTAGGCCTCAACATAACCCTAACCCTAGGACCAATCCGAACTCTAACCAGATCTCTGCCCCTCGCCCTATACATAACCCTAACCCGAGGTCCAAACGGAACCCTTACCGGATCTCAAAACCTAGCCCTCAACTTAACCCTAACCCTAGGACCAATCGGAACCCTACATGGATATCTAAACCTAGCCCTCAACCTAACCCTAACCCTAGGTCCAATCGGAACCCTAACCCCATATCTAAACATAGCCCTCAACATAACCCTAACCCTAGGTCCAATCGGTACCCTAACAGGATCTCTACCCCTCTTCCTCAACATAACCCTAACCCTAGGTCCAATCGGAACCCTAACCGGATCTCTAACCCCAGCCCTCAACATAACCCTAACCCTAGGTCCAATCGGAACCCTAACCGGATCTCTAACCCTTGCCCTCCACATAACCCTAACCCTAGGTCCAATCGGAACCCTAACCGGATCTCTAACCCTAGCCCTCAAAATAACCCTAACCCTAGGTCCAATCGGAACCCTAACCGGATCTGTATACCTAGCCCTCAACATAACCCTAAACCTAGGTCCAATCGGAAACCTAACCGGACCTCTAACCCTAGCCCTCAATATAACCCTAACCCTAGGTCCAATCGGATACCTAAACGGAACTCTAACCCTAGCCCTCAACATAACCATAACCCTAGGTCCAATCGGAACCCTAACCGGATAAATAACCCTAACTCTCAACATAACCCTAACCCTAGGTCCAGTCGGAACCCTAAACGGATATCTAAACCTAGCCCTCATCATAACCCTAACCCGAGGTCCAATCGGAACCCTAACCGGATCTCTAACCCTAGCCCTGAACATAACCCTAACCCTAGGACCAATCGGAACCCTAAATGGATATCTAACCCTTCCCCTCAACATAACCCTAACCCTAGGTCCAATCGGAACCCTAAACGGATATCTAAACCTAGCCCTCATCATAACCCTAACCCGAGGTCCAATCGGAACCCTAACCGGATCTCTAACCCTAGCCCTGAACATAACCCTAACCCTAGGACCAATCGGAACCCTAAATGGATATCTAACCCTTCCCCTCAACATAACCCTAACCCTAGGTCCAATCGGGACCCTAACCGGATCTCTAACCCTAGCCCTCAACATAACCCTAACCCTAGGTCCAATCGGAACCCTAACCGGGTCTGTATACCTAGCCCTCAACATAACCCTAACCCTAGGTCCAATCGGAACCCTAACCGGATCCCTAACCCTAACCCTCAACATAACCCTAACCCTAGGACCAATCCGAACCCTAACCGGATCTCTACCCCTCATCCTCAAAAAAACCCTAACCAGAGGTCCAATCGGATCCCTAACCGGATCTCTAAACCTAGCCCTCAACATAACCCTAACCCTAGGTCCAGTCGGAACCCTAACCGGAACTCTAACCCTAGCCCTCAACATAACCCTAACCCTAGGTCCAATCGGAACCCTAACCTGATCTCTAACCCTTGCCCTCCACATAACCCTAACCCTAGGTCCAATCGGAACCCTAACCGGATCTGTATACCTAGCCCTCAACATAACCCTAACCCTAGGTCCAATCAGAAACCTAACCGGATCTCTAACCCTAGCCCTCAACATAACCCTAACCTTAGGTCCAATCGGAACCCTAAACGGAACTCTAACCCTAGCCCTCAACATAACCATAACCCTAGGTCCAATTGGAACCCTAACCAGATCCATAACCCTAGCCCTCAACATAACCCTAACCCTAGGTCCAATAGGAACCCTAACCGGATCTCTAACCCTAGCCCTCAACATAACCCTAGCCCGAGGTCCAATCGGAACCCTAACCGATTCTCTAACCCTAGCCCTCAACATAACCCTAACCCTAGGTCCAATCGGAACACTAACCGGATCTCTAACCCTAGCCCTCAACATAACATTAACACTTGGTCCAATCGGAAACCTAACCGATTCTATAACCCTAGCCCTCAACATAACCCTAACCCAAGGTCCAATCGGAACACTAACCGGATCTCTAACCCTAGCCCTCAACATAACCCTAACACTTGGTCCAATCGGAAACCTAACCGGATCTCTAACCCTAGCCCTCAACATAACCCTAACCCTAGGTCCAATCGGAACCCTAACCGGATCTCTAACCCTCGCCCTCAACATAACCCTAACCCTAGGTCCAATCGGAACCGTAACCGGATCTGTATACCTAGCCCTCAACATAACCCTAACCCTAGGTCCAATCGGAACCCTAACCGATTCTCTAACCCTAGCCCTCAACATAACCCTAACCCTAGGTCCAATCGGAACCTTAAATGGATCTCTAACCCTAGCCCTCAACATAACCCTAATCCTAGGTCCAATCGGAACCCTAAACGGATATCTAACCCTAGCCCTCAACATAACCCTAACCCTAGGTCCAATCGGAACCCTAAACGGAACTCTAACCCTAGCCCTCAACATAACCATAACCCTAGGTCCAATCGGAACCCTAACCGGATCCCTAACCCTAGCCCTCAACATAACCCTAACCCTATGACCAATCCGAACCCTAACCGAATCTCTACCCCTCGCCCTCAACATAACCCTAACCCGAGGTCCAATCGGAACCTAACCGGATCTCTAAACCTAGCCCTCAACATAACCCTAACCCGAGGTCCATTCGGAACCCTAACCGGATCTCTAAACCTAGTCCTCAACATAACCCTAACCCTAGGTCCAATCGGATCCCTAACCGGATATCTAACCCTAGCCCTCAACATAACCCTAACCCTAGGACCAATCGGAACCCTAAACGGATATCTAACCATAGCCCTCAACATAACCCTAACCCTAGGTCCAATCGGAACCCTAAACGGAACTCTAACCCTAGCCGTCAACATAACCCTAACCCTAGGTCCAATCGGAACCCTAACCGGGTCTGTAAACCTAGCCCTCAACATAACCCTAACCCTAGGTCCCATCGGAACCCTAACCGGGTCTGTATACCTAGCCGTCAACATAATCCTAACCCTAGGTCCAATCGGAACCCTAACCGGATCCCTAACCCTAGGCCTCAACATAACCCTAACCCTAGGACCAATCCGAACTCTAACCGGATCTCTGCCCCTCGCCCTATACATAACCCTAACCCGGGGTCCAATCGGAACCGTAACCGGATCTCTAAACCTAGCCCTCAACTTAACCCTAACCCTAGGACCAATCAGAACCCTACATGGATATCTAAACCTAGCCCTCAACGTAACCCTAACCCTAGGTCCAATCGGAACCCTAACCGGATATCTAAACATAGCCCTGAACATAACCCTAACCCTAGGTCCAATTGATACCCTAACAGGATCTCTACCCCTCTTCCTAAACATAACACTAACCCTAGGTCCAATCGGAACCCTAACCGATTCTCTAACCCTAGCCCTCAACATAACCCTAACCCTAGGTCCAATCGGAACACTAACCGGATCTCTAACCCTAGCCCTCAACATAACAATAACACTTGGTCCAATCGGAAACCTAACCGGATCTCTAACCCTAGCCCTCAACATAACCCTAACCCTAGGTCCAATCGGAACCCTAACCGGATCTCTAACCCTCGCCCTCAACATAACCCTAACCCTAGGTCCAATCGGAACCGTAACCGGATCTGTATACCTAGCCCTCAACATAACCCTACCCCTAGGTCCAATCGGAACCCTAACCGATTCTCTAACCCTAGCCCTCAACATAACCCTAACCCTAGGACCAATCCGAACTCTAACCGGATCTCTGCCCCTCGCCCTATACATAACCCTAACCCGGGGTCCAATCGGAACCCTAACCGGATCTCTAAACCTAGCCCTCAACTTAACCCTAACCCTAGGACCAATCGGAACCCTACATGGATATCTAAACCTAGCCCTCAACGTAACCCTAACCCTAGGTCCAATCGGAACCCTAACCGGATATCTAAACATAGCCCTGAACATAACCCTAACCCTAGGTCCAATCGATACCCTAACAGGATCTCTACCCCTCTTCCTCAACATAACACTAACCCTAGGTCCAATCGGAACCCTAACCGGATCTCTAACCCCAGCCCTCAACATAACCGTAACCCTAGGTCCATTGGGAACCCTAACCGGATATCTAACCCTTGCCCTCCACATAACCCTAACCCTAGGTCCAATCGGAACCCTAACCGGATCTGTATACCTAGCCCTCAACATAACCCTAACCCTACGTCCAATCAGAAACCTAACCGGATCTCTAACCCTAGCCCTCAACATAACCCTAACCTTAGGTCCAATCGGAACCCTAAACAGAACTCTAACCCTAGCCCTCAACATAACCATAACCCTAGGTCCAATCGGAACCCTAACCGGATCCATAACCCTAGCCCTCAACATAACCCTAACCCTAGGTCCAATAGGAACCCTAACCGGATCTCTAACCCTAGCCCTCAACATAACCCTAGCCCGAGGTCCAATCGGACCCCTAACCGGATCTGTATACGTAGCCTTCAACATAACCCTAACCCTAGGTCCAATCGGAACCCTAACCGGATCTCTAACCCTCGCCCTCAACATAACCCTAACCCTAGGTCCAATCGGAACCGTAACCGGATCTGTATACCTAGCCCTCAACATAACCCTAACCCTAGGTCCAATCGGAACCCTAACCGATTCTCTAACCCTAGCCCTCAACATAACCCTAACCCTAGGTCCAATCCGAAACCTAACCGGATCTCTAAACCTAGCCCTCAAATTAACCCTAACCGTAGGTCCAATCGGAACCCTAAATGGATCTCTAACCCTAGCCCTCAACATAACCCTAACCCTAGGTCCAATCGGAACCCTAAACGGATATCTAACCCTAGCCCTCAACATAACCCTAACCCTAGGTTCAATCGGAACCCTAAACGGAACTCTAACCCTAGCCCTCAACATAACCATAACCCTAGGTCCAATCGGAACCCTAACCGGATCTCTAACCCTAGCCCTCAACATAATCCTAACCCTAGGTCCAATCGGAACCCTAACCGGATCTGTATACCTAGCCCTCAACATAACCCTAACCCTAGGTCCAATCGGAACCCTAACCGGATCTCTAACCCTCGCCCTCAACATAACCCTAACCCTAGGTCCAATCGGAACCGTAACCGGATCTGTATACCTAGCCCTCAACATAACCCTAACCCTAGGTCCAATCGGAACCCTAACCGATTCTCTAACCCTAGCCCTCAACATAACCCTAACCCTAGGTCCAATCGGAAACCTAACCGGATCTCTAAACCTAGCCCTCACATTAACCCTAACCCTAGGTCCAATCGGAACCCTAAATGGATCTCTAACCCTAGCCCTCAACATAACCCTAACCCTAGGTCCAATCGGAACCCTAAACGGATATCTAACCCTAGCCCTCAACATAACCCTAACCCTAGGTCCAATCGGAACCCTAAACGGAACTCTAACCCTAGCCCTCAACATAACCATAACCCTAGGTCCAATCGGAAGCCTAACCGGATCCCTAACCCTAGCCCTCAACATAACCCTAATCCTATGACCAATCCGAACCCTAACCGAATCTCTACCCCTCGCTCTCAACATAACCCTAACCCGAGGTCCAATCGGAACCTAACCAGATCTCTAAACCTAGCCCTCAACATAACCCTAAACCGAGGTCCATTCGGAACCCTAACCGGATCTCTAAACCTAGCCCTCAACATAACCCAAACCCTAGGTCCAATCGGAACCCTAACCGGATATCTAACCCTAGCCCTCAACATAACCCTAACCCTAGGACCAATCGGAACCCTAAACGGATATCTAACCATATCCCTCAACATAACCATAACCCTAGGTCCAATCGGAACCCTAAACGGAACTCTAACCCTAGCCCTCAACATAACCCTAACCCTAGGTCCAATTGGAACCCTAACCGGGTCTGTAAACCTAGCCCTCAACATAACCCTAACCCTAGGTCCAATCGGAACCCTACCCGGATCCCTAACCCTAGCCCTCAACATAACCCTAACCCTAGGAACAATCCGAACCCTAACCGGATCTCTACCCCTCGCCCTCAACATAACCCTAACCCGAGGTCCAATCGGAACCCTAACCGGATCCCGAACCCTCGCCCTCAACATAACCCTAACCCGAGGTCCAATCGGAACCCTAACCGGATCTCTAAACCTAGGCCTCAACATAACCCTAACCCTAGGACCAATCGGAACCCTACATGGATATCTAAACCTAGCCCTCAACGTAACCCTAACCCTAGGTCCAATCGGAACCCTAACCGGATCTCTAACCCTTGCCCTCCACATAACCCTAACCCTAGGTCCAATCTGAACCCTAACCGGATCTCTAACCCTAGCCCTCAACATAACCCTAACCCTAGGTCCAATCGGAACGCTAACCGGATCTGTATACCTAGCCCTCAACATAACCCTAACCCTAGGTCCAATCGGAAACCTAACCGGATCTCCAACCCTAGCCCTCAACATAACCCTTACCCTACGTCCAATCGGAACCCTAACCGGATCTCTAACCCTAGCCCTCAATATAACCCTAACCCTAGGTCCAATCGGAACCCTAACCGGATATCTAACCCTAGCCCTCAACATAACCCTAACCCTAGGTCCAATCGGAACCCTAAACGGAACTCTAACCCTAGCCCTCAACATAAACCTAACCCTAGGTCCAATTGGAAAACCAAATGGATATCTAACCCTAGCCCTCAACATAACCCTAACCCTAGGTCCAATAGGAACCCTACCAGGAACTCTACCCCTCGCCCTCAACATAACCCTAACCCTAGATCCAATCGGAACCCTAACCGGGTCTGTATACCTAGCCCTCAACATAACCCTAACCCTAGGTCCAATCGGAACCCTAACCGGATCCCTAACCCTAGCCGTCAACATAACCCTAACCCTAGGACCAAATAACCCTAACCGGATCTCTAACCCTCGCCCTAAACATAACCCTAACCCGAGGTCCAATCTGAACCCTAACCGGATCTCTAAACCTAGCCCTCAACATAACCCTAACCCTAGGTCCAATCGGAACCCTAACTGGATCTCTAACCCTAGCCCTCAACATAACCCTAACCCTAGGACCAATCGGAACCCTAAATGGATATCTAACCCTAGCCCTCAACATAACCCTAACCCTAGGTCCAATCGGAACCCTAACCGGATATCTAAACCTAGCCCTCAACATAACCCTAACCCTAGGTCCAATTGGAACCCTAACAGGATCTCTACCCCTCGCCCTCAACATAACCCTAAACAAAGGTCCAATCGGAACCCTAACCGGGTCTGTAAACCTAGCCCTCAACATAACCCTAACCCTAGGTCCAGTCGGAACCCTAACCGGAACTCTAACCCTAGCCCTCAAAATAACCCTAACCCAAGGTCCAATCGGAACCCTAACCGGATATCTATCCCTAGCCCTCAACATAACCCTAACCCTAAGTCCAATCGGAACCCTAACCGGATCTCTATCCCTAGGCATCAACATAACCCTAACCCTAGGTCCAATCGGAACCCTAACCGGATCTCTAACCCTAGCTCTCAACATAACCCTAACCCTAGGTCCAATCGGAACCCTAACCGGATCTGTATACATAGACCGCAACATAACCCTAACCCTAGGTCCAATCGGAACCCTAACCGGATCTCTAACCCTAGCCCTCAACATAACCCTAACCCTAGGTCCATTCGGAACCCTAACCGGATCTGTATACCTAGCCCTCAACATAACCCTAACCCTAGGTCCAATCGGAACCCTAACCGGAACGCTAAACCTAGCCCTCAAAATAACCCTAACCCTAGGTCCAATCGGAACCCTAACCGGAACTCTAACCCTAGCCCTCAACATAACCCTAACCCTAGGTCCAATCGAAACCCTAACCGGATATCCATCCCTAGCCCTCAACATAACCCTAACCCTAGGTCCAATCGGAACCCTAACCGGATCTCTAACCCTCGCCCTCAACATAACCCTAACCCTAGGTCCAATCGGAACCGTAACCGGATCTGTATACCTAGCCCTCAATATAACCCTAACCCTAGGTCCAATCGGAACCCTAACCGATTCTCTAACCCTAGCCCTCAACATAACCCTAACCCTAGGTCCAATCGGAAACCTAACCGGATCTCTAAACCTAGCCCTCAAATTAACCCTAACCCTAGGTCCAATCGGAACCCTAAATGGATCTCTAACCCTAGCCCTCAACATAACCCTAACCCTAGGTCCAATCGGAACCCTAAACGGATATCTAACCCTAGCCCTCAACATAACCCTAACCCTAGGTCCAATCGGAACCCTAAACGGAACTCTAACCCTAGCCCTCAACATAACCATAACCCTAGGTCCAATCGGAACCCTAACCGGATCCCTAACCCTAGCCCTCAACATAACCTTAATCCTATGACCAATCCGAACCCTAACCGAATCTCTACCCCTCGCTCTCAACATAACCCTAACCCGAGGTCCAATCGGAACCTAACCAGATCTCTAAACCTAGCCCTCAACATAACCCTAACCCGAGGTCCATTCGGAACCCTAACCGGATCTCTAAACCTAGCCCTCAACATAACCCTAACCCTAGGTCCAATCGGAACCCTAACCGGATATCTAACCCTAGCCCTCAACATAACCCTAACCCTAGGACCAATCGGAACCTTAAACGGATATCTAACCATAGCCCTCAACATAACCATAACCCTAGGTCCAATCGGAACCCTAAACGGAACTCTAACCCTAGCCCTCAACATAACCCTAACCCTAGGTCCAATTGGAACCCTAACCGGGTCTGTAAACCTAGCCCTCAACATAACCCTAACCCTAGGTCCAATCGGAACCCTACCCGGATCCCTAACCCTAGCCCTCAACATAACCCTAACCCTAGGAACAATCCGAACCCTAACCGGATCTCTACCCCTCGCCCTCAACATAACCCTAACCCGAGGTCCAATCGGAACCCTAACCGGATCCCGAACCCTCGCCCTCAACATAACCCTAACCCGAGGTCCAATCGGAACCCTAACCGGATCTCTAAACCTAGGCCTCAACATAACCCTAACCCTAGGACAAATCGGAACCCTACATGGATATCTAAACCTAGCCCTCAACGTAACCCTAACCCTAGGTCCAATCGGAACCCTAACCGGATCTCTAACCCTTGCCCTCCACATAACCCTAACCCTAGGTCCAATCTGAACCCTAACCGGATCTCTAACCCTAGCCCTCAACATAACCCTAACCCTACGTCCAATCGGAACGCTAACCGGATCTGTATACCTAGCCCTCAACATAACCCTAACCCTAGGTCCAATCGGAAACCTAACCGGATCTCCAACCCTAGCCCTCAACATAACCCTTACCCTACGTCCAATCGGAACCCTAACCGGATCTGTAACCCTAGCCCTCAATATAACCCTAACCCTAGGTCCAATCGGAACCCTAACCGGATATCTAACCCTAGCCCTCAACATAACCCTAACCCTAGGTCCAATCGGAACCCTAACCGGATATCTAACCCTAGCCCTCAACATAACCCTAACCCTAGGTCCAATTGGAACCCTAACAGGATCTCTACCCCTCGCCCTCAACATAACCCTAAACAAAGGTCCAATCGGAACCCTAACCGGGTCTGTAAACCTAGCCCTCAACATAACCCTAACCCTAGGTCCAGTCGGAACCCTAACCGGAACTCTAACCCTAGCCCTCAAAATAACCCTAACCCAAGGTCCAATCGGAACCCTAACCGGATATCTATCCCTAGCCCTCAACATAACCCTAACCCTAAGTCCAATCGGAACCCTAACCGGATCTCTATCCCTAGGCATCAACATAACCCTAACCCTAGGTCCAATCGGAACCCTAACCGGATCTCTAACCCTAGCTCTCAACATAACCCTAACCCTAGGTCCAATCGGAACCCTAACCGGATCTGTATACATAGACCGCAACATAACCCTAACCCTAGGCCCAATCGGAACCCTAACCGGATCTCTAACCCTAGCCCTCAACATAACCCTAACCCTAGGTCCATTCGGAACCCTAACCGGATCTGTATACCTAGCCCTCAACATAACCCTAACCCTAGGTCCAATCGGAACCCTAACCGGAACGCTAAACTTAGCCCTCAAAATAACCCTAACCCTAGGTCCAATCGGAACCCTAACCGGAACTCTAACCCTAGCCCTCAACATAACCCTAACCCTAGGTCCAATCGAAACCCTAACCGGATATCCATCCCTAGCCCTCAACATAACCCTAACCCTAGGTCCAATCGGAACCCTAACAGGATCTCTAACCCTAGCCCTCAACATAACCCTAACCCTAGGTCCAATCGGAACCCTAACCGGATATCTAAACATAGCCCTGAACATAACCCTAACCCTAGGTCCAATCGATACCCTAACAGGATCTCACCCCTCTTCCTCAACATAACACTAACCCTAGGTCCAATCGGAACCCTAACCGGATCTCTAACCCCAGCCCTCAACATAACCCTAACCCTAGGTCCAATCGGAACCCTAACCGGATCTCTAACCCTTGCCCTCCACATAACCCTAACCCTAGGTCCAATCGGAACCCTAACCGGATCTGTATACCTAGCCCTCAACATAACCCTAACCCTAGGTCCAATCAGAAACCTAACCGGATCTCTAACCCTAGCCCTCAACATAACCCTAACCTTAGGTCCAATCGGAACCCTAAACAGAACTCTAACCCTAGCCCTCAACATAACCATAACCCTAGGTCCAATCGGAACCCTAACCGGATCCATAACCCTAGCCCTCAACATAACCCTAACCCTAGGTCCAATAGGAACCCTAACCGGATCTCTAACCCTAGCCCTCAACATAACCCTAGCCCGAGGTCCAATCGGACCCCTAACCGGGTCTGTATACGTAGCCTTCAACATAACCCTAACCCTAGGTCCAATCGGAACCCTAACCGGATCTCTAACCCTCGCCCTCAACATAACCCTAACCCTAGGTCCAATCGGTACCCTAACAGGATCTCTACCCCTCTTCCTCAACATAACCCTACCCTTGGTCCAATCGGATCACTAACCGGATCTCTAACCCCAGCCCTCAACATAACCCTAACCCTAGGTCCAATCGGAACCCTAACCGGATCTCTAACCCTTGCCCTCCACATAACCCTAACCCTAGGTCCAATCGGAACCCTAACCGGATCTCTAACCCTAGCCCTCAACATAACCCTAACCCTAGGTCCAATCGGAACCCTAACCGGATCTGTATACCTAGCCCTCAACATAACCCTAACCCTAGGTCCAATCGGAACCCTAACCGGATCTCTAACCCTCGCCCTCAACATAACCCTAACCCTAGGTCCAATCGGAACCGTAACCGGATCTGTATACCTAGCCCTCAACATAACCCTAACCCTAGGTCCAATCGGAACCCTAACCGATTCTCTAACCCTAGCCCTCAACATAACCATAACCCTAGGTCCAATCGGAAACCTAACCGGATCTCTAAACCTAGCCCTCAAATTAACCCTAACCCTAGGTCCAATCGGAACCCTAAATGGATCTCTAACCCTAGCCCTCAACATAACCCTAACCCTAGGTCCAATCGGAACCCTAAACGGATATCTAACCCTAGCCCTCAACATAACCCTAACCCTAGGTCCAATCGGAACCCTAAACGGAACTCTAACCCTAGCCCTCAACATAACCTTAACCCTAGGTCCAATCGGAACCCTAACCGGATTCCTAACCATAGCCCTCAACATAACCCTAATCCTATGACCAATCCGAACCCTAACCGAATCTCTACCCCTCGCTCTCAACATAACCCTAACCCGAGGTCCAATCGGAAACTAACCGGATCTCTAAACCTAGCCCTCAACATAACCCTAACCCGAGGTCCATTCGGAACCCTAACCGGATCTCTAAACCTAGCCCTCAACATAACCCTAACCCTAGGTCCAATCGGAACCCTAACCGGATATCTAACCCTAGCCCTCAACATAACCCTAACCCTAGGACCAATCGGAACCCTAAACGGATATCTAACCAAAGCCCTCAACATAACCATAACCCTAGGTCCAATCGGAACCCTAAACGGAACTCTAACCCTAGCCCTCAACATAACCCTAACCCTAGGTCCAATTGGAACCCTAACCGGGTCTGTAAACCTAGCCCTCAACATAACCCTAACCCTAGGTCCAATCGGAACCCTAACCGGATATCTAACCCTAGCCCTCAACATAACCCTAACCCTAGGTCCAATCGGAACCCTAAACGGAACTCTAACCCTAGCCCTCAACATAAACCTAACCCTAGGTCCAATTGGAAAACCAAATGGATATCTAACCCTAGCCCTCAACATAACCCTAACCCTAGGTCCAATAGGAACCCTATCAGGAACTCTACCCCTCGCCCTCAACATAACCCTAACCCTAGATCCAATCGGAACCCTAACCGGGTCTGTATACCTAGCCCTCAACATAACCCTAACCCTAGGTCCAATCGGAACCCTAACCGGATCCCTAACCCTAGCCGTCAACATAACCCTAACCCTAGGAACAAATAACCCTAACCGGATCTCTAACCCTCGCCCTAAACATAACCCTAACCCGAGGTCCAATCTGAACCCTAACCGGATCTCTAAACCTAGCCCTCAACATAACCCTAACCCTAGGTCCAATCGGAACCCTAACTGGATCTCTAACCCTAGCCCTCAACATAACCCTAACCCTAGGTCCAATCAGAACCCTAACCGGATATCTAACCCTAGCCCTCAACATAACCCTAACCCTAGGTCCAATTGGAACCCTAACAGGATCTCTACCCCTCGCCCTCAACATAACCCTAAACAAAGGTCCAATCGGAACCCTAACCGGGTCTGTAAACCTAGCCCTCAACATAACCCTAACCCTAGGTCCAGTCGGAACCCTAACCGGAACTCTAACCCTAGCCCTCAAAATAACCCTAACCCAAGGTCCAATCGGAACCCTAACCGGATATCTATCCCTAGCCCTCAACATAACCCTAACCCTAAGTCCAATCGGAACCCTAACCGGATCTCTATCCCTAGGCATCAACATAACCCTAACCCTAGGTCCAATCGGAACCCTAACCGGATCTCTAACCCTAGCTCTCAACATAACCCTAACCCTAGGTCCAATCGGAACCCTAACCGGATCTGTATACATAGACCGCAACATAACCCTAACCCTAGGCCCAATCGGAACCCTAACCGGATCTCTAACCCTAGCCCTCAACATAACCCTAACCCTAGGTCCATTCGGAACCCTAACCGGATCTGTATACCTAGCCCTCAACATAACCCTAACCCTAGGTCCAATCGGAACCCTAACCGGAACGCTAAACTTAGCCCTCAAAATAACCCTAACCCTAGGTCCAATCGGAACCCTAACCGGAACTCTAACCCTAGCCCTCAACATAACCCTAACCCTAGGTCCAATCGAAACCCTAACCGGATATCCATCCCTAGCCCTCAACATAACCCTAACCCTAGGTCCAATCGGAACCCTAACAGGATCTCTAACCCTAGCCCTCAACATAACCCTAACAGTAGGTCCAATCGGAACCCTAACCGGATATCTAAACATAGCCCTGAACATAACCCTAACCCTAGGTCCAATCGATACCCTAACAGGATCTCACCCCTCTTCCTCAACATAACACTAACCCTAGGTCCAATCGGAACCCTAACCGGATCTCTAACCCCAGCCCTCAACATAACCCTAACCCTAGGTCCAATCGGAACCCTAACCGGATCTCTAACCCTTGCCCTCCACATAACCCTAACCCTAGGTCCAATCGGAACCCTAACCGGATCTGTATACCTAGCCCTCAACATAACCCTAACCCTAGGTCCAATCAGAAACCTAACCGGATCTCTAACCCTAGCCCTCAACATAACCCTAACCTTAGGTCCAATCGGAACCCTAAACAGAACTCTAACCCTAGCCCTCAACATAACCATAACCCTAGGTCCAATCGGAACCCTAACCGGATCCATAACCCTAGCCCTCAACATAACCCTAACCCTAGGTCCAATAGGAACCCTAACCGGATCTCTAACCCTAGCCCTCAACATAACCCTAGCCCGAGGTCCAATCGGACCCCTAACCGGATCTGTATACGTAGCCTTCAACATAACCCTAACCCTAGGTCCAATCGGTACCCTAACAGGATCTCTACCCCTCTTCCTCAACATAACCCTACCCTTGGTCCAATCGGATCACTAACCGGATCTCTAACCCCAGCCCTCAACATAACCCTAACCCTAGGTCCAATCGGAACCCTAACCGGATCTCTAACCCTTGCCCTCCACATAACCCTAACCCTAGGTCCAATCGGAACCCTAACCGGATCTCTAACCCTAGCCCTCAACATAACCCTAACCCTAGGTCCAATCGGAACCCTAACCGGATCTGTATACCTAGCCCTCAACATAACCCTAACCCTAGGTCCAATCGGAACCCTAACCGGATCTCTAACCCTCGCCCTCAACATAACCCTAACCCTAGGTCCAATCGGAACCGTAACCGGATCTGTATACCTAGCCCTCAACATAACCCTAACCCTAGGTCCAATCGGAACCCTAACCGATTCTCTAACCCTAGCCCTCAACATAACCCTAACCCTAGGTCCAATCGGAAACCTAACCGGATCTCTAAACCTAGCCCTCAAATTAACCCTAACCCTAGGTCCAATCGGAACCCTAAATGGATCTCTAACCCTAGCCCTCAACATAACCCTAACCCTAGGTCCAATCGGAACCCTAAACGGATATCTAACCCTAGCCCTCAACATAACCCTAACCCTAGGTCCAATCGGAACCCTAAACGGAACTCTAACCCTAGCCCTCAACATAACCTTAACCCTAGGTCCAATCGGAACCCTAACCGGATTCCTAACCATAGCCCTCAACATAACCCTAATCCTATGACCAATCCGAACCCTAACCGAATCTCTACCCCTCGCTCTCAACATAACCCTAACCCGAGGTCCATTCGGAACCCTAACCGGATCTCTAAACCTAGCCCTCAACATAACCCTAACCCTAGGTCCAATCGGAACCCTAACCGGATATCTAACCCTAGCCCTCAACATAACCCTAACCCTAGGACCAATCGGAACCCTAAACGGATATCTAACCATAGCCCTCAACATAACCATAACCCTAGGTCGAATCGGAACCCTAAACGGAACTCTAACCCTAGCCCTCAACATAACCCTAACCCTAGGTCCAATTGGAACCCTAACCGGGTCTGTAAACCTAGCCCTCAACATAACCCTAACCCTAGGTCCAATCGGAACCCTAACCGGATATCTAACCCTAGCCCTCAACATAACCCTAACCCTAGGACCAATCGGAACCCTAAACGGATATCTAACCATAGCCCTCAACATAACCATAACCCTAGGTCCAATCGGAACCCTAAACGGAACTCTAACCCTAGCCCTCAACATAACCCTAACCCTAGGTCCAATTGGAACCCTAACCGGGTCTGTAAACCTAGCCCTCAACATAACCCTAACCCTAGGTCCAATCGGAACCCTAACCGGATCTCTACCCCTCGCCCTCAACATAACCCTAACCCTAGGTCCAATCGGAACCCTAACCGGATCCCGAACCCCCGCCCTCAACATAACCCTAACCCTAGGAACAATCCGAACCCTAACCGGATCTCTACCCCTCGCCCTCAACATAACCCTAACCCTAGGTCCAATCGGAACCCTAACCGGATCCCGAACCCCCGCCCTCAACATAACCCTAACCCGAGGTCCAATCGGAACCCTAACCGGATCTCTAAACCTAGGCCTCAACATAACCCTAACCCTAGGACGAATCGGAACCCTACATGGATATCTAAACCTAGCCCTCAACGTAACCCTAACCCTAGGTCCAATCGGAACCCTAACCGGATCTCTAACCCTTGCCCTCCACATAACCCTAACCCTAGGTCCAATCTGAACCCTAACCGGATCTCTAACCCTAGCCCTCAACATAACCATAACCCTAGGTCCAATCGGTACGCTAACCGGATCTGTATACCTAGCCCTCAACATAACCCTAACCCTAGGTCCAATCGGAAACCTAACCGGATCTCCAACCCTAGCCCTCAACATAACCCTAACCCTAGGTCCAATCGGAACCCTAACCGGATATCTAACCCTAGCCCTCAACATAACCCTAACCCTAGGTCCAATCGGAACCCTAAACGGAACTCTAACCCTAGCCCTCAACATAAACCTAACCCTAGGTCCAATTGGAAAACCAAATGGATATCTAACCCTAGCCCTCAACATAACCCTAACCCTAGGTCCAATAGGAACCCTACCAGGAACTCTACCCCTCGCCCTCAACATAACCCTAACCCTAGATCCAATCGGATCCCTAACCGGGTCTGTATACCTAGCCCTCAACATAACCCTAACCCTAGGTCCAATCGGAACCCTAACCGGATCCCTAACCCTAGCCGTCAACATAACCCTAACCCTAGGACCAAATAACCCTAACCGGATCTCTAACCCTCGCCCTAAACATAACCCTAACCCGAGGTCCAATCTGAACCCTAACCGGATCTCTAAACCTAGCCCTCAACATAACCCTAACCCTAGGTCCAATCGGAACCCTAACTGGATCTCTAACCCTAGCCCTCAACATAACCCTAACCCTAGGACCAATCGGAACCCTAAATGGATATCTAACCCTAGCCCTCAACATAACCCTAACCCTAGGTCCAATCGGAACCCTAACCGGATATCTAACCCTAGCCCTCAACATAACCCTAACCCTAGGTCCAATTGGAACCCTAACAGGATCTCTACCGCTCGCCCTCAACATAACCCTAAACAAAGGTCCAATCGGAACCCTAACCGGGTCTGTAAACCTAGCCCTCAACATAACCCTAACCCTAGGTCCAGTCGGAACCCTAACCGGAACTCTAACCCTAGCCCTCAAAATAACCCTAACCCAAGGTCCAATCGGAACCCTAACCGGATATCTATCCCTAGCCCTCAACATAACCCTAACGCTAAGTCCAATCGGAACCCTAACCGGATCTCTATCCCTAGGCATCAACATAACCCTAACCCTAGGTCCAATCGGAACCCTAACCGGATCTCTAACCCTAGCTCTCAACATAACCCTAACCCTAGGTCCAATCGGAACCCTAACCGGATCTGTATACATAGACCGCAACATAACCCTAACCCTAGGTCCAATCGGAAACCTCACCGGATCTCTAACCCTAGCCCTCAACATAACCCTAACCCTAGGTCCATTCGGAACCCTAACCGGATCTGTATACCTAGCCCTCAACATAACCCTAACCCTAGGTCCAATCGGAACCCTAACCGGAACGCTAAACCTAGCCCTCAAAATAACCCTAACCCTAGGTCCAATCGGAACCCTAACCGGAAGTCTAAACCTAGCCCTCAACATAACCCTAACCCTAGGTCCAATCGAAACCCTAACCGGATATCCATCCCTAGCCCTCAACATAACCCTAACCCTAGGTCCAATCGGAACCCTAACAGGATCTCTAACCCTAGCCCTCAACATAACCCTAACCCTAGGTCCAATCGGAACCCTAACCGGATATCTAAACATAGCCCTGAACATAAACCTAACCCTAGGTCCAATCGATACCCTAACAGGATCTCACCCCTCTTCCTCAACATAACACTAACCCTAGGTCCAATCGGAACCCTAACCGGATCTCTAACCCCAGCCCTCAACATAACCCTAACCCTAGGTCCAATCGGAACCCTAACCGGATCTCTAACCCTTGCCCTCCACATAACCCTAACCCTAGGTCCAATCGGAACCCTAACCGGATCTGTATACCTAGCCCTCAACATAACCCTAACCCTAGGTCCAATCAGAAACCTAACCGGATCTCTAACCCTAGCCCTCAACATAACCCTAACCTTAGGTCCAATCGGAACCCTAAACAGAACTCTAACCCTAGCCCTCAACATAACCATAACCCTAGGTCCAATCGGAACCCTAACCGGATCCATAACCCTAGCCCTCAACATAACCCTAACCCTAGGTCCAATAGGAACCCTAACCGGATCTCTAACCCTAGCCCTCAACATAACCCTAGCCCGAGGTCCAATCGGACCCCTAACCGGATCTGTATACGTAGCCTTCAACATAACCCTAACCCTAGGTCCAATCGGAACCCTAACCGGATCTCTAACCCTCGCCCTCAACATAACCCTAACCCTAGGTCCAATCGGTACCCTAACAGGATCTCTACCCCTCTTCCTCAACATAACCCTACCCTTGGTCCCATCGGATCCCTAACCGGATCTCTAACCCCAGCCCTCAACATAACCCTAACCCTAGGTCCAATCGGAACCCTAACCGGATCTCTAACCCTTGCCCTCCACATAACCCTAACCCTAGGTCCAATCGGAACCCTAACCGGATCTCTAACCCTAGCCCTCAACATAACCCTAACCCTAGGTCCAATCGGAACCCTAACCGGATCTGTATACCTAGCCCTCAACATAACCCTAACCCTAGGTCCAATCGGAACCCTAACCGGATCTCTAACCCTCGCCCTCAACATAACCCTAACCCTAGGTCCAATCGGAACCGTAACCGGATCTGTATACCTAGCCCTCAACATAACCCTAACCCTAGGTCCAATCGGAACCCTAACCGATTCTCTAACCCTAGCCCTCAACATAACCCTAACCCTAGGTCCAATCGGAAACCTAACCGGATCTCTAAACCTAGCCCTCAAATTAACCCTAACCCTAGGTCCAATCGGAACCCTAAATGGATCTCTAACCCTAGCCCTCAACATAACCCTAACCCTAGGTCCAATCGGAACCCTAAACGGATATCTAACCCTAGCCCTCAACATAACCCTAACCCTAGGTCCAATCGGAACCCTAAACGGAACTCTAACCCTAGCCCTCAACATAACCATAACCCTAGGTCCAATCGGAACCCTAACCGGATCCCTAACCCTAGCCCTCATCATAACCCTAATCCTATGACCAATCCGAACCCTAACCGAATCTCTACCCCTCGCTCTCAACATAACCCTAACCCGAGGTCCAATCGGAACCTAACCGGATCTCTAAACCTAGCCCTCAACATAACCCTAACCCGAGGTCCATTCGGAACCCTAACCGGATCTCTAAACCTAGCCCTCAACATAACCCTAACCCTAGGTCCAATCGGAACCCTAACCGGATCTCTAACCCTTGCCCTCCACATAACCCTAACCCTAGGTCCAATCTGAACCCTAACCGGATCTCTAACCCTAGCCCTCAACATAACCATAACCCTAGGTCCAATCGGTACGCTAACCGGATCTGTATACCTAGCCCTCAACATAACCCTAACCCTAGGTCCAATCGGAAACCTAACCGGATCTCCAACCCTAGCCCTCAACATAAACCTAACCCTAGGTCCAATTGGAAAACCAAATGGATATCTAACCCTAGCCCTCAACATAACCCTAACCCTAGGTCCAATAGGAACCCTACCAGGAACTCTACCCCTCGCCCTCAACATAACCCTAACCCTAGATCCAATCGGATCCCTAACCGGGTCTGTATACCTAGCCCTCAACATAACCCTAACCCTAGGTCCAATCGGAACCCTAACCGGATCCCTAACCCTAGCCGTCAACATAACCCTAACCCTAGGACCAAATAACCCTAACCGGATCTCTAACCCTCGCCCTAAACATAACCCTAACCCGAGGTCCAATCTGAACCCTAACCGGATCTCTAAACCTAGCCCTCAACATAACCCTAACCCTAGGTCCAATCGGAACCCTAACTGGATCTCTAACCCTAGCCCTCAACATAACCCTAACCCTAGGACCAATCGGAACCATAAATGGATATCTAACCCTAGCCCTCAACATAACCCTAACCCTAGGTCCAATCGGAACCCTAACCGGATATCTAACCCTAGCCCTCAACATAACCCTAACCCTAGGTCCAATTGGAACCCTAACAGGATCTCTACCGCTCGCCCTCAACATAACCCTAAACAAAGGTCCAATCGGAACCCTAACCGGGTCTGTAAACCTAGCCCTCAACATAACCCTAACCCTAGGTCCAGTCGGAACCCTAACCGGAACTCTAACCCTAGCCCTCAAAATAACCCTAACCCAAGGTCCAATCGGAACCCTAACCGGATATCTATCCCTAGCCCTCAACATAACCCTAACGCTAAGTCCAATCGGAACCCTAACCGGATCTCTATCCCTAGGCATCAACATAACCCTAACCCTAGGTCCAATCGGAACCCTAACCGGATCTCTAACCCTAGCTCTCAACATAACCCTAACCCTAGGTCCAATCGGAACCCTAACCGGATCTGTATATATAGACCGCAACATAACCCTAACCCTAGGTCCAATCGGAAACCTCACCGGATCTCTAACCCTAGCCCTCAACATAACCCTAACCCTAGGTCCATTCGGAACCCTAACCGGATCTGTATACCTAGCCCTCAACATAACCCTAACCCTAGGTCCAATCGGAACCCTAACCGGAACGCTAAACCTAGCCCTCAAAATAACCCTAACCCTAGGTCCAATCGGAACCCTAACCGGAAGTCTAACCCTAGCCCTCAACATAACCCTAACCCTAGGTCCAATCGAAACCCTAACCGGATATCCATCCCTAGCCCTCAACATAACCCTAACCCTAGGTCCAATCGGAACCCTAACAGGATCTCTAACCCTAGCCCTCAACATAACCCTAACCCTAGGTCCAATCGGAACCCTAACCGGATATCTAAACATAGCCCTGAACATAAACCTAACCCTAGGTCCAATCGATACCCTAACAGGATCTCACCCCTCTTCCTCAACATAACACTAACCCTAGGTCCAATCGGAACCCTAACCGGATCTCTAACCCCAGCCCTCAACATAACCCTAACCCTAGGTCCAATCGGAACCCTAACCGGATCTCTAACCCTTGCCCTCCACATAACCCTAACCCTAGGTCCAATAGGAACCCTACCAGGAACTCTACCCATCGCCCTCAACATAACCCTAACCCTAGATCCAATCGGAACCCTAACCGGGTCTGTATACCTAGCCCTCAACATAACCCTAACCATAGGTCCAATCGGAACCCTAACCGATTCTCTAACCCTAGCCCTCAACATAACCCTAACCCTAGGTCCAATCGGAAACCTAACCGGATCTCTAAACCTAGCCCTCAAATTAACCCTAACCCTAGGTCCAATCGGAACCCTAAATGGATCTCTAACCCTAGCCCTCAACATAACCCTAACCCTAGGTCCAATCGGAACCCTAACCGGATCCCTAACCCTAGCCGTCAACATAACCCTAACCCTAGGACCAAATAACCCTAACCGGATCTCTAACCCTCGCCCTAAACATAACCCTAACCCGAGGTCCAATCTGAACCCTAACCGGATCTCTAAACCTAGCCCTCAACATAACCCTAACCCTAGGTCCAATCGGAACCCTAACTGGATCTCTAACCCTAGCCCTCAACATAACCCTAACCCTAGGACCAATCGGAACCCTAAATGGATATCTAACCCTAGCCCTCAACATAACCCTAACCCTAGGTCCAATCGGAACCCTAACCGGATATCTAACCCTAGCCCTCAACATAACCCTAACCCTAGGTCCAATTGGAACCCTAACAGGATCTCTACCGCTCGCCCTCAACATAACCCTAAACAAAGGTCCAATCGGAACCCTAACCGGGTCTGTAAACCTAGCCCTCAACATAACCCTAACCCTAGGTCCAGTCGGAACCCTAACCGGAACTCTAACCCTAGCCCTCAAAATAACCCTAACCCAAGGTCCAATCGGAACCCTAACCGGATATCTATCCCTAGCCCTCAACATAACCCTAACGCTAAGTCCAATCGGAACCCTAACCGGATCTCTATCCCTAGGCATCAACATAACCCTAACCCTAGGTCCAATCGGAACCCTAACCGGATCTCTAACCCTAGCTCTCAACATAACCCTAACCCTAGGTCCAATCGGAACCCTAACCGGATCTGTATACATAGACCGCAACATAACCCTAACCCTAGGTCCAATCGGAAACCTCACCGGATCTCTAACCCTAGCCCTCAACATAACCCTAACCCTAGGTCCATTCGGAACCCTAACCGGATCTGTATACCTAGCCCTCAACATAACCCTAACCCTAGGTCCAATCGGAACCCTAACCGGAACGCTAAACCTAGCCCTCAAAATAACCCTAACCCTAGGTCCAATCGGAACCCTAACCGGAAGTCTAAACCTAGCCCTCAACATAACCCTAACCCTAGGTCCAATCGAAACCCTAACCGGATATCCATCCCTAGCCCTCAACATAACCCTAACCCTAGGTCCAATCGGAACCCTAACAGGATCTCTAACCCTAGCCCTCAACATAACCCTAACCCTAGGTCCAATCGGAACCCTAACCGGATATCTAAACATAGCCCTGAACATAAACCTAACCCTAGGTCCAATCGATACCCTAACAGGATCTCACCCCTCTTCCTCAACATAACACTAACCCTAGGTCCAATCGGAACCCTAACCGGATCTCTAACCCCAGCCCTCAACATAACCCTAACCCTAGGTCCAATCGGAACCCTAACCGGATCTCTAACCCTTGCCCTCCACATAACCCTAACCCTAGGTCCAATCGGAACCCTAACCGGATCTGTATACCTAGCCCTCAACATAACCCTAACCCTAGGTCCAATCAGAAACCTAACCGGATCTCTAACCCTAGCCCTCAACATAACCCTAACCTTAGGTCCAATCGGAACCCTAAACAGAACTCTAACCCTAGCCCTCAACATAACCATAACCCTAGGTCCAATCGGAACCCTAACCGGATCCATAACCCTAGCCCTCAACATAACCCTAACCCTAGGTCCAATAGGAACCCTAACCGGATCTCTAACCCTAGCCCTCAACATAACCCTAGCCCGAGGTCCAATCGGACCCCTAACCGGATCTGTATACGTAGCCTTCAACATAACCCTAACCCTAGGTCCAATCGGAACCCTAACCGGATCTCTAACCCTCGCCCTCAACATAACCCTAACCCTAGGTCCAATCGGTACCCTAACAGGATCTCTACCCCTCTTCCTCAACATAACCCTACCCTTGGTCCAATCGGATCCCTAACCGGATCTCTAACCCCAGCCCTCAACATAACCCTAACCCTAGGTCCAATCGGAACCCTAACCGGATCTCTAACCCTTGCCCTCCACATAACCCTAACCCTAGGTCCAATCGGAACCCTAACCGGATCTCTAACCCTAGCCCTCAACATAACCCTAACCCTAGGTCCAATCGGAACCCTAACCGGATCTGTATACCTAGCCCTCAACATAACCCTAACCCTAGGTCCAATCGGAACCCTAACCGGATCTCTAACCCTCGCCCTCAACATAACCCTAACCCTAGGTCCAATCGGAACCGTAACCGGATCTGTATACCTAGCCCTCAACATAACCCTAACCCTAGGTCCAATCGGAACCCTAACCGATTCTCTAACCCTAGCCCTCAACATAACCCTAACCCTAGGTCCAATCGGAAACCTAACCGGATCTCTAAACCTAGCCCTCAAATTAACCCTAACCCTAGGTCCAATCGGAACCCTAAATGGATCTCTAACCCTAGCCCTCAACATAACCCTAACCCTAGGTCCAATCGGAACCCTAAACGGATATCTAACCCTAGCCCTCAACATAACCCTAACCCTAGGTCCAATCGGAACCCTAAACGGAACTCTAACCCTAGCCCTCAACATAACCATAACCCTAGGTCCAATCGGAACCCTAACCGGATCCCTAACCCTAGCCCTCATCATAACCCTAATCCTATGACCAATCCGAACCCTAACCGAATCTCTACCCCTCGCTCTCAACATAACCCTAACCCGAGGTCCAATCGGAACCTAACCGGATCTCTAAACCTAGCCCTCAACATAACCCTAACCCGAGGTCCATTCGGAACCCTAACCGGATCTCTAAACCTAGCCCTCAACATAACCCTAACCCTAGGTCCAATCGGAACCCTAACCGGATCTCTAACCCTTGCCCTCCACATAACCCTAACCCTAGGTCCAATCTGAACCCTAACCGGATCTCTAACCCTAGCCCTCAACATAACCATAACCCTAGGTCCAATCGGTACGCTAACCGGATCTGTATACCTAGCCCTCAACATAACCCTAACCCTAGGTCCAATCGGAAACCTAACCGGATCTCCAACCCTAGCCCTCAACATAAACCTAACCCTAGGTCCAATTGGAAAACCAAATGGATATCTAACCCTAGCCCTCAACATAACCCTAACCCTAGGTCCAATAGGAACCCTACCAGGAACTCTACCCCTCGCCCTCAACATAACCCTAACCCTAGATCCAATCGGATCCCTAACCGGGTCTGTATACCTAGCCCTCAACATAACCCTAACCCTAGGTCCAATCGGAACCCTAACCGGATCCCTAACCCTAGCCGTCAACATAACCCTAACCCTAGGACCAAATAACCCTAACCGGATCTCTAACCCTCGCCCTAAACATAACCCTAACCCGAGGTCCAATCTGAACCCTAACCGGATCTCTAAACCTAGCCCTCAACATAACCCTAACCCTAGGTCCAATCGGAACCCTAACTGGATCTCTAACCCTAGCCCTCAACATAACCCTAACCCTAGGACCAATCGGAACCATAAATGGATATCTAACCCTAGCCCTCAACATAACCCTAACCCTAGGTCCAATCGGAACCCTAACCGGATATCTAACCCTAGCCCTCAACATAACCCTAACCCTAGGTCCAATTGGAACCCTAACAGGATCTCTACCGCTCGCCCTCAACATAACCCTAAACAAAGGTCCAATCGGAACCCTAACCGGGTCTGTAAACCTAGCCCTCAACATAACCCTAACCCTAGGTCCAGTCGGAACCCTAACCGGAACTCTAACCCTAGCCCTCAAAATAACCCTAACCCAAGGTCCAATCGGAACCCTAACCGGATATCTATCCCTAGCCCTCAACATAACCCTAACGCTAAGTCCAATCGGAACCCTAACCGGATCTCTATCCCTAGGCATCAACATAACCCTAACCCTAGGTCCAATCGGAACCCTAACCGGATCTCTAACCCTAGCTCTCAACATAACCCTAACCCTAGGTCCAATCGGAACCCTAACCGGATCTGTATATATAGACCGCAACATAACCCTAACCCTAGGTCCAATCGGAAACCTCACCGGATCTCTAACCCTAGCCCTCAACATAACCCTAACCCTAGGTCCATTCGGAACCCTAACCGGATCTGTATACCTAGCCCTCAACATAACCCTAACCCTAGGTCCAATCGGAACCCTAACCGGAACGCTAAACCTAGCCCTCAAAATAACCCTAACCCTAGGTCCAATCGGAACCCTAACCGGAAGTCTAACCCTAGCCCTCAACATAACCCTAACCCTAGGTCCAATCGAAACCCTAACCGGATATCCATCCCTAGCCCTCAACATAACCCTAACCCTAGGTCCAATCGGAACCCTAACAGGATCTCTAACCCTAGCCCTCAACATAACCCTAACCCTAGGTCCAATCGGAACCCTAACCGGATATCTAAACATAGCCCTGAACATAAACCTAACCCTAGGTCCAATCGATACCCTAACAGGATCTCACCCCTCTTCCTCAACATAACACTAACCCTAGGTCCAATCGGAACCCTAACCGGATCTCTAACCCCAGCCCTCAACATAACCCTAACCCTAGGTCCAATCGGAACCCTAACCGGATCTCTAACCCTTGCCCTCCACATAACCCTAACCCTAGGTCCAATAGGAACCCTACCAGGAACTCTACCCATCGCCCTCAACATAACCCTAACCCTAGATCCAATCGGAACCCTAACCGGGTCTGTATACCTAGCCCTCAACATAACCCTAACCATAGGTCCAATCGGAACCCTAACCGATTCTCTAACCCTAGCCCTCAACATAACCCTAACCCTAGGTCCAATCGGAAACCTAACCGGATCTCTAAACCTAGCCCTCAAATTAACCCTAACCCTAGGTCCAATCGGAACCCTAAATGGATCTCTAACCCTAGCCCTCAACATAACCCTAACCCTAGGTCCAATCGGAACCCTAAACGGATATCTAACCCTAGCCCTCAACATAACCCTAACCCTAGGTCCAATCGGAACCCTAAACGGAACTCTAACCCTAGCCCTCAACATAACCATAACCCTAGGTCCAATCGGAACCCTAACCGGATCCCTAACCCTAGCCCTCAACATAACCCTAATCCTATGACCAATCCGAACCCTAACCGAATCTCTACCCCTCGCTCTCAACATAACCCTAACCCGAGGTCCAATCGGAACCTAACCGGATCTCTAAACCTAGCCCTCAACATAACCCTAACCCGAGGTCCATTCGGAACCCTAACCGGATCTCTAAACCTAGCCCTCAACATAACCCTAACCCTAGGTCCAATCGGAACCCTAACCGGATATCTAACCCTAGCCCTCAACATAACCCTAACCCTAGGACCAATCGGAACCCTAAACGGATATCTAACCATAGCCCTCAACATAACCATAACCCTAGGTCCAATCGGAACCCTAAACGGAACTCTAACCCTAGCCCTCAACATAACCCTAACCCTAGGTCCAATTGGAACCCTAACCGGGTCTGTAAACCTAGCCCTCAACATAACCCTAACCCTAGGTCCAATCGGAACCCTACCCGGATCCCTAACCCTAGCCCTCAACATAACCCTAACCCTAGGAACAATCCGAACCCTAACCGGATCTCTACCCCTCGCCCTCAACATAACCCTAACCCTAGGTCCAATCGGAACCCTAACCGGATCCCGAACCCTCGCCCTCAACATAACCCTAACCCGAGGTCCAATCGGAACCCTAACCGGATCTCTAAACCTAGGCCTCAACATAACCCTAACCCTAGGACCAATCGGAACCCTACATGGATATCTAAACCTAGCCCTCAACGTAACCCTAACCCTAGGTCCAATCGGAACCCTAACCGGATCTCTAACCCTTGCCCTCCACATAACCCTAACCCTAGGTCCAATCTGAACCCTAACCGGATCTCTAACCCTAGCCCTCAACATAACCATAACCCTAGGTCCAATCGGAACCTAAACCGATTCTCTAACCCTAGCCCTCAACATAACCCTAACCCTAGGTCCAATCGGAAACCTAACCGGATCTCTAAACCTAGCCCTCAAATTAACCCTAACCCTAGGTCCAATCGGAACCCTAAATGGATCTCTAACCCTAGCCCTCAACATAACCCTAACCCTAGGTCCAATCGGAACCCTAAACGGATATCTAACCCTAGCCCTCAACATAACCCTAACCCTAGGTCCAATCGGAACCCTAAACGGAACTCTAACCCTAGCCCTCAACATAACCATAACCCTAGGTCCAATCGGAACCCTAACCGGATCCCTAACCCTAGCCCTCAACATAACCCTAATCCTATGACCAATCCGAACCCTAACCGAATCTCTACCCCTCGCTCTCAACATAACCCTAACCCGAGGTCCAATCGGAACCTAACCGGATCTCTAAACCTAGCCCTCAACATAACCCTAACCCGAGGTCCATTCGGAACCCTAACCGGATCTCTAAACCTAGCCCTCAACATAACCCTAACCCTAGGTCCAATCGGAACCCTAACCGGATATCTAACCCTAGCCCTCAACATAACCCTAACCCTAGGACCAATCGGAACCCTAAACGGATATCTAACCATAGCCCTCAACATAACCATAACCCTAGGTCCAATCGGAACCCTAAACGGAACTCTAACCCTAGCCCTCAACATAACCCTAACCCTAGGTCCAATTGGAACCCTAACCGGGTCTGTAAACCTAGCCCTCAACATAACCCTAACCCTAGGTCCAATCGGAACCCTACCCGGATCCCTAACCCTAGCCCTCAACATAACCCTAACCCTAGGAACAATCCGAACCCTAACCGGATCTCTACCCCTCGCCCTCAACATAACCCTAACCCTAGGTCCAATCGGAACCCTAACCGGATCCCGAACCCTCGCCCTCAACATAACCCTAACCCGAGGTCCAATCGGAACCCTAACCGGATCTCTAAACCTAGGCCTCAACATAACCCTAACCCTAGGACCAATCGGAACCCTACATGGATATCTAAACCTAGCCCTCAACGTAACCCTAACCCTAGGTCCAATCGGAACCCTAACCGGATCTCTAACCCTTGCCCTCCACATAACCCTAACCCTAGGTCCAATCTGAACCCTAACCGGATCTCTAACCCTAGCCCTCAACATAACCATAACCCTAGGTCCAATCGGAACTTAAACCGATTCTCTAACCCTAGCCCTCAACATAACCCTAACCCTAGGTCCAATCGGAAACCTAACCGGATCTCTAAACCTAGCCCTCAAATTAACCCTAACCCTAGGTCCAATCGGAACCCTAAATGGATCTCTAACCCTAGCCCTCAACATAACCCTAACCCTAGGTCCAATCGGAACCCTAAACGGATATCTAACCCTAGCCCTCAACATAACCCTAACCCTAGGTCCAATCGGAACCCTAAACGGAACTCTAACCCTAGCCCTCAACATAACCATAACCCTAGGTCCAATCGGAACCCTAACCGGATCCCTAACCCTAGCCCTCAACATAACCCTAATCCTATGACCAATCCGAACCCTAACCGAATCTCTACCCCTCGCTCTCAACATAACCCTAACCCGAGGTCCAATCGGAACCTAACCGGATCTCTAAACCTAGCCCTCAACATAACCCTAACCCGAGGTCCATTCGGAACCCTAACCGGATCTCTAAACCTAGCCCTCAACATAACCCTAACCCTAGGTCCAATCGGAACCCTAACCGGATATCTAACCCTAGCCCTCAACATAACCCTAACCCTAGGACCAATCGGAACCCTAAACGGATATCTAACCATAGCCCTCAACATAACCATAACCCTAGGTCCAATCGGAACCCTAAACGGAACTCTAACCCTAGCCCTCAACATAACCCTAACCCTAGGTCCAATTGGAACCCTAACCGGGTCTGTAAACCTAGCCCTCAACATAACCCTAACCCTAGGTCCAATCGGAACCCTACCCGGATCCCTAACCCTAGCCCTCAACATAACCCTAACCCTAGGAACAATCCGAACCCTAACCGGATCTCTACCCCTCGCCCTCAACATAACCCTAACCCTAGGTCCAATCGGAACCCTAACAGGATCCCGAACCCTCGCCCTCAACATAACCCTAACCCGAGGTCCAATCGGAACCCTAACCGGATCTCTAAACCTAGGCCTCAACATAACCCTAACCCTAGGACCAATCGGAACCCTACATGGATATCTAAACCTAGCCCTCAACGTAACCCTAACCCTAGGTCCAATCGGAACCCTAACCGGATCTCTAACCCTTGCCCTCCACATAACCCTAACCCTAGGTCCAATCTGAACCCTAACCGGATCTCTAACCCTAGCCCTCAACATAACCATAACCCTAGGTCCAATCGGAACGCTAACCGGATCTGTATACCTAGCCCTCAACATAACCCTAACCCTAGGTCCAATCGGAAACCAGCCGGATCTCCAACCCTAGCCCTCAACATAACCCTTACCCTACGTCCAATCGGAACCCTAACCGGATCTCTAAACCTAGCCCTCAATATAACCCTAACCCTAGGTCCAATCGGAACCCTAACCGGATATCTAACCCTAGCCCTCAACATAACCCTAACCCTAGGTCCAATCGGAACCCTAAACGGAACTCTAACCCTAGCCCTCAACATAAACCTAACCCTAGGTCCAATTGGAACACCAAATGGATATCTAACCCTAGCCCTCAACATAACCCTAACCCTAGGTCCAATAGGAACCCTACCAGGAACTCTACCCATCGCCCTCAACATAACCCTAACCCTAGATCCAATCGGAACCCTAACCGGGTCTGTATACCTAGCCCTCAACATAACCCTAACCATAGGTCCAATCGGAACCCTAACCGATTCTCTAACCCTAGCCCTCAACATAACCCTAACCCTAGGTCCAATCGGAAACCTAACCGGATCTCTAAACCTAGCCCTCAAATTAACCCTAACCCTAGGTCCAATCGGAACCCTAAATGGATCTCTAACCCTAGCCCTCAACATAACCCTAACCCTAGGTCCAATCGGAACCCTAAACGGATATCTAACCCTAGCCCTCAACATAACCCTAACCCTAGGTCCAATCGGAACCCTAAACGGAACTCTAACCCTAGCCCTCAACATAACCATAACCCTAGGTCCAATCGGAACCCTAACCGGATCCCTAACCCTAGCCCTCAACATAACCCTAATCCTATGACCAATCCGAACCCTAACCGAATCTCTACCCCTCGCTCTCAACATAACCCTAACCCGAGGTCCAATCGGAACCTAACCGGATCTCTAAACCTAGCCCTCAACATAACCCTAACCCGAGGTCCATTCGGAACCCTAACCGGATCTCTAAACCTAGCCCTCAACATAACCCTAACCCTAGGTCCAATCGGAACCCTAACCGGATATCTAACCCTAGCCCTCAACATAACCCTAACCCTAGGACCAATCGGAACCCTAAACGGATATCTAACCATAGCCCTCAACATAACCATAACCCTAGGTCCAATCGGAACCCTAAACGGAACTCTAACCCTAGCCCTCAACATAACCCTAACCCTAGGTCCAATTGGAACCCTAACCGGGTCTGTAAACCTAGCCCTCAACATAACCCTAACCCTAGGTCCAATCGGAACCCTACCCGGATCCCTAACCCTAGCCCTCAACATAACCCTAACCCTAGGAACAATCCGAACCCTAACCGGATCTCTACCCCTCGCCCTCAACATAACCCTAACCCTAGGTCCAATCGGAACCCTAACCGGATCCCGAACCCTCGCCCTCAACATAACCCTAACCCGAGGTCCAATCGGAACCCTAACCGGATCTCTAAACCTAGGCCTCAACATAACCCTAACCCTAGGACCAATCGGAACCCTACATGGATATCTAAACCTAGCCCTCAACGTAACCCTAACCCTAGGTCCAATCGGAACCCTAACCGGATCTCTAACCCTTGCCCTCCACATAACCCTAACCCTAGGTCCAATCTGAACCCTAACCGGATCTCTAACCCTAGCCCTCAACATAACCATAACCCTAGGTCCAATCGGAACCTAAACCGATTCTCTAACCCTAGCCCTCAACATAACCCTAACCCTAGGTCCAATCGGAAACCTAACCGGATCTCTAAACCTAGCCCTCAAATTAACCCTAACCCTAGGTCCAATCGGAACCCTAAATGGATCTCTAACCCTAGCCCTCAACATAACCCTAACCCTAGGTCCAATCGGAACCCTAAACGGATATCTAACCCTAGCCCTCAACATAACCCTAACCCTAGGTCCAATCGGAACCCTAAACGGAACTCTAACCCTAGCCCTCAACATAACCATAACCCTAGGTCCAATCGGAACCCTAACCGGATCCCTAACCCTAGCCCTCATCATAACCCTAATCCTATGACCAATCCGAACCCTAACCGAATCTCTACCCCTCGCTCTCAACATAACCCTAACCCGAGGTCCAATCGGAACCTAACCGGATCTCTAAACCTAGCCCTCAACATAACCCTAACCCGAGGTCCATTCGGAACCCTAACCGGATCTCTAAACCTAGCCCTCAACATAACCCTAACCCTAGGTCCAATCGGAACCCTAACCGGATATCTAACCCTAGCCCTCAACATAACCCTAACCCTAGGACCAATCGGAACCCTAAACGGATATCTAACCATAGCCCTCAACATAACCATAACCCTAGGTCCAATCGGAACCCTAAACGGAACTCTAACCCTATCCCTCAACATAACCCTAACCCTAGGTCCAATTGGAACCCTAACCGGGTCTGTAAACCTAGCCCTCAACATAACCCTAACCCTAGGTCCAATCGGAACCCTACCCGGATCCCTAACCCTAGCCCTCAACATAACCCTAACCCTAGGAACAATCCGAACCCTAACCGGATCTCTACCCCTCGCCCTCAACATAACCCTAACCCTAGGTCCAATCGGAACCCTAACCGGATCCCGAACCCTCGCCCTCAACATAACCCTAACCCGAGGTCCAATCGGAACCCTAACCGGATCTCTAAACCTAGGCCTCAACATAACCCTAACCCTAGGACCAATCGGAACCCTACATGGATATCTAAACCTAGCCCTCAACGTAACCCTAACCCTAGGTCCAATCGGAACCCTAACCGGATCTCTAACCCTTGCCCTCCACAAAACCCTAACCCTAGGTCCAATCTGAACCCTAACCGGATCTCTAACCCTAGCCCTCAACATAACCATAACCCTAGGTCCAATCGGAACGCTAACCGGATCTGTATACCTAGCCCTCAACATAACCCTAACCCTAGGTCCAATCGGAAACCTAACCGGATCTCCAACCCTAGCCCTCAACATAACCCTTACCCTACGTCCAATCGGAACCCTAACCGGATCTCTAAACCTAGCCCTCAATATAACCCTAACCCTAGGTCCAATCGGAACCCTAACCGGATATCTAACCCTAGCCCTCAACATAACCCTAACCCTAGGTCCAATCGGAACCCTAAACGGAACTCTAACCCTAGCCCTCTACATAAACCTAACCCTAGGTCCAATTGGAACACCAAATGGATATCTAACCCTAGCCCTCAACATAACCCTAACCCTAGGTCCAATAGGAACCCTACCAGGAACTCTACCCATCGCCCTCAACATAACCCTAACCCTAGATCCAATCGGAACCCTAACCGGGTCTGTATACCTAGCCCTCAACATAACCCTAACCCTAGGTCCAATCGGAACCCTAACCGATTCTCTAACCCTAGCCCTCAACATAACCCTAACCCAAGGTCCAATCGGAAACCTAACCGGATCTCTAAACCTAGCCCTCAAATTAACCCTAACCCTAGGTCCAATCGGAACCCTAAATGGATCTCTAACCCTAGCCCTCAACATAACCCTAACCCTAGGTCCAATCGGAACCCTAAACGGATATCTAACCCTAGCCCTCAACATAACCCTAACCCTAGGTCCAATCGGAACCCTAAACGGAACTCTAACCCTAGCCCTCAACATAACCATAACCCTAGGTCCAATCGGAACCCTAACCGGATCCCTAACCCTAGCCCTCAACATAACCCTAATCCTATGACCAATCCGAACCCTAACCGAATCTCTACCCCTCGCTCTCAACATAACCCTAACCCGAGGTCCAATCGGAACCTAACCGGATCTCTAAACCTAGCCCTCAACATAACCCTAACCCGAGGTCCATTCGGAACCCTAACCGGATCTCTAATCCTAGCCCTCAACATAACCCTAGCCCGAGGTCCAATCGGACCCCTAACCGGATCTGTATACGTAGCCTTCAACATAACCCTAACCCTAGGTCCAATCGGAACCCTAACCGGATCTCTAACCCTCGCCCTCAACATAACCCTAACCCTAGGTCCAATCGGTACCCTAACAGGATCTCTACCCCTCTTCCTCAACATAACCCTACCCTTGGTCCAATCGGATCCCTAACCGGATCTCTAACCCCAGCCCTCAACATAACCCTAACCCTAGGTCCAATCGGAACCCTAACCGGATCTCTAACCCTTGCCCTCCACATAACCCTAACCCTAGGTCCAATCGGAACCCTAACCGGATCTCTAACCCTAGCCCTCAACATAACCCTAACCCTAGGTCCAATCGGAACCCTAACCGGATCTGTATACCTAGCCCTCAACATAACCCTAACCCTAGGTCCAATCGGAACCCTAACCGGATCTCTAACCCTCGCCCTCAACATAACCCTAACCCTAGGTCCAATCGGAACCGTAACCGGATCTGTATACCTAGCCCTCAACATAACCCTAACCCTAGGTCCAATCGGAACCCTAACCGATTCTCTAACCCTAGCCCTCAACATAACCCTAACCCTAGGTCCAATCGGAAACCTAACCGGATCTCTAAACCTAGCCCTCAAATTAACCCTAACCCTAGGTCCAATCGGAACCCTAAATGGATCTCTAACCCTAGCCCTCAACATAACCCTAACCCTAGGTCCAATCGGAACCCTAAACGGATATCTAACCCTAGCCCTCAACATAACCCTAACCCTAGGTCCAATCGGAACCCTAAACGGAACTCTAACCCTAGCCCTCAACATAACCATAACCCTAGGTCCAATCGGAACCCTAACCGGATCCCTAACCCTAGCCCTCATCATAACCCTAATCCTATGACCAATCCGAACCCTAACCGAATCTCTACCCCTCGCTCTCGACATAACCCTAACCCGAGGTCCAATCGGAACCTAACCGGATCTCTAAACCTAGCCCTCAACATAACCCTAACCCGAGGTCCATTCGGAACCCTAACCGGATCTCTAAACCTAGCCCTCAACATAACCCTAACCCTAGGTCCAATCGGAACCCTAACCGGATATCTAACCCTAGCCCTCAACATAACCCTAACCCTAGGACCAATCGGAACCCTAAACGGATATCTAACCATAGCCCTCAACATAACCATAACCCTAGGTCCAATCGGAACCCTAAACGGAACTCTAACCCTATCCCTCAACATAACCCTAACCCTAGGTCCAATTGGAACCCTAACCGGGTCTGTAAACCTAGCCCTCAACATAACCCTAACCCTAGGTCCAATCGGAACCCTACCCGGATCCCTAACCCTAGCCCTCAACATAACCCTAACCCTAGGAACAATCCGAACCCTAACCGGATCTCTACCCCTCGCCCTCAACATAACCCTAACCCTAGGTCCAATCGGAACCCTAACCGGATCCCGAACCCTCGCCCTCAACATAACCCTAACCCGAGGTCCAATCGGAACCCTAACCGGATCTCTAAACCTAGGCCTCAACATAACCCTAACCCTAGGACCAATCGGAACCCTACATGGATATCTAAACCTAGCCCTCAACGTAACCCTAACCCTAGGTCCAATCGGAACCCTAACCGGATCTCTAACCCTTGCCCTCCACATAACCCTAACCCTAGGTCCAATCTGAACCCTAACCGGATCTCTAACCCTAGCCCTCAACATAACCATAACCCTAGGTCCAATCGGAACCTAAACCGATTCTCTAACCCTAGCCCTCAACATAACCCTAACCCTAGGTCCAATCGGAAACCTAACCGGATCTCTAAACCTAGCCCTCAAATTAACCCTAACCCTAGGTCCAATCGGAACCCTAAATGGATCTCTAACCCTAGCCCTCAACATAACCCTAACCCTAGGTCCAATCGGAACCCTAAACGGATATCTAACCCTAGCCCTCAACATAACCCTAACCCTAGGTCCAATCGGAACCCTAAACGGAACTCTAACCCTAGCCCTCAACATAACCATAACCCTAGGTCCAATCGGAACCCTAACCGGATCCCTAACCCTAGCCCTCAACATAACCCTAATCCTATGACCAATCCGAACCCTAACCGAATCTCTACCCCTCGCTCTCAACATAACCCTAACCCGAGGTCCAATCGGAACCTAACCGGATCTCTAAACCTAGCCCTCAACATAACCCTAACCCGAGGTCCATTCGGAACCCTAACCGGATCTCTAAACCTAGCCCTCAACATAACCCTAACCCTAGGTCCAATCGGAACCCTAACCGGATATCTAACCCTAGCCCTCAACATAACCCTAACCCGAGGTCCAATCGGAACCTAACCGGATCTCTAAACCTAGCCCTCAACATAACCCTAACCCGAGGTCCATTCGGAACCCTAACCGGATCTCTAAACCTAGCCCTCAACATAACCCTAACCCTAGGTCCAATCGGAACCCTAAACGGATATCTAACCATAGCCCTCAACATAACCATAACCCTAGGTCCAATCGGAACCCTAAACGGAACTCTAACCCTAGCCCTCAACATAACCCTAACCCTAGGTCCAATTGGAACCCTAACCGGGTCTGTAAACCTAGCCCTCAACATAACCCTAACCCTAGGTCCAATCGGAACCCTACCCGGATCCCTAACCCTAGCCCTCAACATAACCCTAACCCTAGGAACAATCCGAACCCTAACCGGATCTCTACCCCTCGCCCTCAACATAACCCTAACCCTAGGTCCAATCGGAACCCTAACCGGATCCCGAACCCTCGCCCTCAACATAACCCTAACCCGAGGTCCAATCGGAACCCTAACCGGATCTCTAAACCTAGGCCTCAACATAACCCTAACCCTAGGACCAATCGGAACCCTACATGGATATCTAAACCTAGCCCTCAACGTAACCCTAACCCTAGGTCCAATCGGAACCCTAACCGGATCTCTAACCCTTGCCCTCCACATAACCCTAACCCTAGGTCCAATCTGAACCCTAACCGGATCTCTAACCCTAGCCCTCAACATAACCATAACCCTAGGTCCAATCGGAACGCTAACCGGATCTGTATACCTAGCCCTCAACATAACCCTAACCCTAGGTCCAATCGGAAACCTAACCGGATCTCCAACCCTAGCCCTCAACATAACCCTTACCCTACGTCCAATCGGAACCCTAACCGGATCTCTAAACCTAGCCCTCAATATAACCCTAACCCTAGGTCCAATCGGAACCCTAACCGGATATCTAACCCTAGCCCTCAACATAACCCTAACCCTAGGTCCAATCGGAACCCTAAACGGAACTCTAACCCTAGCCCTCTACATAAACCTAACCCTAGGTCCAATTGGAACACCAAATGGATATCTAACCCTAGCCCTCAACATAACCCTAACCCTAGGTCCAATAGGAACCCTACCAGGAACTCTACCCATCGCCCTCAACATAACCCTAACCCTAGATCCAATCGGAACCCTAACCGGGTCTGTATACCTAGCCCTCAACATAACCCTAACCCTAGGTCCAATCGGAACCCTAACCGATTCTCTAACCCTAGCCCTCAACATAACCCTAACCCTAGGTCCAATCGGAAACCTAACCGGATCTCTAAACCTAGCCCTCAAATTAACCCTAACCCTAGGTCCAATCGGAACCCTAAATGGATCTCTAACCCTAGCCCTCAACATAACCCTAACCCTAGGTCCAATCGGAACCCTAAACGGATATCTAACCCTAGCCCTCAACATAACCCTAACCCTAGGTCCAATCGGAACCCTAAACGGAACTCTAACCCTAGCCCTCAACATAACCATAACCCTAGGTCCAATCGGAACCCTAACCGGATCCCTAACCCTAGCCCTCAACATAACCCTAATCCTATGACCAATCCGAACCCTAACCGAATCTCTACCCCTCGCTCTCAACATAACCCTAACCCGAGGTCCAATCGGAACCTAACCGGATCTCTAAACCTAGCCCTCAACATAACCCTAACCCGAGGTCCATTCGGAACCCTAACCGGATCTCTAACCCTAGCCCTCAACATAACCCTAGCCCGAGGTCCAATCGGACCCCTAACCGGATCTGTATACGTAGCCTTCAACATAACCCTAACCCTAGGTCCAATCGGAACCCTAACCGGATCTCTAACCCTCGCCCTCAACATAACCCTAACCCTAGGTCCAATCGGTACCCTAACAGGATCTCTACCCCTCTTCCTCAACATAACCCTACCCTTGGTCCAATCGGATCCCTAACCGGATCTCTAACCCCAGCCCTCAACATAACCCTAACCCTAGGTCCAATCGGAACCCTAACCGGATCTCTAACCCTTGCCCTCCACATAACCCTAACCCTAGGTCCAATCGGAACCCTAACCGGATCTCTAACCCTAGCCCTCAACATAACCCTAACCCTAGGTCCAATCGGAACCCTAACCGGATCTGTATACCTAGCCCTCAACATAACCCTAACCCTAGGTCCAATCGGAACCCTAACCGGATCTCTAACCCTCGCCCTCAACATAACCCTAACCCTAGGTCCAATCGGAACCGTAACCGGATCTGTATACCTAGCCCTCAACATAACCCTAACCCTAGGTCCAATCGGAACCCTAACCGATTCTCTAACCCTAGCCCTCAACATAACCCTAACCCTAGGTCCAATCGGAAACCTAACCGGATCTCTAAACCTAGCCCTCAAATTAACCCTAACCCTAGGTCCAATCGGAACCCTAAATGGATCTCTAACCCTAGCCCTCAACATAACCCTAACCCTAGGTCCAATCGGAACCCTAAACGGATATCTAACCCTAGCCCTCAACATAACCCTAACCCTAGGTCCAATCGGAACCCTAAACGGAACTCTAACCCTAGCCCTCAACATAACCATAACCCTAGGTCCAATCGGAACCCTAACCGGATCCCTAACCCTAGCCCTCATCATAACCCTAATCCTATGACCAATCCGAACCCTAACCGAATCTCTACCCCTCGCTCTCAACATAACCCTAACCCGAGGTCCAATCGGAACCTAACCGGATCTCTAAACCTAGCCCTCAACATAACCCTAACCCGAGGTCCATTCGGAACCCTAACCGGATCTCTAAACCTAGCCCTCAACATAACCCTAACCCTAGGTCCAATCGGAACCCTAACCGGATATCTAACCCTAGCCCTCAACATAACCCTAACCCTAGGACCAATCGGAACCCTAAACGGATATCTAACCATAGCCCTCAACATAACCATAACCCTAGGTCCAATCGGAACCCTAAACGGAACTCTAACCCTATCCCTCAACATAACCCTAACCCTAGGTCCAATTGGAACCCTAACCGGGTCTGTAAACCTAGCCCTCAACATAACCCTAACCCTAGGTCCAATCGGAACCCTACCCGGATCCCTAACCCTAGCCCTCAACATAACCCTAACCCTAGGAACAATCCGAACCCTAACCGGATCTCTACCCCTCGCCCTCAACATAACCCTAACCCTAGGTCCAATCGGAACCCTAACCGGATCTCTAAACCTAGGCCTCAACATAACCCTAACCCGAGGTCCAATCGGAACCCTAACCGGATCTCTAAACCTAGGCCTCAACATAACCCTAACCCTAGGACCAATCGGAACCCTACATGGATATCTAAACCTAGCCCTCAACGTAACCCTAACCCTAGGTCCAATCGGAACCCTAACCGGATCTCTAACCCTTGCCCTCCACATAACCCTAACCCTAGGTCCAATCTGAACCCTAACCGGATCTCTAACCCTAGCCCTCAACATAACCATAACCCTAGGTCCAATCGGAACGCTAACCGGATCTGTATACCTAGCCCTCAACATAACCCTAACCCTAGGTCCAATCGGAAACCAGCCGGATCTCCAACCCTAGCCCTCAACATAACCCTTACCCTACGTCCAATCGGAACCCTAACCGGATCTCTAAACCTAGCCCTCAATATAACCCTAACCCTAGGTCCAATCGGAACCCTAACCGGATATCTAACCCTAGCCCTCAACATAACCCTAACCCTAGGTCCAATCGGAACCCTAAACGGAACTCTAACCCTAGCCCTCAACATAAACCTAACCCTAGGTCCAATTGGAACACCAAATGGATATCTAACCCTAGCCCTCAACATAACCCTAACCCTAGGTCCAATAGGAACCCTACCAGGAACTCTACCCATCGCCCTCAACATAACCCTAACCCTAGATCCAATCGGAACCCTAACCGGGTCTGTATACCTAGCCCTCAACATAACCCTAACCATAGGTCCAATCGGAACCCTAACCGATTCTCTAACCCTAGCCCTCAACATAACCCTAACCCTAGGTCCAATCGGAAACCTAACCGGATCTCTAAACCTAGCCCTCAAATTAACCCTAACCCTAGGTCCAATCGGAACCCTAAATGGATCTCTAACCCTAGCCCTCAACATAACCCTAACCCTAGGTCCAATCGGAACCCTAAACGGATATCTAACCCTAGCCCTCAACATAACCCTAACCCTAGGTCCAATCGGAACCCTAAACGGAACTCTAACCCTAGCCCTCAACATAACCATAACCCTAGGTCCAATCGGAACCCTAACCGGATCCCTATCCCTAGCCCTCAACATAACCCTAATCCTATGACCAATCCGAACCCTAACCGAATCTCTACCCCTCGCTCTCAACATAACCCTAACCCGAGGTCCAATCGGAACCTAACCGGATCTCTAAACCTAGCCCTCAACATAACCCTAACCCGAGGTCCATTCGGAACCCTAACCGGATCTCTAAACCTAGCCCTCAACATAACCCTAACCCTAGGTCCAATCGGAACCCTAACCGGATATCTAACCCTAGCCCTCAACATAACCCTAACCCTAGGACCAATCGGAACCCTAAACGGATATCTAACCATAGCCCTCAACATAACCATAACCCTAGGTCCAATCGGAACCCTAAACGGAACTCTAACCCTAGCCCTCAACATAACCCTAACCCTAGGTCCAATTGGAACCCTAACCGGGTCTGTAAACCTAGCCCTCAACATAACCCTAACCCTAGGTCCAATCGGAACCCTACCCGGATCCCTAACCCTAGCCCTCAACATAACCCTAACCCTAGGAACAATCCGAACCCTAACCGGATCTCTACCCCTCGCCCTCAACATAACCCTAACCCTAGGTCCAATCGGAACCCTAACCGGATCCCGAACCCTCGCCCTCAACATAACCCTAACCCGAGGTCCAATCGGAACCCTAACCGGATCTCTAAACCTAGGCCTCAACATAACCCTAACCCTAGGACCAATCGGAACCCTACATGGATATCTAAACCTAGCCCTCAACGTAACCCTAACCCTAGGTCCAATCGGAACCCTAACCGGATCTCTAACCCTTGCCCTCCACATAACCCTAACCCTAGGTCCAATCTGAACCCTAACCGGATCTCTAACCCTAGCCCTCAACATAACCATAACCCTAGGTCCAATCGGAACGCTAACCGGATTTGTATACCTAGCCCTCAACATAACCCTAACCCTAGGTCCAATCGGAACCCTAAACGGATATCTAACCCTAGCCCTCAACATAACCCTAACCCTAGGTCCAATCGGAACCCTAAACGGAACTCTAACCCTAGCCCTCAACATAACCATAACCCTAGGTCCAATCGGAACCCTAACCGGATCCCTAACCCTAGCCCTCATCATAACCCTAATCCTATGACCAATCCGAACCCTAACCGAATCTCTACCCCTCGCTCTCAACATAACCCTAACCCGAGGTCCAATCGGAACCTAACCGGATCTCTAAACCTAGCCCTCAACATAACCCTAACCCGAGGTCCATTCGGAACCCTAACCGGATCTCTAAACCTAGCCCTCAACATAACCCTAACCCTAGGTCCAATCGGAACCCTAACCGGATCTCTAACCCTTGCCCTCCACATAACCCTAACCCTAGGTCCAATCTGAACCCTAACCGGATCTCTAACCCTAGCCCTCAACATAACCATAACCCTAGGTCCAATCGGTACGCTAACCGGATCTGTATACCTAGCCCTCAACATAACCCTAACCCTAGGTCCAATCGGAAACCTAACCGGATCTCCAACCCTAGCCCTCAACATAACCCTAACCCTAGGTCCAATCGGAACCCTAACCGGATATCTAACCCTAGCCCTCAACATAACCCTAACCCTAGGTCCAATCGGAACCCTAAACGGAACTCTAAACCTAGCCCTCAACATAAACCTAACCCTAGGTCCAGTTGGAAAACCAAATGGATATCTAACCCTAGCCCTCAACATAACCCTAACCCTAGGTCCAATAGGAACCCTACCAGGAACTCTACCCCTCGCCCTCAACATAACCCTAACCCTAGATCCAATCGGATCCCTAACCGGGTCTGTATACCTAGCCCTCAACATAACCCTAACCCTAGGTCCAATCGGAACCCTAACCGGATCCCTAACCCTAGCCGTCAACATAACCCTAACCCTAGGACCAAATAACCCTAACCGGATCTCTAACCCTCGCCCTAAACATAACCCTAACCCGAGGTCCAATCTGAACCCTAACCGGATCTCTAAACCTAGCCCTCAACATAACCCTAACCCTAGGTCCAATCGGAACCCTAACTGGATCTCTAACCCTAGCCCTCAACATAACCCTAACCCTAGGACCAATCGGAACCCTAAATGGATATCTAACCCTAGCCCTCAACATAACCCTAACCCTAGGTCCAATCGGAACCCTAACCGGATATCTAACCCTAGCCCTCAACATAACCCTAACCCTAGGTCCAATTGGAACCCTAACAGGATCTCTACCGCTCGCCCTCAACATAACCCTAAACAAAGGTCCAATCGGAACCCTAACCGGGTCTGTAAACCTAGCCCTCAACATAACCCTAACCCTAGGTCCAGTCGGAACCCTAACCGGAACTCTAACCCTAGCCCTCAAAATAACCCTAACCCAAGGTCCAATCGGAACCCTAACCGGATATCTATCCCTAGCCCTCAACATAACCCTAACGCTAAGTCCAATCGGAACCCTAACCGGATCTCTATCCCTAGGCATCAACATAACCCTAACCCTAGGTCCAATCGGAACCCTAACCGGATCTCTAACCCTAGCTCTCAACATAACCCTAACCCTAGGTCCAATCGGAACCCTAACCGGATCTGTATATATAGACCGCAACATAACCCTAACCCTAGGTCCAATCGGAAACCTCACCGGATCTCTAACCCTAGCCCTCAACATAACCCTAACCCTAGGTCCATTCGGAACCCTAACCGGATCTGTATACCTAGCCCTCAACATAACCCTAACCCTAGGTCCAATCGGAACCCTAACCGGAACGCTAAACCTAGCCCTCAAAATAACCCTAACCCTAGGTCCAATCGGAACCCTAACCGGAAGTCTAACCCTAGCCCTCAACATAACCCTAACCCTAGGTCCAATCGAAACCCTAACCGGATATCCATCCCTAGCCCTCAACATAACCCTAACCCTAGGTCCAATCGGAACCCTAACAGGATCTCTAACCCTAGCCCTCAACATAACCCTAACCCTAGGTCCAATCGGAACCCTAACCGGATATCTAAACATAGCCCTGAACATAAACCTAACCCTAGGTCCAATCGATACCCTAACAGGATCTCACCCCTCTTCCTCAACATAACACTAACCCTAGGTCCAATCGGAACCCTAACCGGATCTCTAACCCCAGCCCTCAACATAACCCTAACCCTAGGTCCAATCGGAACCCTAACCGGATCTCTAACCCTTGCCCTCCACATAACCCTAACCCTAGGTCCAATCGGAACCCTAACCGGATCTGTATACCTAGCCCTCAACATAACCCTAACCCTAGGTCCAATCAGAAACCTAACCGGATCTCTAACCCTAGCCCTCAACATAACCCTAACCTTAGGTCCAATCGGAACCCTAAACAGAACTCTAACCCTAGCCCTCAACATAACCATAACCCTAGGTCCAATCGGAACCCTAACCGGATCCATAACCCTAGCCCTCAACATAACCCTAACCCTAGGTCCAATCGGAACCCTAACCGGATCTCTAACCCTCGCCCTCAACATAACCCTAACCCTAGGTCCAATCGGTACCCTAACAGGATCTCTACCCCTCTTCCTCAACATAACCCTACCCTTGGTCCAATCGGATCCCTAACCGGATCTCTAACCCCAGCCCTCAACATAACCCTAACCCTAGGTCCAATCGGAACCCTAACCGGATCTCTAACCCTTGCCCTCCACATAACCCTAACCCTAGGTCCAATCGGAACCCTAACCGGATCTCTAACCCTAGCCCTCAACATAACCCTAACCCTAGGTCCAATCGGAACCCTAACCGGATCTGTATACCTAGCCCTCAACATAACCCTAACCCTAGGTCCAATCGGAACCCTAACCGGATCTCTAACCCTCGCCCTCAACATAACCCTAACCCTAGGTCCAATCGGAACCGTAACCGGATCTGTATACCTAGCCCTCAACATAACCCTAACCCTAGGTCCAATCGGAACCCTAACCGATTCTCTAACCCTAGCCCTCAACATAACCCTAACCCTAGGTCCAATCGGAAACCTAACCGGATCTCTAAACCTAGCCCTCAAATTAACCCTAACCCTAGGTCCAATCGGAACCCTAAATGGATCTCTAACCCTAGCCCTCAACATAACCCTAACCCTAGGTCCAATCGGAACCCTAAACGGATATCTAACCCTAGCCCTCAACATAACCCTAACCCTAGGTCCAATCGGAACCCTAAACGGAACTCTAACCCTAGCCCTCAACATAACCATAACCCTAGGTCCAATCGGAACCCTAACCGGATCCCTAACCCTAGCCCTCATCATAACCCTAATCCTATGACCAATCCGAACCCTAACCGAATCTCTACCCCTCGCTCTCAACATAACCCTAACCCGAGGTCCAATCGGAACCTAACCGGATCTCTAAACCTAGCCCTCAACATAACCCTAACCCGAGGTCCATTCGGAACCCTAACCGGATCTCTAAACCTAGCCCTCAACATAACCCTAACCCTAGGTCCAATCGGAACCCTAACCGGATATCTAACCCTAGCCCTCAACATAACCCTAACCCTAGGACCAATCGGAACCCTAAACGGATATCTAACCATAGCCCTCAACATAACCATAACCCTAGGTCCAATCGGAACCCTAAACGGAACTCTAACCCTATCCCTCAACATAACCCTAACCCTAGGTCCAATTGGAACCCTAACCGGGTCTGTAAACCTAGCCCTCAACATAACCCTAACCCTAGGTCCAATCGGAACCCTACCCGGATCCCTAACCCTAGCCCTCAACATAACCCTAACCCTAGGAACAATCCGAACCCTAACCGGATCTCTACCCCTCGCCCTCAACATAACCCTAACCCTAGGTCCAATCGGAACCCTAACCGGATCCCGAACCCTCGCCCTCAACATAACCCTAACCCGAGGTCCAATCGGAACCCTAACCGGATCTCTAAACCTAGGCCTCAACATAACCCTAACCCTAGGACCAATCGGAACCCTACATGGATATCTAAACCTAGCCCTCAACGTAACCCTAACCCTAGGTCCAATCGGAACCCTAACCGGATCTCTAACCCTTGCCCTCCACATAACCCTAACCCTAGGTCCAATCTGAACCCTAACCGGATCTCTAACCCTAGCCCTCAACATAACCATAACCCTAGGTCCAATCGGAACGCTAACCGGATCTGTATACCTAGCCCTCAACATAACCCTAACCCTAGGTCCAATCGGAAACCTAACCGGATCTCCAACCCTAGCCCTCAACATAACCCTTACCCTACGTCCAATCGGAACCCTAACCGGATCTCTAAACCTAGCCCTCAATATAACCCTAACCCTAGGTCCAATCGGAACCCTAACCGGATATCTAACCCTAGCCCTCAACATAACCCTAACCCTAGGTCCAATCGGAACCCTAAACGGAACTCTAACCCTAGCCCTCAACATAAACCTAACCCTAGGTGCAATTGGAACACCAAATGGATATCTAACCCTAGCCCTCAACATAACCCTAACCCTAGGTCCAATAGGAACCCTACCAGGAACTCTACCCATCGCCCTCAACATAACCCTAACCCTAGATCCAATCGGAACCCTAACCGGGTCTGTATACCTAGCCCTCAACATAACCCTAACCCTAGGTCCAATCGGAACCCTAACCGATTCTCTAACCCTAGCCCTCAACATAACCCTAACCCTAGGTCCAATCGGAAACCTAACCGGATCTCTAAACCTAGCCCTCAAATTAACCCTAACCCTAGGTCCAATCGGAACCCTAAATGGATCTCTAACCCTAGCCCTCAACATAACCCTAACCCTAGGTCCAATCGGAACCCTAAACGGATATCTAACCCTAGCCCTCAACATAACCCTAACCCTAGGTCCAATCGGAACCCTAAACGGAACTCTAACCCTAGCCCTCAACATAACCATAACCCTAGGTCCAATCGGAACCCTAACCGGATCCCTAACCCTAGCCCTCAACATAACCCTAATCCTATGACCAATCCGAACCCTAACCGAATCTCTACCCCTCGCTCTCAACATAACCCTAACCCGAGGTCCAATCGGAACCTAACCGGATCTCTAAACCTAGCCCTCAACATAACCCTAACCCGAGGTCCATTCGGAACCCTAACCGGATCTCTAACCCTAGCCCTCAACATAACCCTAGCCCGAGGTCCAATCGGACCCCTAACCGGATCTGTATACGTAGCCTTCAACATAACCCTAACCCTAGGTCCAATCGGAACCCTAACCGGATCTCTAACCCTCGCCCTCAACATAACCCTAACCCTAGGTCCAATCGGTACCCTAACAGGATCTCTACCCCTCTTCCTCAACATAACCCTACCCTTGGTCCAATCGGATCCCTAACCGGATCTCTAACCCCAGCCCTCAACATAACCCTAACCCTAGGTCCAATCGGAACCCTAACCGGATCTCTAACCCTTGCCCTCCACATAACCCTAACCCTAGGTCCAATCGGAACCCTAACCGGATCTCTAACCCTAGCCCTCAACATAACCCTAACCCTAGGTCCAATCGGAACCCTAACCGGATCTGTATACCTAGCCCTCAACATAACCCTAACCCTAGGTCCAATCGGAACCCTAACCGGATCTCTAACCCTCGCCCTCAACATAACCCTAACCCTAGGTCCAATCGGAACCGTAACCGGATCTGTATACCTAGCCCTCAACATAACCCTAACCCTAGGTCCAATCGGAACCCTAACCGATTCTCTAACCCTAGCCCTCAACATAACCCTAACCCTAGGTCCAATCGGAAACCTAACCGGATCTCTAAACCTAGCCCTCAAATTAACCCTAACCCTAGGTCCAATCGGAACCCTAAATGGATCTCTAACCCTAGCCCTCAACATAACCCTAACCCTAGGTCCAATCGGAACCCTAAACGGATATCTAACCCTAGCCCTCAACATAACCCTAACCCTAGGTCCAATCGGAACCCTAAACGGAACTCTAACCCTAGCCCTCAACATAACCATAACCCTAGGTCCAATCGGAACCCTAACCGGATCCCTAACCCTAGCCCTCATCATAACCCTAATCCTATGACCAATCCGAACCCTAACCGAATCTCTACCCCTCGCTCTCAACATAACCCTAACCCGAGGTCCAATCGGAACCTAACCGGATCTCTAAACCTAGCCCTCAACATAACCCTAACCCGAGGTCCATTCGGAACCCTAACCGGATCTCTAAACCTAGCCCTCAACATAACCCTAACCCTAGGTCCAATCGGAACCCTAACCGGATCCCTAACCCTAGCCCTCATCATAACCCTAATCCTATGACCAATCCGAACCCTAACCGAATCTCTACCCCTCGCTCTCAACATAACCCTAACCCGAGGTCCAATCGGAACCTAACCGGATCTCTAAACCTAGCCCTCAACATAACCCTAACCCGAGGTCCATTCGGAACCCTAACCGGATCTCTAACCCTAGCCCTCAACATAACCCTAACCCTAGGACCAATCGGAACCCTAAACGGATATCTAACCATAGCCCTCAACATAACCATAACCCTAGGTCCAATCGGAACCCTAAACGGAACTCTAACCCTATCCCTCAACATAACCCTAACCCTAGGTCCAATTGGAACCCTAACCGGGTCTGTAAACCTAGCCCTCAACATAACCCTAACCCTAGGTCCAATCGGAACCCTACCCGGATCCCTAACCCTAGCCCTCAACATAACCCTAACCCTAGGAACAATCCGAACCCTAACCGGATCTCTACCCCTCGCCCTCAACATAACCCTAACCCTAGGTCCAATCGGAACCCTAACCGGATCCCGAACCCTCGCCCTCAACATAACCCTAACCCGAGGTCCAATCGGAACCCTAACCGGATCTCTAAACCTAGGCCTCAACATAACCCTAACCCTAGGACCAATCGGAACCCTACATGGATATCTAAACCTAGCCCTCAACGTAACCCTAACCCTAGGTCCAATCGGAACCCTAACCGGATCTCTAACCCTTGCCCTCCACATAACCCTAACCCTAGGTCCAATCTGAACCCTAACCGGATCTCTAACCCTAGCCCTCAACATAACCATAACCCTAGGTCCAATCGGAACGCTAACCGGATCTGTATACCTAGCCCTCAACATAACCCTAACCCTAGGTCCAATCGGAAACCTAACCGGATCTCCAACCCTAGCCCTCAACATAACCCTTACCCTACGTCCAATCGGAACCCTAACCGGATCTCTAAACCTAGCCCTCAATATAACCCTAACCCTAGGTCCAATCGGAACCCTAACCGGATATCTAACCCTAGCCCTCAACATAACCCTAACCCTAGGTCCAATCGGAACCCTAAACGGAACTCTAACCCTAGCCCTCAACATAAACCTAACCCTAGGTGCAATTGGAACACCAAATGGATATCTAACCCTAGCCCTCAACATAACCCTAACCCTAGGTCCAATAGGAACCCTACCAGGAACTCTACCCATCGCCCTCAACATAACCCTAACCCTAGATCCAATCGGAACCCTAACCGGGTCTGTATACCTAGCCCTCAACATAACCCTAACCCTAGGTCCAATCGGAACCCTAACCGATTCTCTAACCCTAGCCCTCAACATAACCCTAACCCTAGGTCCAATCGGAAACCTAACCGGATCTCTAAACCTAGCCCTCAAATTAACCCTAACCCTAGGTCCAATCGGAACCCTAAATGGATCTCTAACCCTAGCCCTCAACATAACCCTAACCCTAGGTCCAATCGGAACCCTAAACGGATATCTAACCCTAGCCCTCAACATAACCCTAACCCTAGGTCCAATCGGAACCCTAAACGGAACTCTAACCCTAGCCCTCAACATAACCATAACCCTAGGTCCAATCGGAACCCTAACCGGATCCCTAACCCTAGCCCTCAACATAACCCTAATCCTATGACCAATCCGAACCCTAACCGAATCTCTACCCCTCGCTCTCAACATAACCCTAACCCGAGGTCCAATCGGAACCTAACCGGATCTCTAAACCTAGCCCTCAACATAACCCTAACCCGAGGTCCATTCGGAACCCTAACCGGATCTCTAACCCTAGCCCTCAACATAACCCTAGCCCGAGGTCCAATCGGATCCCTAACCGGATCTGTATACGTAGCCTTCAACATAACCCTAACCCTAGGTCCAATCGGAACCCTAACCGGATCTCTAACCCTCGCCCTCAACATAACCCTAACCCTAGGTCCAATCGGTACCCTAACAGGATCTCTACCCCTCTTCCTCAACATAACCCTACCCTTGGTCCAATCGGATCCCTAACCGGATCTCTAACCCCAGCCCTCAACATAACCCTAACCCTAGGTCCAATCGGAACCCTAACCGGATCTCTAACCCTTGCCCTCCACATAACCCTAACCCTAGGTCCAATCGGAACCCTAACCGGATCTCTAACCCTAGCCCTCAACATAACCCTAACCCTAGGTCCAATCGGAACCCTAACCGGATCTGTATACCTAGCCCTCAACATAACCCTAACCCTAGGTCCAATCGGAACCCTAACCGGATCTCTAACCCTCGCCCTCAACATAACCCTAACCCTAGGTCCAATCGGAACCGTAACCGGATCTGTATACCTAGCCCTCAACATAACCCTAACCCTAGGTCCAATCGGAACCCTAACCGATTCTCTAACCCTAGCCCTCAACATAACCCTAACCCTAGGTCCAATCGGAAACCTAACCGGATCTCTAAACCTAGCCCTCAAATTAACCCTAACCCTAGGTCCAATCGGAACCCTAAATGGATCTCTAACCCTAGCCCTCAACATAACCCTAACCCTAGGTCCAATCGGAACCCTAAACGGATATCTAACCCTAGCCCTCAACATAACCCTAACCCTAGGTCCAATCGGAACCCTAAACGGAACTCTAACCCTAGCCCTCAACATAACCATAACCCTAGGTCCAATCGGAACCCTAACCGGATCCCTAACCCTAGCCCTCATCATAACCCTAATCCTATGACCAATCCGAACCCTAACCGAATCTCTACCCCTCGCTCTCAACATAACCCTAACCCGAGGTCCAATCGGAACCTAACCGGATCTCTAAACCTAGCCCTCAACATAACCCTAACCCGAGGTCCATTCGGAACCCTAACCGGATCTCTAAACCTAGCCCTCAACATAACCCTAACCCTAGGTCCAATCGGAACCCTAACCGGATATCTAACCCTAGCCCTCAACATAACCCTAACCCTAGGACCAATCGGAACCCTAAACGGATATCTAACCATAGCCCTCAACATAACCATAACCCTAGGTCCAATCGGAACCCTAAACGGAACTCTAACCCTATCCCTCAACATAACCCTAACCCTAGGTCCAATTGGAACCCTAACCGGGTCTGTAAACCTAGCCCTCAACATAACCCTAACCCTAGGTCCAATCGGAACCCTACCCGGATCCCTAACCCTAGCCCTCAACATAACCCTAACCCTAGGAACAATCCGAACCCTAACCGGATCTCTACCCCTCGCCCTCAACATAACCCTAACCCTAGGTCCAATCGGAACCCTAACCGGATCCCGAACCCTCGCCCTCAACATAACCCTAACCCGAGGTCCAATCGGAACCCTAACCGGATCTCTAAACCTAGGCCTCAACATAACCCTAACCCTAGGACCAATCGGAACCCTACATGGATATCTAAACCTAGCCCTCAACGTAACCCTAACCCTAGGTCCAATCGGAACCCTAACCGGATCTCTAACCCTTGCCCTCCACATAACCCTAACCCTAGGTCCAATCTGAACCCTAACCGGATCTCTAACCCTAGCCCTCAACATAACCATAACCCTAGGTCCAATCGGAACGCTAACCGGATCTGTATACCTAGCCCTCAACATAACCCTAACCCTAGGTCCAATCGGAAACCTAACCGGATCTCCAACCCTAGCCCTCAACATAACCCTTACCCTACGTCCAATCGGAACCCTAACCGGATCTCTAAACCTAGCCCTCAATATAACCCTAACCCTAGGTCCAATCGGAACCCTAACCGGATATCTAACCCTAGCCCTCAACATAACCCTAACCCTAGGTCCAATCGGAACCCTAAACGGAACTCTAACCCTAGCCCTCAACATAACCATAACCCTAGGTCCAATCGGAACCCTAACCGGATCCCTAACCCTAGCCCTCAACATAACCCTAATCCTATGACCAATCCGAACCCTAACCGAATCTCTACCCCTCGCTCTCAACATAACCCTAACCCGAGGTCCAATCGGAACCTAACCGGATCTCTAAACCTAGCCCTCAACATAACCCTAACCCGAGGTCCATTCGGAACCCTAACCGGATCTCTAAACCTAGCCCTCAACATAACCCTAACCCTAGGTCCAATCGGAACCCTAACCGGATATCTAACCCTAGCCCTCAACATAACCCTAACCCTAGGACCAATCGGAACCCTAAACGGATATCTAACCATAGCCCTCAACATAACCATAACCCTAGGTCCAATCGGAACCCTAAACGGAACTCTAACCCTATCCCTCAACATAACCCTAACCCTAGGTCCAATTGGAACCCTAACCGGGTCTGTAAACCTAGCCCTCAACATAACCCTAACCCTAGGTCCAATCGGAACCCTACCCGGATCCCTAACCCTAGCCCTCAACATAACCCTAACCCTAGGAACAATCCGAACCCTAACCGGATCTCTACCCCTCGCCCTCAACATAACCCTAACCCTAGGTCCAATCGGAACCCTAACCGGATCCCGAACCCTCGCCCTCAACATAACCCTAACCCGAGGTCCAATCGGAACCCTAACCGGATCTCTAAACCTAGGCCTCAACATAACCCTAACCCTAGGACCAATCGGAACCCTACATGGATATCTAAACCTAGCCCTCAACGTAACCCTAACCCTAGGTCCAATCGGAACCCTAACCGGATCTCTAACCCTTGCCCTCCACATAACCCTAACCCTAGGTCCAATCTGAACCCTAACCGGATCTCTAACCCTAGCCCTCAACATAACCATAACCCTAGGTCCAATCGGAACGCTAACCGGATCTGTATACCTAGCCCTCAACATAACCCTAACCCTAGGTCCAATCGGAAACCTAACCGGATCTCCAACCCTAGCCCTCAACATAACCCTTACCCTACGTCCAATCGGAACCCTAACCGGATCTCTAAACCTAGCCCTCAATATAACCCTAACCCTAGGTCCAATCGGAACCCTAACCGGATATCTAACCCTAGCCCTCAACATAACCCTAACCCTAGGTCCAATCGGAACCCTAAACGGAACTCTAACCCTAGCCCTCAACATAAACCTAACCCTAGGTGCAATTGGAACACCAAATGGATATCTAACCCTAGCCCTCAACATAACCCTAACCCTAGGTCCAATAGGAACCCTACCAGGAACTCTACCCATCGCCCTCAACATAACCCTAACCCTAGATCCAATCGGAACCCTAACCGGGTCTGTATACCTAGCCCTCAACATAACCCTAACCCTAGGTCCAATCGGAACCCTAACCGATTCTCTAACCCTAGCCCTCAACATAACCCTAACCCTAGGTCCAATCGGAAACCTAACCGGATCTCTAAACCTAGCCCTCAAATTAACCCTAACCCTAGGTCCAATCGGAACCCTAAATGGATCTCTAACCCTAGCCCTCAACATAACCCTAACCCTAGGTCCAATCGGAACCCTAAACGGATATCTAACCCTAGCCCTCAACATAACCCTAACCCTAGGTCCAATCGGAACCCTAAACGGAACTCTAACCCTAGCCCTCAACATAACCATAACCCTAGGTCCAATCGGAACCCTAACCGGATCCCTAACCCTAGCCCTCAACATAACCCTAATCCTATGACCAATCCGAACCCTAACCGAATCTCTACCCCTCGCTCTCAACATAACCCTAACCCGAGGTCCAATCGGAACCTAACCGGATCTCTAAACCTAGCCCTCAACATAACCCTAACCCGAGGTCCATTCGGAACCCTAACCGGATCTCTAACCCTAGCCCTCAACATAACCCTAGCCCGAGGTCCAATCGGACCCCTAACCGGATCTGTATACGTAGCCTTCAACATAACCCTAACCCTAGGTCCAATCGGAACCCTAACCGGATCTCTAACCCTCGCCCTCAACATAACCCTAACCCTAGGTCCAATCGGTACCCTAACAGGATCTCTACCCCTCTTCCTCAACATAACCCTACCCTTGGTCCAATCGGATCCCTAACCGGATCTCTAACCCCAGCCCTCAACATAACCCTAACCCTAGGTCCAATCGGAACCCTAACCGGATCTCTAACCCTTGCCCTCCACATAACCCTAACCCTAGGTCCAATCGGAACCCTAACCGGATCTCTAACCCTAGCCCTCAACATAACCCTAACCCTAGGTCCAATCGGAACCCTAACCGGATCTGTATACCTAGCCCTCAACATAACCCTAACCCTAGGTCCAATCGGAACCCTAACCGGATCTCTAACCCTCGCCCTCAACATAACCCTAACCCTAGGTCCAATCGGAACCGTAACCGGATCTGTATACCTAGCCCTCAACATAACCCTAACCCTAGGTCCAATCGGAACCCTAACCGATTCTCTAACCCTAGCCCTCAACATAACCCTAACCCTAGGTCCAATCGGAAACCTAACCGGATCTCTAAACCTAGCCCTCAAATTAACCCTAACCCTAGGTCCAATCGGAACCCTAAATGGATCTCTAACCCTAGCCCTCAACATAACCCTAACCCTAGGTCCAATCGGAACCCTAAACGGATATCTAACCCTAGCCCTCAACATAACCCTAACCCTAGGTCCAATCGGAACCCTAAACGGAACTCTAACCCTAGCCCTCAACATAACCATAACCCTAGGTCCAATCGGAACCCTAACCGGATCCCTAACCCTAGCCCTCATCATAACCCTAATCCTATGACCAATCCGAACCCTAACCGAATCTCTACCCCTCGCTCTCAACATAACCCTAACCCGAGGTCCAATCGGAACCTAACCGGATCTCTAAACCTAGCCCTCAACATAACCCTAACCCGAGGTCCATTCGGAACCCTAACCGGATCTCTAAACCTAGCCCTCAACATAACCCTAACCCTAGGTCCAATCGGAACCCTAACCGGATCCCTAACCCTAGCCCTCATCATAACCCTAATCCTATGACCAATCCGAACCCTAACCGAATCTCTACCCCTCGCTCTCAACATAACCCTAACCCGAGGTCCAATCGGAACCTAACCGGATCTCTAAACCTAGCCCTCAACATAACCCTAACCCGAGGTCCATTCGGAACCCTAACCGGATCTCTAACCCTAGCCCTCAACATAACCCTAACCCTAGGACCAATCGGAACCCTAAACGGATATCTAACCATAGCCCTCAACATAACCATAACCCTAGGTCCAATCGGAACCCTAAACGGAACTCTAACCCTATCCCTCAACATAACCCTAACCCTAGGTCCAATTGGAACCCTAACCGGGTCTGTAAACCTAGCCCTCAACATAACCCTAACCCTAGGTCCAATCGGAACCCTACCCGGATCCCTAACCCTAGCCCTCAACATAACCCTAACCCTAGGAACAATCCGAACCCTAACCGGATCTCTACCCCTCGCCCTCAACATAACCCTAACCCTAGGTCCAATCGGAACCCTAACCGGATCCCGAACCCTCGCCCTCAACATAACCCTAACCCGAGGTCCAATCGGAACCCTAACCGGATCTCTAAACCTAGGCCTCAACATAACCCTAACCCTAGGACCAATCGGAACCCTACATGGATATCTAAACCTAGCCCTCAACGTAACCCTAACCCTAGGTCCAATCGGAACCCTAACCGGATCTCTAACCCTTGCCCTCCACATAACCCTAACCCTAGGTCCAATCTAAACCCTAACCGGATCTCTAACCCTAGCCCTCAACATAACCATAACCCTAGGTCCAATCGGAACGCTAACCGGATCTGTATACCTAGCCCTCAACATAACCCTAACCCTAGGTCCAATCGGAAACCTAACCGGATCTCCAACCCTAGCCCTCAACATAACCCTTACCCTACGTCCAATCGGAACCCTAACCGGATCTCTAAACCTAGCCCTCAATATAACCCTAACCCTAGGTCCAATCGGAACCCTAACCGGATATCTAACCCTAGCCCTCAACATAACCCTAACCCTAGGTCCAATCGGAACCCTAAACGGAACTCTAACCCTAGCCCTCAACATAAACCTAACCCTAGGTGCAATTGGAACACCAAATGGATATCTAACCCTAGCCCTCAACATAACCCTAACCCTAGGTCCAATAGGAACCCTACCAGGAACTCTACCCATCGCCCTCAACATAACCCTAACCCTAGATCCAATCGGAACCCTAACCGGGTCTGTATACCTAGCCCTCAACATAACCCTAACCCTAGGTCCAATCGGAACCCTAACCGATTCTCTAACCCTAGCCCTCAACATAACCCTAACCCTAGGTCCAATCGGAAACCTAACCGGATCTCTAAACCTAGCCCTCAAATTAACCCTAACCCTAGGTCCAATCGGAACCCTAAATGGATCTCTAACCCTAGCCCTCAACATAACCCTAACCCTAGGTCCAATCGGAACCCTAAACGGATATCTAACCCTAGCCCTCAACATAACCCTAACCCTAGGTCCAATCGGAACCCTAAACGGAACTCTAACCCTAGCCCTCAACATAACCATAACCCTAGGTCCAATCGGAACCCTAACCGGATCCCTAACCCTAGCCCTCAACATAACCCTAATCCTATGACCAATCCGAACCCTAACCGAATCTCTACCCCTCGCTCTCAACATAACCCTAACCCGAGGTCCAATCGGAACCTAACCGGATCTCTAAACCTAGCCCTCAATATAACCCTAACCCGAGGTCCATTCGGAACCCTAACCGGATCTCTAACCCTAGCCCTCAACATAACCCTAGCCCGAGGTCCAATCGGATCCCTAACCGGATCTGTATACGTAGCCTTCAACATAACCCTAACCCTAGGTCCAATCGGAACCCTAACCGGATCTCTAACCCTCGCCCTCAACATAACCCTAACCCTAGGTCCAATCGGTACCCTAACAGGATCTCTACCCCTCTTCCTCAACATAACCCTACCCTTGGTCCAATCGGATCCCTAACCGGATCTCTAACCCCAGCCCTCAACATAACCCTAACCCTAGGTCCAATCGGAACCCTAACCGGATCTCTAACCCTTGCCCTCCACATAACCCTAACCCTAGGTCCAATCGGAACCCTAACCGGATCTCTAACCCTAGCCCTCAACATAACCCTAACCCTAGGTCCAATCGGAACCCTAACCGGATCTGTATACCTAGCCCTCAACATAACCCTAACCCTAGGTCCAATCGGAACCCTAACCGGATCTCTAACCCTCGCCCTCAACATAACCCTAACCCTAGGTCCAATCGGAACCGTAACCGGATCTGTATACCTAGCCCTCAACATAACCCTAACCCTAGGTCCAATCGGAACCCTAACCGATTCTCTAACCCTAGCCCTCAACATAACCCTAACCCTAGGTCCAATCGGAAACCTAACCGGATCTCTAAACCTAGCCCTCAAATTAACCCTAACCCTAGGTCCAATCGGAACCCTAAATGGATCTCTAACCCTAGCCCTCAACATAACCCTAACCCTAGGTCCAATCGGAACCCTAAACGGATATCTAACCCTAGCCCTCAACATAACCCTAACCCTAGGTCCAATCGGAACCCTAAACGGAACTCTAACCCTAGCCCTCAACATAACCATAACCCTAGGTCCAATCGGAACCCTAACCGGATCCCTAACCCTAGCCCTCATCATAACCCTAATCCTATGACCAATCCGAACCCTAACCGAATCTCTACCCCTCGCTCTCAACATAACCCTAACCCGAGGTCCAATCGGAACCTAACCGGATCTCTAAACCTAGCCCTCAACATAACCCTAACCCGAGGTCCATTCGGAACCCTAACCGGATCTCTAAACCTAGCCCTCAACATAACCCTAACCCTAGGTCCAATCGGAACCCTAACCGGATATCTAACCCTAGCCCTCAACATAACCCTAACCCTAGGACCAATCGGAACCCTAAACGGATATCTAACCATAGCCCTCAACATAACCATAACCCTAGGTCCAATCGGAACCCTAAACGGAACTCTAACCCTATCCCTCAACATAACCCTAACCCTAGGTCCAATTGGAACCCTAACCGGGTCTGTAAACCTAGCCCTCAACATAACCCTAACCCTAGGTCCAATCGGAACCCTACCCGGATCCCTAACCCTAGCCCTCAACATAACCCTAACCCTAGGAACAATCCGAACCCTAACCGGATCTCTACCCCTCGCCCTCAACATAACCCTAACCCTAGGTCCAATCGGAACCCTAACCGGATCCCGAACCCTCGCCCTCAACATAACCCTAACCCGAGGTCCAATCGGAACCCTAACCGGATCTCTAAACCTAGGCCTCAACATAACCCTAACCCTAGGACCAATCGGAACCCTACATGGATATCTAAACCTAGCCCTCAACGTAACCCTAACCCTAGGTCCAATCGGAACCCTAACCGGATCTCTAACCCTTGCCCTCCACATAACCCTAACCCTAGGTCCAATCTGAACCCTAACCGGATCTCTAACCCTAGCCCTCAACATAACCATAACCCTAGGTCCAATCGGAACGCTAACCGGATCTGTATACCTAGCCCTCAACATAACCCTAACCCTAGGTCCAATCGGAAACCTAACCGGATCTCCAACCCTAGCCCTCAACATAACCCTTACCCTACGTCCAATCGGAACCCTAACCGGATCTCTAAACCTAGCCCTCAATATAACCCTAACCCTAGGTCCAATCGGAACCCTAACCGGATATCTAACCCTAGCCCTCAACATAACCCTAACCCTAGGTCCAATCGGAACCCTAAACGGAACTCTAACCCTAGCCCTCAACATAAACCTAACCCTAGGTCCAATTGGAACACCAAATGGATATCTAACCCTAGCCCTCAACATAACCCTAACCCTAGGTCCAATAGGAACCCTACCAGGAACTCTACCCATGGCCCTCAACATAACCCTAACCCTAGATCCAATCGGAACCCTAACCGGGTCTGTATACCTAGCCCTCAACATAACCCTAACCCTAGGTCCAATCGGAACCCTAACCGATTCTCTAACCCTAGCCCTCAACATAACCCTAACCCTAGGTCCAATCGGAAACCTAACCGGATCTCTAAACCTAGCCCTCAAATTAACCCTAACCCTAGGTCCAATCGGAACCCTAAATGGATCTCTAACCCTAGCCCTCAACATAACCCTAACCCTAGGTCCAATCGGAACCCTAAACGGATATCTAACCCTAGCCCTCAACATAACCCTAACCCTAGGTCCAATCGGAACCCTAAACGGAACTCTAACCCTAGCCCTCAACATAACCATAACCCTAGGTCCAATCGGAACCCTAACCGGATCCCTAACCCTAGCCCTCAACATAACCCTAATCCTATGACCAATCCGAACCCTAACCGAATCTCTACCCCTCGCTCTCAACATAACCCTAACCCGAGGTCCAATCGGAACCTAACCGGATCTCTAAACCTAGCCCTCAACATAACCCTAACCCGAGGTCCATTCGGAACCCTAACCGGATCTCTAAACCTAGCCCTCAACATAACCCTAACCCTAGGTCCAATCGGAACCCTAACCGGATATCTAACCCTAGCCCTCAACATAACCCTAACCCTAGGACCAATCGGAACCCTAAACGGATATCTAACCATAGCCCTCAACATAACCATAACCCTAGGTCCAATCGGAACCCTAAACGGAACTCTAACCCTAGCCCTCAACATAACCCTAACCCTAGGTCCAATTGGAACCCTAACCGGGTCTGTAAACCTAGCCCTCAACATAACCCTAACCCTAGGTCCAATCGGAACCCTACCCGGATCCCTAACCCTAGCCCTCAACATAACCCTAACCCTAGGAACAATCCGAACCCTAACCGGATCTCTACCCCTCGCCCTCAACATAACCCTAACCCTAGGTCCAATCGGAACCCTAACCGGATCCCGAACCCTCGCCCTCAACATAACCCTAACCCGAGGTCCAATCGGAACCCTAACCGGATCTCTAAACCTAGGCCTCAACATAACCCTAACCCTAGGACCAATCGGAACCCTACATGGATATCTAAACCTAGCCCTCAACGTAACCCTAACCCTAGGTCCAATCGGAACCCTAACCGGATCTCTAACCCTTGCCCTCCACATAACCCTAACCCTAGGTCCAATCTGAACCCTAACCGGATCTCTAACCCTAGCCCTCAACATAACCATAACCCTAGGTCCAATCGGAACGCTAACCGGATTTGTATACCTAGTCCTCAACATAACCCTAACCCTAGGTCCAATCGGAAACCTAACCGGATCTCCAACCCTAGCCCTCAACATAACCCTTACCCTACGTCCAATCGGAACCCTAACCGGATCTCTAACCCTAGCCCTCAATATAACCCTAACCCTAGGTCCAATCGGAACCCTAACCGGATATCTAACCCTAGCCCTCAACATAACCCTAACCCTAGGTCCAATCAGAACCCTAAACGGAACTCTAACCCTAGCCCTCAACATAAACCTAACCCTAGGTCCAATTGGAACACCAAATGGATATCTAACCCTAGCCCTCAACATAACCCTAACCCTAGGTCCAATAGGAACCCTACCAGGAACTCTACCCCTCGCCCTCAACATAACCCTAACCCTAGATCCAATCGGAACCCTAACCGGGTGTGTATACCTAGCCCTCAACATAACCCTAACCCTAGGTCCAATCGGAACCCTAACCGATTCTCTAACCCTAGCCCTCAACATAACCCTAACCCTAGGTCCAATCGGAAACCTAACCGGATCTCTAAACCTAGCCCTCAAATTAACCCTAACCCTAGGTCCAATCGGAACCCTAAATGGATCTCTAACCCTAGCCCTCAACATAACCCTAACCCTAGGTCCAATCGGAACCCTAAACGGATATCTAACCCTAGCCCTCAACATAACCCTAACCCTAGGTCCAATCGGAACCCTAAACGGAACTCTAACCCTAGCCCTCAACATAACCATAACCCTAGGTCCAATCGGAACCCTAACCGGATCCCTAACCCTAGCCCTCAACATAACCCTAATCCTATGACCAATCCGAACCCTAACCGAATCTCTACCCCTCGCTCTCAACATAACCCTAACCCGAGGTCCAATCGGAACCTAACCGGATCTCTAAACCTAGCCCTCAACATAACCCTAACCCGAGGTCCATTCGGAACCCTAACCGGATCTCTAAACCTAGCCCTCAACATAACCCTAACCCTAGGTCCAATCGGAACCCTAACCGGATATCTAACCCTAGCCCTCAACATAACCCTAACCCTAGGACCAATCGGAACCCTAAACGGATATCTAACCATAGCCCTCAACATAACCATAACCCTAGGTCCAATCGGAACCCTAAACGGAACTCTAACCGTAGCCCTCAACATAACCCTAACCCTAGGTCCAATTGGAACCCTAACCGGGTCTGTAAACCTAGCCCTCAACATAACCCTAACCCTAGGTCCAATCGGAACCCTACCCGGATCCCTAACCCTAGCCCTCAACATAACCCTAACCCTAGGAACAATCCGAACCCTAACCGGATCTCTAACCCTTGCCCTCCACATAACCCTAACCCTAGGTCCAATCTGAACCCTAACCGGATCTCTAACCCTCGCCCTCAACATAACCCTAACCCTAGGTCCAATCGGAACCCTAAAAGGATCCCGAACCCTCGCCCTCAACATAACCCTAACCCGAGGTCCAATCGGAACCCTAACCGGATCTCTAAACCTAGGCCTCAACATAACCCTAACCCTAGGACCAATCGGAACCCTACATGGATATCTAAACCTAGCCCTCAACGTAACCCTAACCCTAGGTCCAATCGGAACCCTAACCGGATCTCTAACCCTTGCCCTCCACATAACCCTAACCCTAGGTCCAATCTGAACCCTAACCGGATCTCTAACCCTAGCCCTCAACATAACCATAACCCTAGGTCCAATCGGAACGCTAACCGGATCTGTATACCTAGCCCTCAACATAACCCTAACCCTAGGTCCAATCGGAAACCTAACCGGATCTCCAAACCTAGCCCTCAACATAACCCTTACCCTACGTCCAATCGGAACCCTAACCGGATCTCTAACCCTAGCCCTCAATATAACCCTAACCCTAGGTCCAATCGGAACCCTAACCGGATATCTAACCCTAGCCCTCAACATAACCCTAACCCTAGGTCCAATCGGAACCCTAAACGGAACTCTAACCCTAGCCCTCAACATAAACCTAACCCTAGGTCCAATTGGAACACCAAATGGATATCTAACCCTAGCCCTCAACATAACCCTAACCCTAGGTCCAATAGGAACCCTACCAGGAACTCTACCCCTCGCCCTCAACATAACCCTAACCCTAGATCCAATCGGAACCCTAACCGGGTCTGTATACCTAGCCCTCAACATAACTCTAACCCTAGGTCCAATCGGAACCCTAACCGGATCCCTAACCCTAGCCGTCAACATAACCCTAACCCTAGGACCAAATAACCCTAACCGGATCTCTAACCCTCGCCCTAAACATAACCCTAACCCGAGGTCCAATCTGAACCCTAACCGGATCTCTAAACCTAGCCCTCAACATAACCCTAACCCTAGGTCCAATCGGAACCCTAACTGGATCTCTAACCCTAGCCCTCAACATAACCCTAACCCTAGGACCAATCAGAACCCTAAATGGATATCTAACCCTAGCCCTCAACATAACCCTAACCCTAGGTCCAATCGGAACCCTAACCGGATATCTAACCCTAGCCCTCAACATAACCCTAACCCTAGGTCCAATTGGAACCCTAACAGGATCTCTACCCCTCGCCCTCAACATAACCCTAACCATAGGTCCAATCGAAACCCTAACCGGGTCTGTAAACCTAGCCCTCAACATAACCCTAACCCTAGGTCCAGTCGGAACCCTAACCGGAACTCTAACCCTAGCCCTCAAAATAACCCTAACCCAAGGTCCAATCGGAACCCTAACCGGATATCTATCCCTAGCCCTCAACATAACCCTAACCCTAAGTCCAATTGGAACCCTAACCGGATCTCTATCCCTAGCCATCAACATAACCCTAACCCTAGGTCCAATCGGAACCCTAACCGGATCTCTAACCCTAGCTCTCAACATAACCCTAACCCTAGGTCCAATCGGAACCCTAACCGGATCTGTATACATAGACCGCAACATAACCCTAACCCTAGGTCCAATCGGAACCCTAACCGGATCTCTAACCCTAGCCCTCAACATAACCCTAACCCTAGGTCCATTCGGAACCCTAACCGGATCTGTATACCTAGCCCTCAACATAACCCTAACCCTAGGTCCAATCGGAACCCTAACCGGAACGCTAAACCTAGCCCTCAAAATAACCCTAACCCTAGGTCCAATCGGAACCCTAACCGGAACTCTAACCCTAGCCCTCAATATAACACTAACCCTAGGTCCAATCGGAACCCTAAACGGATCTCTAACCCTAACCCTCAACATAACCCTAACCCTAGGTCCAATCGGAACCCTAAACGGAACTCTAACCCTAGCCCTCAACATAAACCTAACCCTAGGTCCAATTGGAAAACCAAATGGATATCTAACCCTAGCCCTCAACATAACCCTAACCCTAGATCCAATCGGAACCCTACCAGGAACTCTACCCCTCGCCCTCAACATAACCCTAACCCTAGATCCAATCGGAACCCTAACCGGGTCTGTATACCTAGCCCTCAACATAACCCTAACCCTAGGTCCAATCGGAACCCTAACCGGATCCCTAACCCTAGCCGTCAACATAACCCTAACCCTAGGACCAAATAACCCTAACCGGATCTCTAACCCTCGCCCTAAACATAACCCTAACCCGAGGTCCAATCTGAACCCTAACCGGATCTCTAAACCTAGCCCTCAACATAACCCTAACCCTAGGTCCAATCGGAACCCTAACTGGATCTCTAACCCTAGCCCTCAACATAACCCTAACCCTAGGACCAATCGGAACCCTAAATGGATATCTAACCCTAGCCCTCAACATAACCCTAACCCTAGGTCCAATTGGAACCCTAACAGGATATCTACCCCTCGCCGTCAACATAACTCTAACCCTAGGTCCAATCGGAACCCTAACCGGATCTCTAACCCTAGCCCTCAACATAACCCTAACCCTAGGTCCAATCGGAACCCTAACCAGATATCTAACCCTAGCCCTCAACATAACCCTAACGCTAGGTCCAATCGGAACCCTAACCGGATCTGTATACCTAGCCCTCAACATAACCCTAACCCTAGGTCCCATCGGAAACCTAACCGGATCTCTAACCCTAACCCTCAACATAACCCTAACCCTAGGTCCAATCGGAACGCTAACCGGATCTCTAACCCTAGCCCTCAACATAACCCTAACCCTAGGTCCAATCGGAACCCTAACCGGATTTGTATACCTAGCCCTCAACATAACCCTAACCCTAGGTCCAATCGGAAACCTAACCGGATCTCTAACTCTAGCCCTCAACATAACCCTAACCCTAGGTCCAATCGGAACCCTAACCGGATCTCGAACCCTAGCCCTCAACATAACCCTAACCCTAGGTCCAATGGGAACCCTAACCGGATCTCTAACCCTAGCCCTCAACATAACCCTAACCCTAGGTCCAATCGGAACCCTAAACGGAACTCTAACCCTAGACCTCAACATAACCCTAACCCTAGGTCCAGTCGGAATCATAACCGGATCTCTAACCCTAGCCCTCAACACAACACTAACCCTGGGTCCAATCGTAACCCTTACCGGATCTCTAACCCTAGCCCTCAACATAACCCTAACCCTAGGCCGAATCGGAACCCTAACCGGGTCTGTATACCTAGCCGTCAACATAACCCTAACCCTAGGTCCAATCAGAACCCTAACCGGATCCCTAACCCTAGCCCTCAACATAACCCTAACCCTAGGACCAATCCGAACCCTAACCGGATCTCTACCCCTCGCCCTCAACAAAACCCTAACCCGAGGTCCAATCGGAACCCTAACCGGATCTCTAAACCTAGCCCTCAACATGACCCTAACCCGAGGTCCAATCGGAACCCTAACCGGGTCTGTAAACCTAGCCCTCAACATAACCCTAACCCTAGGTCCAATCGGAACCCTAACCGGAACCCTAACCCTAGCCCTCAACATAACCCTAACCCTAGGACCAATCTGAACCCTAACCGGATCTCTACCCCTCGCCCTCAACATAACCCTAACCCGAGGTCCAATCGGAACCCTAACCGGATCTCTAAACCTAGCCCTCAACATAACCCTAACCCGAGGTCCAATCGGAACCCTAACCGGATCTCTAAACCTAGCCCTCAACATAACCCTAACCCTATGTCCAGTCGGAACCCTAACCGGAACTCTAACCCTAGCCCTCAAAATAACCCTAACCCAAGGTCCAATCGGAACCCTAACCGGATATCTATCCCTAGCCCTCAACATAACCCTAACCCTAGGTCCAATCGGAACCCTAACCGGATCTGTATACATAGACCTCAACATAACCCTAACCCTAGGTCCAATCGTAAACCTAACCGGTTCTCTAACCCTAGCCCTCAACATAACCCTAACCCTAGGTACAATCGGAACTCTAACCGGATCTCTAACCCTAGCCCTCAACATAAACCTAACCCTAGGTCCAATCGGAACCCTAACCGGATCTGTATACCTAGCCCTCAACATAACCCTAACCCTAGGTCCAATAGGAAACCTCACCGTATCTCTAACCCTAGCCCTCAACATAACCCTAACCCTAGGTCCAATCGGAACCCTAACCGGATATCTAACCCTAGCCCTCAATATAACCCTAACCCTAGGTCCAATCGGAACCCTAAACGGATATCTAACCCTAGCCCTCAACATAACCCTAACCCTAGGTCCAATCGGAACCCTAAACGGAACTCTAACACTAGCCCTCAACATAACCATAACCCTAGGTCCAATCGGAACCCTAACCGGATCTCTAACCCTAGCCCTCAACATAACCCTAACCCTAGGATCAATCGGAACCCTTAACGGATATCTAACCCTAGCCCTCAACATAACCCTAACCCTAGGTCCAATCGGAACCCTAACCGGGTCTGTAAACCTAGCCCTCAACATAACCCTAACCCTAGGTACAATCGGAACCCTAACCGGATCCCTAACCTTAGCCCTCAACATAACCCTAACCCTAGGAACAATCCGAACCCCAACCGGATCTCTACCCCTCGCCCTCAACATAACCCTAACCCTAGGTCAAATCGGAACCCTAACCAGATCTCTAACCCTAGTCCTCAACATAACCCTAACCCTAAGTCCAATCGGAACCCTAACCGGATCTCTAACCCTAGCCATCAACATAACCCTAACCCTAGGTCCAATCGGAATCCTAACCGGATCTGTATACATAGACCGCAACATAACCCTAACCCTAGGTCCAATTGGAACCCTAACCGGATCTCTAACCCTAGCCCTCAACATAACCCTAATCCTAGGTCCATTCGGAACCCAAACCGGATCTGTATACCTAGCCCTCAACATAACCCTAACCCTAGGTCCAATCGGAACCCTAACCGGATCTCTACCCCTCGCCCTCAACATAACCCTAACCCGAGGTCCAATCGGAACCCTAACCGGATCTCTAATCCTAGGCCTCAACATAACCCTAACCCTAGGACCAATCGGAACCCTACATGGATATCTAAACCTAGCCCTCAACGTAACCCTAACCCTAGGTCCAATCGGAACCCTAACCGGATCTTTAACCCTTGCCCTCCACATAACCCTAACCCTAGGTCCAATCGGAACCCTAACCGGATCTCTAAACCTAGCCCTCAACATAACCCTAACCCTAGGTCCAATCGGAACCCTAACCGGATCTGTATACCTAGCCCTCAACATAACCCTAACCCTAGGACCAATCGGAACCCTAAATGGATATCTAACCCTAGCCCTCAACATAACCCTAACCCTAGGTCCAATTGGAACCCTAACAGGATATCTACCCCTCGCCGTCAACATAACTCTAACCCTAGGTCCAATCGGAACCCTAACCGGATCTCTAACCCTAGCCCTCAACATAACCCTAACCCTAGGTCCAATCGGAACCCTAACCAGATCTCTAACCCTAGCCCTCAACATAACCCTAACGCTAGGTCCAATCGGAACCCTAACCGGATCTGTATACCTAGCCCTCAACATAACCCTAACCCTAGGTCCCATCGGAAACCTAACCGGATCTCTAACCCTAACCCTCAACATAACCCTAACCCTAGGTCCAATCGGAACGCTAACCGGATCTCTAACCCTAGCCCTCAACATAACCCTAACCCTAGGTCCAATCGGAACCCTAACCGGATTTGTATACCTAGCCCTCAACATAACCCTAACCCTAGGTCCAATCGGAAACCTAACCGGATCTCTAACTCTAGCCCTCAACATAACCCTAACCCTAGGTCCAATCGGAACCCTAACCGGATCTCGAACCCTAGCCCTCAACATAACCCTAACCCTAGGTCCAATGGGAACCCTAACCGGATCTCTAACCCTAGCCCTCAACATAACCCTAACCCTAGGTCCAATCGGAACCCTAAACGGAACTCTAACCCTAGACCTCAACATAACCCTAACCCTAGGTCCAGTCAGAATCATAACCGGATCTCTAACCCTAGCCCTCAACACAACACTAACCCTGGGTCCAATCGTAACCCTTACCGGATCTCTAACCCTAGCCCTCAACATAACCCTAACCCTAGGCCGAATCGGAACCCTAACCGGGTCTGTATACCTAGCCGTCAACATAACCCTAACCCTAGGTCCAATCAGAACCCTAACCGGATCCCTAACCCTAGCCCTCAACATAACCCTAACCCTAGGACCAATCCGAACCCTAACCGGATCTCTACCCCTCGCCCTCAACAAAACCCTAACCCGAGGTCCAATCGGAACCCTAACCGGATCTCTAAACCTAGCCCTCAACATGACCCTAACCCGAGGTCCAATCGGAACCCTAACCGGGTCTGTAAACCTAGCCCTCAACATAACCCTAACCCTAGGTCCAATCGGAACCCTAACCGGAACCCTAACCCTAGCCCTCAACATAACCCTAACCCTAGGACCAATCTGAACCCTAACCGGATCTCTACCCCTCGCCCTCAACATAACCCTAACCCGAGGTCCAATCGGAACCCTAACCGGATCTCTAAACCTAGCCCTCAACATAACCCTAACCCGAGGTCCAATCGGAACCCTAACCGGATCTCTAAACCTAGCCCTCAACATAACCCTAACCCTATGTCCAGTCGGAACCCTAACCGGAACTCTAACCCTAGCCCTCAAAATAACCCTAACCCAAGGTCCAATCGGAACCCTAACCGGATATCTATCCCTAGACCTCAACATAACCCTAACCCTAGGTCCAATCGGAACCCTAACCGGATCTGTATACATAGACCTCAACATAACCCTAACCCTAGGTCCAATCGTAAACCTAACCGGTTCTCTAACCCTAGCCCTCAACATAACCCTAACCCTAGGTACAATCGGAACTCTAACCGGATCTCTAACCCTAGCCCTCAACATAAACCTAACCCTAGGTCCAATCGGAACCCTAACCGGATCTGTATACCTAGCCCTCAACATAACCCTAACCCTAGGTCCAATAGGAAACCTCACCGTATCTCTAACCCTAGCCCTCAACATAACCCTAACCCTAGGTCCAATCGGAACCCTAACCGGATATCTAACCCTAGCCCTCAATATAACCCTAACCCTAGGTCCAATCGGAACCCTAAACGGATATCTAACCCTAGCCCTCAACATAACCCTAACCCTAGGTCCAATCGGAACCCTAAACGGAACTCTAACACTAGCCCTCAACATAACCATAACCCTAGGTCCAATCGGAACCCTAACCGGATCTCTAACCCTAGCCCTCAACATAACCCTAACCCTAGGATCAATCGGAACCCTTAACGGATATCTAACCCTAGCCCTCAACATAACCCTAACCCTAGGTCCAATCGGAACCCTAACCGGGTCTGTAAACCTAGCCCTCAACATAACCCTAACCCTAGGTACAATCGGAACCCTAACCGGATCCCTAACCTTAGCCCTCAACATAACCCTAACCCTAGGAACAATCCGAACCCCAACCGGATCTCTACCCCTCGCCCTCAACATAACCCTAACCCTAGGTCAAATCGGAACCCTAACCAGATCTCTAACCCTAGTCCTCAACATAACCCTAACCCTAAGTCCAATCGGAACCCTAACCGGATCTCTAACCCTAGCCATCAACATAACCCTAACCCTAGGTCCAATCGGAATCCTAACCGGATCTGTATACATAGACCGCAACATAACCCTAACCCTAGGTCCAATTGGAACCCTAACCGGATCTCTAACCCTAGCCCTCAACATAACCCTAATCCTAGGTCCATTCGGAACCCAAACCGGATCTGTATACCTAGCCCTCAACATAACCCTAACCCTAGGTCCAATCGGAACCCTAACCGGATCTCTACCCCTCGCCCTCAACATAACCCTAACCCGAGGTCCAATCGGAACCCTAACCGGATCTCTAAACCTAGGCCTCAACATAACCCTAACCCTAGGACCAATCGGAACCCTACATGGATATCTAAACCTAGCCCTCAACGTAACCCTAACCCTAGGTCCAATCGGAACCCTAACCGGATCTCTAACCCTTGCCCTCCACATAACCCTAACCCTAGGTCCAATCGGAACCCTAACCGGATCTCTAACCCTAGCCCTCAACATAACCCTAACCCTAGGTCCAATCGGAACCCTAACCGGATCTGTATACCTAGCCCTCAACATAACCCTAACCCTAGGACCAATCGGAACCCTAAATGGATATCTAACCCTAGCCCTCAACATAACCGTAACCCTAGGTCCAATTGGAACCCTAACAGGATATCTACCCCTCGCCGTCAACATAACTCTAACCCTAGGTCCAATCGGAACCCTAACCGGATCTCTAACCCTAGCCCTCAACATAACCCTAACCCTAGGTCCAATCGGAACCCTAACCAGATCTCTAACCCTAGCCCTCAACATAACCCTAACGCTAGGTCCAATCGGAACCCTAACCGGATCTGTATACCTAGCCCTCAACATAACCCTAACCCTAGGTCCCATCGGAAACCTAACCGGATCTCTAACCCTAACCCTCAACATAACCCTAACCCTAGGTCCAATCGGAACGCTAACCGGATCTCTAACCCTAGCCCTCAACATAACCCTAACCCTAGGTCCAATCGGAACCCTAACCGGATTTGTATACCTAGCCCTCAACATAACCCTAACCCTAGGTCCAATCGGAAACCTAACCGGATCTCTAACTCTAGCCCTCAACATAACCCTAACCCTAGGTCCAATCGGAACCCTAACCGGATCTCGAACCCTAGCCCTCAACATAACCCTAACCCTAGGTCCAATGGGAACCCTAACCGGATCTCTAACCCTAGCCCTCAACATAACCCTAACCCTAGGTCCAATCGGAACCCTAAACGGAACTCTAACCCTAGACCTCAACATAACCCTAACCCTAGGTCCAGTCGGAATCATAACCGGATCTCTAACCCTAGCCCTCAACACAACACTAACCCTGGGTCCAATCGTAACCCTTACCGGATCTCTAACCCTAGCCCTCAACATAACCCTAACCCTAGGCCGAATCGGAACCCTAACCGGGTCTGTATACCTAGCCGTCAACATGACCCTAACCCTAGGTCCAATCAGAACCCTAACCGGATCCCTAACCCTAGCCCTCAACATAACCCTAACCCTAGGACCAATCCGAACCCTAACCGGATCTCTACCCCTCGCCCTCAACAAAACCCTAACCCTAGATCCAATCGGAACCCTAACCGGGTGTGTATACCTAGCCCTCAACATAACCCTAACCCTAGGTCCAATCGGAACCCTAACCGATTCTCTAACCCTAGCCCTCAACATAACCCTAACCCTAGGTCCAATCGGAAACCTAACCGGATCTCTAAACCTAGCCCTCAAATTAACCCTAACCCTAGGTCCAATCGGAACCCTAAATGGATCTCTAACCCTAGCCCTCAACATAACCCTAACCCTAGGTCCAATCGGAACCCTAAACGGATATCTAACCCTAGCCCTCAACATAACCCTAACCCTAGGTCCAATCGGAACCCTAAACGGAACTCTAACCCTAGCCCTCAACATAACCATAACCCTAGGTCCAATCGGAACCCTAACCGGATCCCTAACCCTAGCCCTCAACATAACCCTAATCCTATGACCAATCCGAACCCTAACCGAATCTCTACCCCTCGCTCTCAACATAACCCTAACCCGAGGTCCAATCGGAACCTAACCGGATCTCTAAACCTAGCCCTCAACATAACCCTAACCCGAGGTCCATTCGGAACCCTAACCGGATCTCTAAACCTAGCCCTCAACATAACCCTAACCCTAGGTCCAATCGGAACCCTAACCGGATATCTAACCCTAGCCCTCAACATAACCCTAACCCTAGGACCAATCGGAACCCTAAACGGATATCTAACCATAGCCCTCAACATAACCATAACCCTAGGTCCAATCGGAACCCTAAACGGAACTCTAACCGTAGCCCTCAACATAACCCTAACCCTAGGTCCAATTGGAACCCTAACCGGGTCTGTAAACCTAGCCCTCAACATAACCCTAACCCTAGGTCCAATCGGAACCCTACCCGGATCCCTAACCCTAGCCCTCAACATAACCCTAACCCTAGGAACAATCCGAACCCTAACCGGATCTCTAACCCTTGCCCTCCACATAACCCTAACCCTAGGTCCAATCTGAACCCTAACCGGATCTCTAACCCTCGCCCTCAACATAACCCTAACCCTAGGTCCAATCGGAACCCTAAAAGGATCCCGAACCCTCGCCCTCAACATAACCCTAACCCGAGGTCCAATCGGAACCCTAACCGGATCTCTAAACCTAGGCCTCAACATAACCCTAACCCTAGGACCAATCGGAACCCTACATGGATATCTAAACCTAGCCCTCAACGTAACCCTAACCCTAGGTCCAATCGGAACCCTAACCGGATCTCTAACCCTTGCCCTCCACATAACCCTAACCCTAGGTCCAATCTGAACCCTAACCGGATCTCTAACCCTAGCCCTCAACATAACCATAACCCTAGGTCCAATCAGAACCCTAACCGGATCCCTAACCCTAGCCCTCAACATAACCCTAACCCTAGGACCAATCCGAACCCTAACCGGATCTCTACCCCTCGCCCTCAACAAAACCCTAACCCGAGGTCCAATCGGAACCCTAACCGGATCTCTAAACCTAGCCCTCAACATGACCCTAACCCGAGGTCCAATCGGAACCCTAACCGGGTCTGTAAACCTAGCCCTCAACATAACCCTAACCCTAGGTCCAATCGGAACCCTAACCGGAACCCTAACCCTAGCCCTCAACATAACCCTAACCCTAGGACCAATCTGAACCCTAACCGGATCTCTACCCCTCGCCCTCAACATAACCCTAACCCGAGGTCCAATCGGAACCCTAACCGGATCTCTAAACCTAGCCCTCAACATAACCCTAACCCGAGGTCCAATCGGAACCCTAACCGGATCTCTAAACCTAGCCCTCAACATAACCCTAACCCTATGTCCAGTCGGAACCCTAACCGGAACTCTAACCCTAGCCCTCAAAATAACCCTAACCCAAGGTCCAATCGGAACCCTAACCGGATATCTATCCCTAGCCCTCAACATAACCCTAACCCTAGGTCCAATCGGAACCCTAACCGGATCTGTATACATAGACCTCAACATAACCCTAACCCTAGGTCCAATCGTAAACCTAACCGGTTCTCTAACCCTAGCCCTCAACATAACCCTAACCCTAGGTACAATCGGAACTCTAACCGGATCTCTAACCCTAGCCCTCAACATAAACCTAACCCTAGGTCCAATCGGAACCCTAACCGGATCTGTATACCTAGCCCTCAACATAACCCTAACCCTAGGTCCAATAGGAAACCTCACCGTATCTCTAACCCTAGCCCTCAACATAACCCTAACCCTAGGTCCAATCGGAACCCTAACCGGATATCTAACCCTAGCCCTCAATATAACCCTAACCCTAGGTCCAATCGGAACCCTAAACGGATATCTAACCCTAGCCCTCAACATAACCCTAACCCTAGGTCCAATCGGAACCCTAAACGGAACTCTAACACTAGCCCTCAACATAACCATAACCCTAGGTCCAATCGGAACCCTAACCGGATCTCTAACCCTAGCCCTCAACATAACCCTAACCCTAGGATCAATCGGAACCCTTAACGGATATCTAACCCTAGCCCTCAACATAACCCTAACCCTAGGTCCAATCGGAACCCTAACCGGGTCTGTAAACCTAGCCCTCAACATAACCCTAACCCTAGGTACAATCGGAACCCTAACCGGATCCCTAACCTTAGCCCTCAACATAACCCTAACCCTAGGAACAATCCGAACCCCAACCGGATCTCTACCCCTCGCCCTCAACATAACCCTAACCCTAGGTCAAATCGGAACCCTAACCAGATCTCTAACCCTAGTCCTCAACATAACCCTAACCCTAAGTCCAATCGGAACCCTAACCGGATCTCTAACCCTAGCCATCAACATAACCCTAACCCTAGGTCCAATCGGAATCCTAACCGGATCTGTATACATAGACCGCAACATAACCCTAACCCTAGGTCCAATTGGAACCCTAACCGGATCTCTAACCCTAGCCCTCAACATAACCCTAATCCTAGGTCCATTCGGAACCCAAACCGGATCTGTATACCTAGCCCTCAACATAACCCTAACCCTAGGTCCAATCGGAACCCTAACCGGATCTCTACCCCTCGCCCTCAACATAACCCTAACCCGAGGTCCAATCGGAACCCTAACCGGATCTCTAAACCTAGGCCTCAACATAACCCTAACCCTAGGACCAATCGGAACCCTACATGGATATCTAAACCTAGCCCTCAACGTAACCCTAACCCTAGGTCCAATCGGAACCCTAACCGGATCTCTAACCCTTGCCCTCCACATAACCCTAACCCTAGGTCCAATCGGAACCCTAACCGGATCTCTAACCCTAGCCCTCAACATAACCCTAACCCTAGGTCCAATCGGAACCCTAACCGGATCTGTATACCTAGCCCTCAACATAACCCTAACCCTAGGACCAATCGGAACCCTAAATGGATATCTAACCCTAGCCCTCAACATAACCGTAACCCTAGGTCCAATTGGAACCCTAACAGGATATCTACCCCTCGCCGTCAACATAACTCTAACCCTAGGTCCAATCGGAACCCTAACCGGATCTCTAACCCTAGCCCTCAACATAACCCTAACCCTAGGTCCAATCGGAACCCTAACCAGATCTCTAACCCTAGCCCTCAACATAACCCTAACGCTAGGTCCAATCGGAACCCTAACCGGATCTGTATACCTAGCCCTCAACATAACCCTAACCCTAGGTCCCATCGGAAACCTAACCGGATCTCTAACCCTAACCCTCAACATAACCCTAACCCTAGGTCCAATCGGAACGCTAACCGGATCTCTAACCCTAGCCCTCAACATAACCCTAACCCTAGGTCCAATCGGAACCCTAACCGGATTTGTATACCTAGCCCTCAACATAACCCTAACCCTAGGTCCAATCGGAAACCTAACCGGATCTCTAACTCTAGCCCTCAACATAACCCTAACCCTAGGTCCAATCGGAACCCTAACCGGATCTCGAACCCTAGCCCTCAACATAACCCTAACCCTAGGTCCAATGGGAACCCTAACCGGATCTCTAACCCTAGCCCTCAACATAACCCTAACCCTAGGTCCAATCGGAACCCTAAACGGAACTCTAACCCTAGACCTCAACATAACCCTAACCCTAGGTCCAGTCGGAATCATAACCGGATCTCTAACCCTAGCCCTCAACACAACACTAACCCTGGGTCCAATCGTAACCCTTACCGGATCTCTAACCCTAGCCCTCAACATAACCCTAACCCTAGGCCGAATCGGAACCCTAACCGGGTCTGTATACCTAGCCGTCAACATGACCCTAACCCTAGGTCCAATCAGAACCCTAACCGGATCCCTAACCCTAGCCCTCAACATAACCCTAACCCTAGGACCAATCCGAACCCTAACCGGATCTCTACCCCTCGCCCTCAACAAAACCCTAACCCTAGATCCAATCGGAACCCTAACCGGGTGTGTATACCTAGCCCTCAACATAACCCTAACCCTAGGTCCAATCGGAACCCTAACCGATTCTCTAACCCTAGCCCTCAACATAACCCTAACCCTAGGTCCAATCGGAAACCTAACCGGATCTCTAAACCTAGCCCTCAAATTAACCCTAACCCTAGGTCCAATCGGAACCCTAAATGGATCTCTAACCCTAGCCCTCAACATAACCCTAACCCTAGGTCCAATCGGAACCCTAAACGGATATCTAACCCTAGCCCTCAACATAACCCTAACCCTAGGTCCAATCGGAACCCTAAACGGAACTCTAACCCTAGCCCTCAACATAACCATAACCCTAGGTCCAATCGGAACCCTAACCGGATCCCTAACCCTAGCCCTCAACATAACCCTAATCCTATGACCAATCCGAACCCTAACCGAATCTCTACCCCTCGCTCTCAACATAACCCTAACCCGAGGTCCAATCGGAACCTAACCGGATCTCTAAACCTAGCCCTCAACATAACCCTAACCCGAGGTCCATTCGGAACCCTAACCGGATCTCTAAACCTAGCCCTCAACATAACCCTAACCCTAGGTCCAATCGGAACCCTAACCGGATATCTAACCCTAGCCCTCAACATAACCCTAACCCTAGGACCAATCGGAACCCTAAACGGATATCTAACCATAGCCCTCAACATAACCATAACCCTAGGTCCAATCGGAACCCTAAACGGAACTCTATCCGTAGCCCTCAACATAACCCTAACCCTAGGTCCAATTGGAACCCTAACCGGGTCTGTAAACCTAGCCCTCAACATAACCCTAACCCTAGGTCCAATCGGAACCCTACCCGGATCCCTAACCCTAGCCCTCAACATAACCCTAACCCTAGGAACAATCCGAACCCTAACCGGATCTCTAACCCTTGCCCTCCACATAACCCTAACCCTAGGTCCAATCTGAACCCTAACCGGATCTCTAACCCTCGCCCTCAACATAACCCTAACCCTAGGTCCAATCGGAACCCTAAAAGGATCCCGAACCCTCGCCCTCAACATAACCCTAACCCGAGGTCCAATCGGAACCCTAACCGGATCTCTAAACCTAGGCCTCAACATAACCCTAACCCTAGGACCAATCGGAACCCTACATGGATATCTAAACCTAGCCCTCAACGTAACCCTAACCCTAGGTCCAATCGGAACCCTAACCGGATCTCTAACCCTTGCCCTCCACATAACCCTAACCCTAGGTCCAATCTGAACCCTAACCGGATCTCTAACCCTAGCCCTCAACATAACCATAACCCTAGGTCCAATCGGAACGCTAACCGGATCTGTATACCTAGCCCTCAACATAACCCTAACCCTAGGTCCAATCGGAAACCTAACCGGATCTCCAAACCTAGCCCTCAACATAACCCTTACCCTACGTCCAATCGGAACCCTAACCGGATCTCTAACCCTAGCCCTCAATATAACCCTAACCCTAGGTCCAATCGGAACCCTAACCGGATATCTAACCCTAGCCCTCAACATAACCCTAACCCTAGGTCCAATCGGAACCCTAAACGGAACTCTAACCCTAGCCCTCAACATAAACCTAACCCTAGGTCCAATTGGAACACCAAATGGATATCTAACCCTAGCCCTCAACATAACCCTAACCCTAGGTCCAATAGGAACCCTACCAGGAACTCTACCCCTCGCCCTCAACATAACCCTAACCCTAGGTCCAATCGGAACCCTAACCGGATCCCTAACCCTAGCCGTCAACATAACCCTAACCCTAGGACCAAATAACCCTAACCGGATCTCTAACCCTCGCCCTAAACATAACCCTAACCCGAGGTCCAATCTGAACCCTAACCGGATCTCTAAACCTAGCCCTCAACATAACCCTAACCCTAGGTCCAATCGGAACCCTAACTGGATCTCTAACCCTAGCCCTCAACATAACCCTAACCCTAGGACCAATCAGAACCCTAAATGGATATCTAACCCTAGCCCTCAACATAACCCTAACCCTAGATCCAATCGGAACCCTAACCGGATATCTAACCCTAGCCCTCAACATAACCCTAACCCTAGGTCCAATTGGAACCCTAACAGGATCTCTACCCCTCGCCCTCAACATAACCCTAACCATAGGTCCAATCGGAACCCTAACCGGGTCTGTAAACCTAGCCCTCAACATAACCCTAACCCTAGGTCCAGTCGGAACCCTAACCGGAACTCTAACCCTAGCCCTCAAAATAACCCTAACCCAAGGTCCAATCGGAACCCTAACCGGATATCTATCCCTAGCCCTCAACATAACCCTAACCCTAAGTCCAATTGGAACCCTAACCGGATCTCTATCCCTAGCCATCAACATAACCCTAACCCTAGGTCCAATCGGAACCCTAACCGGATCTCTAACCCTAGCTCTCAACATAACCCTAACCCTAGGTCCAATCGGAACCCTAACCGGATCTGTATACATAGACCGCAACATAACCCTAACCCTAGGTCCAATCGGAACCCTAACCGGATCTCTAACCCTAGCCCTCAACATAACCCTAACCCTAGGTCCATTCGGAACCCTAACCGGATCTGTATACCTAGCCCTCAACATAACCCTAACCCTAGGTCCAATCGGAACCCTAACCGGAACGCTAAACCTAGCCCTCAAAATAACCCTAACCCTAGGTCCAATCGGAACCCTAACCGGAACTCTAACCCTAGCCCTCAATATAACACTAACCCTAGGTCCAATCGGAACCCTAAACGGATCTCTAACTCTAACCCTCAACATAAGCCTAACCCTAGGTCCAATCGGAACCCTAAACGGAACTCTAAACCTAGCCCTCAACATAAACCTAACCCTAGGTCCAATTGGAAAACCAAATGGATATCTAACCCTAGCCCTCAACATAACCCTAACCCTAGATCCAATCGGAACCCTACCAGGAACTCTACCCCTCGCCCTCAACATAACCCTAACCCTAGATCCAATCGGAACCCTAACCGGGTCTGTATACCTAGCCCTCAACATAACCCTAACCCTAGGTCCAATCGGAACCCTAACCGGATCCCTAACCCTAGCCGTCAACATAACCCTAACCCTAGGACCAAATAACCCTAACCGGATCTCTAACCCTCGCCCTAAACATAACCCTAACCCGAGGTCCAATCCGAACCCTAACCGGATCTCTAAACCTAGCCCTCAACATAACCCTAACCCTAGGTCCAATCGGAACCCTAACTGGATCTCTAACCCTAGCCCTCAACATAACCCTAACCCTAGGACCAATCGGAACCCTAAATGGATATCTAACCCTAGCCCTCAACATAACCCTAACCCTAGGTCCAATTGGAACCCTAACAGGATATCTACCCCTCGCCGTCAACATAACTCTAACCCTAGGTCCAATCGGAACCCTAACCGGATCTCTAACCCTAGCCCTCAACATAACCCTAACCCTAGGTCCAATCGGAACCCTAACCAGATCTCTAACCCTAGCCCTCAACATAACCCTAACGCTAGGTCCAATCGGAACCCTAACCGGATCTGTATACCTAGCCCTCAACATAACCCTAACCCTAGGTCCCATCGGAAACCTAACCGGATCTCTAACCCTAACCCTCAACATAACCCTAACCCTAGGTCCAATCGGAACGCTAACCGGATCTCTAACCCTAGCCCTCAACATAACCCTAACCCTAGGTCCAATCGGAACCCTAACCGGATTTGTATACCTAGCCCTCAACATAACCCTAACCCTAGGTCCAATCGGAAACCTAACCGGATCTCTAACTCTAGCCCTCAACATAACCTTAACCCTAGGTCCAATCGGAACCCTAACCGGATCTCGAACCCTAGCCCTCAACATAACCCTAACCCTAGGTCCAATGGGAACCCTAACCGGATCTCTAACCCTAGCCCTCAACATAACCCTAACCCTAGGTCCAATCGGAACCCTAAACGGAACTCTAACCCTAGACCTCAACATAACCCTAACCCTAGGTCCAGTCGGAATCATAACCGGATCTCTAACCCTAGCCCTCAACACAACACTAACCCTGGGTCCAATCGTAACCCTTACCGGATCTCTAACCCTAGCCCTCAACATAACCCTAACCCTAGGCCGAATCGGAACCCTAACCGGGTCTGTATACCTAGCCGTCAACATAACCCTAACCCTAGGTCCAATCAGAACCCTAACCGGATCCCTAACCCTAGCCCTCAACATAACCCTAATCCTATGACCAATCCGAACCCTAACCGAATCTCTACCCCTCGCTCTCAACATAACCCTAACCCGAGGTCCAATCGGAACCTAACCGGATCTCTAAACCTAGCCCTCAACATAACCCTAACCCGAGGTCCATTCGGAACCCTAACCGGATCTCTAAACCTAGCCCTCAACATAACCCTAACCCTAGGTCCAATCGGAACCCTAACCGGATATCTAACCCTAGCCCTCAACATAACCCTAACCCTAGGACCAATCGGAACCCTAAACGGATATCTAACCATAGCCCTCAACATAACCATAACCCTAGGTCCAATCGGAACCCTAAACGGAACTCTAACCGTAGCCCTCAACATAACCCTAACCCTAGGTCCAATTGGAACCCTAACCGGGTCTGTAAACCTAGCCCTCAACATAACCCTAACCCTAGGTCCAATCGGAACCCTACCCGGATCCCTAACCCTAGCCCTCAACATAACCCTAACCCTAGGAACAATCCGAACCCTAACCGGATCTCTAACCCTTGCCCTCCACATAACCCTAACCCTAGGTCCAATCTGAACCCTAACCGGATCTCTAACCCTCGCCCTCAACATAACCCTAACCCTAGGTCCAATCGGAACCCTAAAAGGATCCCGAACCCTCGCCCTCAACATAACCCTAACCCGAGGTCCAATCGGAACCCTAACCGGATCTCTAAACCTAGGCCTCAACATAACCCTAACCCTAGGACCAATCGGAACCCTACATGGATATCTAAACCTAGCCCTCAACGTAACCCTAACCCTAGGTCCAATCGGAACCCTAACCGGATCTCTAACCCTTGCCCTCCACATAACCCTAACCCTAGGTCCAATCTGAACCCTAACCGGATCTCTAACCCTAGCCCTCAACATAACCATAACCCTAGGTCCAATCAGAACCCTAACCGGATCCCTAACCCTAGCCCTCAACATAACCCTAACCCTAGGACCAATCCGAACCCTAACCGGATCTCTACCCCTCGCCCTCAACAAAACCCTAACCCGAGGTCCAATCGGAACCCTAACCGGATCTCTAAACCTAGCCCTCAACATGACCCTAACCCGAGGTCCAATCGGAACCCTAACCGGGTCTGTAAACCTAGCCCTCAACATAACCCTAACCCTAGGTCCAATCGGAACCCTAACCGGAACCCTAACCCTAGCCCTCAACATAACCCTAACCCTAGGACCAATCTGAACCCTAACCGGATCTCTACCCCTCGCCCTCAACATAACCCTAACCCGAGGTCCAATCGGAACCCTAACCGGATCTCTAAACCTAGCCCTCAACATAACCCTAACCCGAGGTCCAATCGGAACCCTAACCGGATCTCTAAACCTAGCCCTCAACATAACCCTAACCCTATGTCCAGTCGGAACCCTAACCGGAACTCTAACCCTAGCCCTCAAAATAACCCTAACCCAAGGTCCAATCGGAACCCTAACCGGATATCTATCCCTAGCCCTCAACATAACCCTAACCCTAGGTCCAATCGGAACCCTAACCGGATCTGTATACATAGACCTCAACATAACCCTAACCCTAGGTCCAATCGTAAACCTAACCGGTTCTCTAACCCTAGCCCTCAACATAACCCTAACCCTAGGTACAATCGGAACTCTAACCGGATCTCTAACCCTAGCCCTCAACATAAACCTAACCCTAGGTCCAATCGGAACCCTAACCGGATCTGTATACCTAGCCCTCAACATAACCCTAACCCTAGGTCCAATAGGAAACCTCACCGTATCTCTAACCCTAGCCCTCAACATAACCCTAACCCTAGGTCCAATCGGAACCCTAACCGGATATCTAACCCTAGCCCTCAATATAACCCTAACCCTAGGTCCAATCGGAACCCTAAACGGATATCTAACCCTAGCCCTCAACATAACCCTAACCCTAGGTCCAATCGGAACCCTAAACGGAACTCTAACACTAGCCCTCAACATAACCATAACCCTAGGTCCAATCGGAACCCTAACCGGATCTCTAACCCTAGCCCTCAACATAACCCTAACCCTAGGATCAATCGGAACCCTTAACGGATATCTAACCCTAGCCCTCAACATAACCCTAACCCTAGGTCCAATCGGAACCCTAACCGGGTCTGTAAACCTAGCCCTCAACATAACCCTAACCCTAGGTACAATCGGAACCCTAACCGGATCCCTAACCTTAGCCCTCAACATAACCCTAACCCTAGGAACAATCCGAACCCCAACCGGATCTCTACCCCTCGCCCTCAACATAACCCTAACCCTAGGTCAAATCGGAACCCTAACCAGATCTCTAACCCTAGTCCTCAACATAACCCTAACCCTAAGTCCAATCGGAACCCTAACCGGATCTCTAACCCTAGCCATCAACATAACCCTAACCCTAGGTCCAATCGGAATCCTAACCGGATCTGTATACATAGACCGCAACATAACCCTAACCCTAGGTCCAATTGGAACCCTAACCGGATCTCTAACCCTAGCCCTCAACATAACCCTAATCCTAGGTCCATTCGGAACCCAAACCGGATCTGTATACCTAGCCCTCAACATAACCCTAACCCTAGGTCCAATCGGAACCCTAACCGGATCTCTACCCCTCGCCCTCAACATAACCCTAACCCGAGGTCCAATCGGAACCCTAACCGGATCTCTAAACCTAGGCCTCAACATAACCCTAACCCTAGGACCAATCGGAACCCTACATGGATATCTAAACCTAGCCCTCAACGTAACCCTAACCCTAGGTCCAATCGGAACCCTAACCGGATCTCTAACCCTTGCCCTCCACATAACCCTAACCCTAGGTCCAATCGGAACCCTAACCGGATCTCTAACCCTAGCCCTCAACATAACCCTAACCCTAGGTCCAATCGGAACCCTAACCGGATCTGTATACCTAGCCCTCAACATAACCCTAACCCTAGGACCAATCGGAACCCTAAATGGATATCTAACCCTAGCCCTCAACATAACCGTAACCCTAGGTCCAATTGGAACCCTAACAGGATATCTACCCCTCGCCGTCAACATAACTCTAACCCTAGGTCCAATCGGAACCCTAACCGGATCTCTAACCCTAGCCCTCAACATAACCCTAACCCTAGGTCCAATCGGAACCCTAACCAGATCTCTAACCCTAGCCCTCAACATAACCCTAACGCTAGGTCCAATCGGAACCCTAACCGGATCTGTATACCTAGCCCTCAACATAACCCTAACCCTAGGTCCCATCGGAAACCTAACCGGATCTCTAACCCTAACCCTCAACATAACCCTAACCCTAGGTCCAATCGGAACGCTAACCGGATCTCTAACCCTAGCCCTCAACATAACCCTAACCCTAGGTCCAATCGGAACCCTAACCGGATTTGTATACCTAGCCCTCAACATAACCCTAACCCTAGGTCCAATCGGAAACCTAACCGGATCTCTAACTCTAGCCCTCAACATAACCCTAACCCTAGGTCCAATCGGAACCCTAACCGGATCTCGAACCCTAGCCCTCAACATAACCCTAACCCTAGGTCCAATGGGAACCCTAACCGGATCTCTAACCCTAGCCCTCAACATAACCCTAACCCTAGGTCCAATCGGAACCCTAAACGGAACTCTAACCCTAGACCTCAACATAACCCTAACCCTAGGTCCAGTCGGAATCATAACCGGATCTCTAACCCTAGCCCTCAACACAACACTAACCCTGGGTCCAATCGTAACCCTTACCGGATCTCTAACCCTAGCCCTCAACATAACCCTAACCCTAGGCCGAATCGGAACCCTAACCGGGTCTGTATACCTAGCCGTCAACATGACCCTAACCCTAGGTCCAATCAGAACCCTAACCGGATCCCTAACCCTAGCCCTCAACATAACCCTAACCCTAGGACCAATCCGAACCCTAACCGGATCTCTACCCCTCGCCCTCAACAAAACCCTAACCCTAGATCCAATCGGAACCCTAACCGGGTGTGTATACCTAGCCCTCAACATAACCCTAACCCTAGGTCCAATCGGAACCCTAACCGATTCTCTAACCCTAGCCCTCAACATAACCCTAACCCTAGGTCCAATCGGAAACCTAACCGGATCTCTAAACCTAGCCCTCAAATTAACCCTAACCCTAGGTCCAATCGGAACCCTAAATGGATCTCTAACCCTAGCCCTCAACATAACCCTAACCCTAGGTCCAATCGGAACCCTAAACGGATATCTAACCCTAGCCCTCAACATAACCCTAACCCTAGGTCCAATCGGAACCCTAAACGGAACTCTAACCCTAGCCCTCAACATAACCATAACCCTAGGTCCAATCGGAACCCTAACCGGATCCCTAACCCTAGCCCTCAACATAACCCTAATCCTATGACCAATCCGAACCCTAACCGAATCTCTACCCCTCGCTCTCAACATAACCCTAACCCGAGGTCCAATCGGAACCTAACCGGATCTCTAAACCTAGCCCTCAACATAACCCTAACCCGAGGTCCATTCGGAACCCTAACCGGATCTCTAAACCTAGCCCTCAACATAACCCTAACCCTAGGTCCAATCGGAACCCTAACCGGATATCTAACCCTAGCCCTCAACATAACCCTAACCCTAGGACCAATCGGAACCCTAAACGGATATCTAACCATAGCCCTCAACATAACCATAACCCTAGGTCCAATCGGAACCCTAAACGGAACTCTAACCGTAGCCCTCAACATAACCCTAACCCTAGGTCCAATTGGAACCCTAACCGGGTCTGTAAACCTAGCCCTCAACATAACCCTAACCCTAGGTCCAATCGGAACCCTACCCGGATCCCTAACCCTAGCCCTCAACATAACCCTAACCCTAGGAACAATCCGAACCCTAACCGGATCTCTAACCCTTGCCCTCCACATAACCCTAACCCTAGGTCCAATCTGAACCCTAACCGGATCTCTAACCCTCGCCCTCAACATAACCCTAACCCTAGGTCCAATCGGAACCCTAAAAGGATCCCGAACCCTCGCCCTCAACATAACCCTAACCCGAGGTCCAATCGGAACCCTAACCGGATCTCTAAACCTAGGCCTCAACATAACCCTAACCCTAGGACCAATCGGAACCCTACATGGATATCTAAACCTAGCCCTCAACGTAACCCTAACCCTAGGTCCAATCGGAACCCTAACCGGATCTCTAACCCTTGCCCTCCACATAACCCTAACCCTAGGTCCAATCTGAACCCTAACCGGATCTCTAACCCTAGCCCTCAACATAACCATAACCCTAGGTCCAATCGGAACGCTAACCGGATCTGTATACCTAGCCCTCAACATAACCCTAACCCTAGGTCCAATCGGAAACCTAACCGGATCTCCAAACCTAGCCCTCAACATAACCCTTACCCTACGTCCAATCGGAACCCTAACCGGATCTCTAACCCTAGCCCTCAATATAACCCTAACCCTAGGTCCAATCGGAACCCTAACCGGATATCTAACCCTAGCCCTCAACATAACCCTAACCCTAGGTCCAATCGGAACCCTAAACGGAACTCTAACCCTAGCCCTCAACATAAACCTAACCCTAGGTCCAATTGGAACACCAAATGGATATCTAACCCTAGCCCTCAACATAACCCTAACCCTAGGTCCAATAGGAACCCTACCAGGAACTCTACCCCTCGCCCTCAACATAACCCTAACCCTAGGTCCAATCGGAACCCTAACCGGATCCCTAACCCTAGCCGTCAACATAACCCTAACCCTAGGACCAAATAACCCTAACCGGATCTCTAACCCTCGCCCTAAACATAACCCTAACCCGAGGTCCAATCTGAACCCTAACCGGATCTCTAAACCTAGCCCTCAACATAACCCTAACCCTAGGTCCAATCGGAACCCTAACTGGATCTCTAACCCTAGCCCTCAACATAACCCTAACCCTAGGACCAATCAGAACCCTAAATGGATATCTAACCCTAGCCCTCAACATAACCCTAACCCTAGATCCAATCGGAACCCTAACCGGATATCTAACCCTAGCCCTCAACATAACCCTAACCCTAGGTCCAATTGGAACCCTAACAGGATCTCTACCCCTCGCCCTCAACATAACCCTAACCATAGGTCCAATCGGAACCCTAACCGGGTCTGTAAACCTAGCCCTCAACATAACCCTAACCCTAGGTCCAGTCGGAACCCTAACCGGAACTCTAACCCTAGCCCTCAAAATAACCCTAACCCAAGGTCCAATCGGAACCCTAACCGGATATCTATCCCTAGCCCTCAACATAACCCTAACCCTAAGTCCAATTGGAACCCTAACCGGATCTCTATCCCTAGCCATCAACATAACCCTAACCCTAGGTCCAATCGGAACCCTAACCGGATCTCTAACCCTAGCTCTCAACATAACCCTAACCCTAGGTCCAATCGGAACCCTAACCGGATCTGTATACATAGACCGCAACATAACCCTAACCCTAGGTCCAATCGGAACCCTAACCGGATCTCTAACCCTAGCCCTCAACATAACCCTAACCCTAGGTCCATTCGGAACCCTAACCGGATCTGTATACCTAGCCCTCAACATAACCCTAACCCTAGGTCCAATCGGAACCCTAACCGGAACGCTAAACCTAGCCCTCAAAATAACCCTAACCCTAGGTCCAATCGGAACCCTAACCGGAACTCTAACCCTAGCCCTCAATATAACACTAACCCTAGGTCCAATCGGAACCCTAAACGGATCTCTAACTCTAACCCTCAACATAAGCCTAACCCTAGGTCCAATCGGAACCCTAAACGGAACTCTAAACCTAGCCCTCAACATAAACCTAACCCTAGGTCCAATTGGAAAACCAAATGGATATCTAACCCTAGCCCTCAACATAACCCTAACCCTAGATCCAATCGGAACCCTACCAGGAACTCTACCCCTCGCCCTCAACATAACCCTAACCCTAGATCCAATCGGAACCCTAACCGGGTCTGTATACCTAGCCCTCAACATAACCCTAACCCTAGGTCCAATCGGAACCCTAACCGGATCCCTAACCCTAGCCGTCAACATAACCCTAACCCTAGGACCAAATAACCCTAACCGGATCTCTAACCCTCGCCCTAAACATAACCCTAACCCGAGGTCCAATCTGAACCCTAACCGGATCTCTAAACCTAGCCCTCAACATAACCCTAACCCTAGGTCCAATCGGAACCCTAACTGGATCTCTAACCCTAGCCCTCAACATAACCCTAACCCTAGGACCAATCGGAACCCTAAATGGATATCTAACCCTAGCCCTCAACATAACCCTAACCCTAGGTCCAATTGGAACCCTAACAGGATATCTACCCCTCGCCGTCAACATAACTCTAACCCTAGGTCCAATCGGAACCCTAACCGGATCTCTAACCCTAGCCCTCAACATAACCCTAACCCTAGGTCCAATCGGAACCCTAACCAGATCTCTAACCCTAGCCCTCAACATAACCCTAACGCTAGGTCCAATCGGAACCCTAACCGGATCTGTATACCTAGCCCTCAACATAACCCTAACCCTAGGTCCCATCGGAAACCTAACCGGATCTCTAACCCTAACCCTCAACATAACCCTAACCCTAGGTCCAATCGGAACGCTAACCGGATCTCTAACCCTAGCCCTCAACATAACCCTAACCCTAGGTCCAATCGGAACCCTAACCGGATTTGTATACCTAGCCCTCAACATAACCCTAACCCTAGGTCCAATCGGAAACCTAACCGGATCTCTAACTCTAGCCCTCAACATAACCTTAACCCTAGGTCCAATCGGAACCCTAACCGGATCTCGAACCCTAGCCCTCAACATAACCCTAACCCTAGGTCCAATGGGAACCCTAACCGGATCTCTAACCCTAGCCCTCAACATAACCCTAACCCTAGGTCCAATCGGAACCCTAAACGGAACTCTAACCCTAGACCTCAACATAACCCTAACCCTAGGTCCAGTCGGAATCATAACCGGATCTCTAACCCTAGCCCTCAACACAACACTAACCCTGGGTCCAATCGTAACCCTTACCGGATCTCTAACCCTAGCCCTCAACATAACCCTAACCCTAGGCCGAATCGGAACCCTAACCGGGTCTGTATACCTAGCCTTCAACATAACCCTAACCCTAGGTCCAATCAGAACCCTAACCGGATCCCTAACCCTAGCCCTCAACATAACCCTAACCCTAGGACCAATCCGAACCCTAACCGGATCTCTACCCCTCGCCCTCAACAAAACCCTAACCCGAGGTCCAATCGGAACCCTAACCGGATCTCTAAACCTAGCCCTCAACATGACCCTAACCCGAGGTCCAATCGGAACCCTAACCGGGTCTGTAAACCTAGCCCTCAACATAACCCTAACCCTAGGTCCAATCGGAACCCTAACCGGAACCCTAACCCTAGCCCTCAACATAACCCTAACCCTAGGACCAATCTGAACCCTAACCGGATCTCTACCCCTCGCCCTCAACATAACCCTAACCCGAGGTCCAATCGGAACCCTAACCGGATCTCTAAACCTAGCCCTCAACATAACCCTAACCCGAGGTCCAATCGGAACCCTAACCGGATCTCTAAACCTAGCCCTCAACATAACCCTAACCCTATGTCCAGTCGGAACCCTAACCGGAACTCTAACCCTAGCCCTCAAAATAACCCTAACCCAAGGTCCAATCGGAACCCTAACCGGATATCTATCCCTAGCCCTCAACATAACCCTAACCCTAGGTCCAATCGGAACCCTTACCGGATCTGTATACATAGACCTCAACATAACCCTAACCCTAGGTCCAATCGTAAACCTAACCGGTTCTCTAACCCTAGCCCTCAACATAACCCTAACCCTAGGTACAATCGGAACTCTAACCGGATCTCTAACCCTAGCCCTCAACATAAACCTAACCCTAGGTCCAATCGGAACCCTAACCGGATCTGTATACCTAGCCCTCAACATAACCCTAACCCTAGGTCCAATAGGAAACCTCACCGTATCTCTAACCCTAGCCCTCAACATAACCCTAACCCTAGGTCCAATCGGAACCCTAACCGGATATCTAACCCTAGCCCTCAATATAACCCTCACCCTAGGTCCAATCGGAACCCTAAACGGAACTCTAACACTAGCCCTCAACATAACCATAACCCTAGGTCCAATCGGAACCCTAACCGGATCTCTAACCCTAGCCCTCAACATAACCCTAACCCTAGGATCAATCGGAACCCTTAACGGATATCTAACCCTAGCCCTCAACATAACCCTAACCCTAGGTCCAATCGGAACCCTAACCGGGTCTGTAAACCTAGCCCTCAACATAACCCTAACCCTAGGTACAATCGGAACCCTAACCGGATCCCTAACCTTAGCCCTCAACATAACCCTAACCCTAGGAACAATCCGAACCCCAACCGGATCTCTACCCCTCGCCCTCAACATAACCCTAACCCTAGGTCAAATCGGAACCCTAACCAGATCTCTAACCCTAGTCCTCAACATAACCCTAACCCTAAGTCCAATCGGAACCCTAACCGGATCTCTAACCCTAGCCATCAACATAACCCTAACCCTAGGTCCAATCGGAATCCTAACCGGATCTGTATACATAGACCGCAACATAACCCTAACCCTAGGTCCAATTGGAACCCTAACCGGATCTCTAACCCTAGCCCTCAACATAACCCTAATCCTAGGTCCATTCGGAACCCAAACCGGATCTGTATACCTAGCCCTCAACATAACCCTAACCCTAGGTGCAATCGGAACCCTAACCGGATCTCTACCCCTCGCCCTCAACATAACCCTAACCCGAGGTCCAATCGGAACCCTAACCGGATCTCTAAACCTAGGCCTCAACATAACCCTAACCCTAGGACCAATCGGAACCCTACATGGATATCTAAACCTAGCCCTCAACGTAACCCTAACCCTAGGTCCAATCGGAACCCTAACCGGATCTCTAACCCTTGCCCTCCACATAACCCTAACCCTAGGTCCAATCGGAACCCTAACCGGATCTCTAACCCTAGCCCTCAACATAACCCTAACCCTAGGTCCAATCGGAACCCTAACCGGATCTGTATACCTAGCCCTCAACATAACCCTAACCCTAGGACCAATCGGAACCCTAAATGGATATCTAACCCTAGCCCTCAACATAACCCTAACCCTAGGTCCAATTGGAACCCTAACAGGATATCTACCCCTCGCGTCAACATAACTCTAACCCTAGGTCCAATCGGAACCCTAACCGGATCTCTAACCCTAGCCCTCAACATAACCCTAACCCTAGGTCCAATCGGAACCCTAACCAGATCTCTAACCCTAGCCCTCAACATAACCCTAACGCTAGGTCCAATCGGAACCCTAACCGGATCTGTATACCTAGCCCTCAACATAACCCTAACCCTAGGTCCCATCGGAAACCTAACCGGATCTCTAACCCTAACCCTCAACATAACCCTAACCCTAGGTCCAATCGGGACGCTAACCGGATCTCTAACCCTAGCCCTCAACATAACCCTAACCCTAGGTCCAATCGGAACCCTAACCGGATTTGTATACCTAACCCTCAACATAACCCTAACCCTAGGTCCAATCGGAAACCTAACCGGATCTCTAACTCTAGCCCTCAACATAACCCTAACCCTAGGACCAATCGGAACCCTAACCGGATCTCGAACCCTAGCCCTCAACATAACCCTAACCCTAGGTCCAATGGGAACCCTAACCGGATCTCTAACCCTAGCCCTCAACATAACCCTAACCCTAGGTCCAATCGGAACCCTAAACGGAACTCTAACCCTAGACCTCAACATAACCCTAACCCTAGGTCCAGTCGGAATCATAACCGGATCTCTAACCCTAGCCCTCAACACAACACTAACCCTGGGTCCAATCGTAACCCTTACCGGATCTCTAACCCTAGCCCTCAACATAACCCTAACCCTAGGCCGAATCGGAACCCTAACCGGGTCTGTATACCTAGCCGTCAACATAACCCTAACCCTAGGTCCAATCAGAACCCTAACCGGATCCCTAACCCTAGCCCTCAACATAACCCTAACCCTAGGACCAATCCGAACCCTAACCGGATCTCTACCCCTCGCCCTCAACAAAACCCTAACCCGAGGTCCAATCGGAACCCTAACCGGATCTCTAAACCTAGCCCTCAACATGACCCTAACCCGAGGTCCAATCGGAACCCTAACCGGGTCTGTAAACCTAGCCCTCAACATAACCCTAACCCTAGGTCCAATCGGAACCCTAACCGGATCTCTACCCCTCGCCCTCAACATAACCCTAACCCGAGGTCCAATCGGAACCCTAACCGGATCTCTAACCCTAGCCCTCAACATAACCCTAACCCTAGGTCCAATCGGAACCCTAACCGGATCTGTATACCTAGCCCTCAACATAACCCTAACCCTAGGACCAATCGGAACCCTAAATGGATATCTAACCCTAGCCCTCAACATAACCCTAACCCTAGGTCCAATTGGAACCCTAACAGGATATCTACCCCTCGCCGTCAACATAACTCTAACCCTAGGTCCAATCGGAACCCTAACCGGATCTCTAACCCTAGCCCTCAACATAACCCTAACCCTAGGTCCAATCGGAACCCTAACCAGATCTCTAACCCTAGCCCTCAACATAACCCTAACGCTAGGTCCAATCGGAACCCTAACCGGATCTGTATACCTAGCCCTCAACATAACCCTAACCCTAGGTCCCATCGGAAACCTAACCGGATCTCTAACCCTAACCCTCAACATAACCCTAACCCTAGGTCCAATCGGGACGCTAACCGGATCTCTAACCCTAGCCCTCAACATAACCCTAACCCTAGGTCCAATCGGAACCCTAACCGGATTTGTATACCTAACCCTCAACATAACCCTAACCCTAGGTCCAATCGGAAACCTAACCGGATCTCTAACTCTAGCCCTCAACATAACCCTAACCCTAGGACCAATCGGAACCCTAACCGGATCTCGAACCCTAGCCCTCAACATAACCCTAACCCTAGGTCCAATGGGAACCCTAACCGGATCTCTAACCCTAGCCCTCAACATAACCCTAACCCTAGGTCCAATCGGAACCCTAAACGGAACTCTAACCCTAGACCTCAACATAACCCTAACCCTAGGTCCAGTCGGAATCATAACCGGATCTCTAACCCTAGCCCTCAACACAACACTAACCCTGGGTCCAATCGTAACCCTTACCGGATCTCTAACCCTAGCCCTCAACATAACCCTAACCCTAGGCCGAATCGGAACCCTAACCGGGTCTGTATACCTAGCCGTCAACATAACCCTAACCCTAGGTCCAATCAGAACCCTAACCGGATCCCTAACCCTAGCCCTCAACATAACCCTAACCCTAGGACCAATCCGAACCCTAACCGGATCTCTACCCCTCGCCCTCAACAAAACCCTAACCCGAGGTCCAATCGGAACCCTAACCGGATCTCTAAACCTAGCCCTCAACATGACCCTAACCCGAGGTCCAATCGGAACCCTAACCGGGTCTGTAAACCTAGCCCTCAACATAACCCTAACCCTAGGTCCAATCGGAACCCTAACCGGAACCCTAACCCTAGCCCTCAACATAACCCTAACCCTAGGACCAATCTGAACCCTAACCGGATCTCTACCCCTCGCCCTCAACATAACCCTAACCCGAGGTCCAATCGGAACCCTAACCGGATCTCTAAACCTAGCCCTCAACATAACCCTAACCCGAGGTCCAATCGGAACCCTAACCGGATCTCTAAACCTAGCCCTCAACATAACCCTAACCCTATGTCCAGTCGGAACCCTAACCGGAACTCTAACCCTAGCCCTCAAAATAACCCTAACCCAAGGTCCAATCGGAACCCTAACCGGATATCTATCCCTAGCCCTCAACATAACCCTAACCCTAGGTCCAATCGGAACCCTAACCGGATCTGTATACATAGACCTCAACATAACCCTAACCCTAGGTCCAATCGTAAACCTAACCGGTTCTCTAACCCTAGCCCTCAACATAACCCTAACCCTAGGTACAATCGGAACTCTAACCGGATCTCTAACCCTAGCCCTCAACATAAACCTAACCCTAGGTCCAATCGGAACCCTAACCGGATCTGTATACCTAGCCCTCAACATAACCCTAACCCTAGGTCCAATAGGAAACCTCACCGTATCTCTAACCCTAGCCCTCAACATAACCCTAACCCTAGGTCCAATCGGAACCCTAACCGGATATCTAACCCTAGCCCTCAATATAACCCTAACCCTAGGTCCAATCGGAACCCTAAACGGATATCTAACCCTAGCCCTCAACATAACCCTAACCCTAGGTCCAATCGGAACCCTAAACGGAACTCTAACACTAGCCCTCAACATAACCATAACCCTAGGTCCAATCGGAACCCTAACCGGATCTCTAACCCTAGCCCTCAACATAACCCTAACCCTAGGATCAATCGGAACCCTTAACGGATATCTAACCCTAGCCCTCAACATAACCCTAACCCTAGGTCCAATCGGAACCCTAACCGGGTCTGTAAACCTAGCCCTCAACATAACCCTAACCCTAGGTACAATCGGAACCCTAACCGGATCCCTAACCTTAGCCCTCAACATAACCCTAACCCTAGGAACAATCCGAACCCCAACCGGATCTCTACCCCTCGCCCTCAACATAACCCTAACCCTAGGTCAAATCGGAACCCTAACCAGATCTCTAACCCTAGTCCTCAACATAACCCTAACCCTAAGTCCAATCGGAACCCTAACCGGATCTCTAACCCTAGCCATCAACATAACCCTAACCCTAGGTCCAATCGGAATCCTAACCGGATCTGTATACATAGACCGCAACATAACCCTAACCCTAGGTCCAATTGGAACCCTAACCGGATCTCTAACCCTAGCCCTCAACATAACCCTAATCCTAGGTCCATTCGGAACCCAAACCGGATCTGTATACCTAGCCCTCAACATAACCCTAACCCTAGGTCCAATCGGAACCCTAACCGGATCTCTACCCCTCGCCCTCAACATAACCCTAACCCGAGGTCCAATCGGAACCCTAACCGGATCTCTAAACCTAGGCCTCAACATAACCCTAACCCTAGGACCAATCGGAACCCTACATGGATATCTAAACCTAGCCCTCAACGTAACCCTAACCCTAGGTCCAATCGGAACCCTAACCGGATCTCTAACCCTTGCCCTCCACATAACCCTAACCCTAGGTCCAATCGGAACCCTAACCGGATCTCTAACCCTAGCCCTCAACATAACCCTAACCCTAGGTCCAATCGGAACCCTAACCGGATCTGTATACCTAGCCCTCAACATAACCCTAACCCTAGGACCAATCGGAACCCTAAATGGATATCTAACCCTAGCCCTCAACATAACCCTAACCCTAGGTCCAATTGGAACCCTAACAGGATATCTACCCCTCGCCGTCAACATAACTCTAACCCTAGGTCCAATCGGAACCCTAACCGGATCTCTAACCCTAGCCCTCAACATAACCCTAACCCTAGGTCCAATCGGAACCCTAACCAGATCTCTAACCCTAGCCCTCAACATAACCCTAACGCTAGGTCCAATCGGAACCCTAACCGGATCTGTATACCTAGCCCTCAACATAACCCTAACCCTAGGTCCCATCGGAAACCTAACCGGTTCTCTAACCCTAACCCTCAACATAACCCTAACCCTAGGTCCAATCGGAACGCTAACCGGATCTCTAACCCTAGCCCTCAACATAACCCTAACCCTAGGTCCAATCGGAACCCTAACCGGATTTGTATACCTAGCCCTCAACATAACCCTAACCCTAGGTCCAATCGGAAACCTAACCGGATCTCTAACTCTAGCCCTCAACATAACCCTAACCCTAGGTCCAATCGGAACCCTAACCGGATCTCGAACCCTAGCCCTCAACATAACCCTAACCCTAGGTCCAATGGGAACCCTAACCGGATCTCTAACCCTAGCCCTCAACATAACCCTAACCCTAGGTCCAATCGGAACCCTAAACGGAACTCTAACCCTAGACCTCAACATAACCCTAACCCTAGGTCCAGTCGGAATCATAACCGGATCTCTAACCCTAGCCCTCAACACAACACTAACCCTGGGTCCAATCGTAACCCTTACCGGATCTCTAACCCTAGCCCTCAACATAACCCTAACCCTAGGCCGAATCGGAACCCTAACCGGGTCTGTATACCTAGCCGTCAACATAACCCTAACCCTAGGTCCAATCAGAACCCTAACCGGATCCCTAACCCTAGCCCTCAACATAACCCTAACCCTAGGACCAATCCGAACCCTAACCGGATCTCTACCCCTCGCCCTCAACAAAACCCTAACCCGAGGTCCAATCGGAACCCTAACCGGATCTCTAAACCTAGCCCTCAACATGACCCTAACCCGAGGTCCAATCGGAACCCTAACCGGGTCTGTAAACCTAGCCCTCAACATAACCCTAACCCTAGGTCCAATCGGAACCCTAACCGGAACCCTAACCCTAGCCCTCAACATAACCCTAACCCTAGGACCAATCTGAACCCTAACCGGATCTCTACCCCTCGCCCTCAACATAACCCTAACCCGAGGTCCAATCGGAACCCTAACCGGATCTCTAAACCTAGCCCTCAACATAACCCTAACCCGAGGTCCAATCGGAACCCTAACCGGATCTCTAAACCTAGCCCTCAACATAACCCTAACCCTATGTCCAGTCGGAACCCTAACCGGAACTCTAACCCTAGCCCTCAAAATAACCCTAACCCAAGGTCCAATCGGAACCCTAACCGGATATCTATCCCTAGCCCTCAACATAACCCTAACCCTAGGTCCAATCGGAACCCTAACCGGATCTGTATACATAGACCTCAACATAACCCTAACCCTAGGTCCAATCGTAAACCTAACCGGTTCTCTAACCCTAGCCCTCAACATAACCCTAACCCTAGGTACAATCGGAACTCTAACCGGATCTCTAACCCTAGCCCTCAACATAAACCTAACCCTAGGTCCAATCGGAACCCTAACCGGATCTGTATACCTAGCCCTCAACATAACCCTAACCCTAGGTCCAATAGGAAACCTCACCGTATCTCTAACCCTAGCCCTCAACATAACCCTATCCCTAGGTCCAATCGGAACCCTAACCGGATATCTAACCCTAGCCCTCAATATAACCCTAACCCTAGGTCCAATCGGAACCCTAAACGGATATCTAACCCTAGCCCTCAACATAACCCTAACCCTAGGTCCAATCGGAACCCTAAACGGAACTCTAACACTAGCCCTCAACATAACCATAACCCTAGGTCCAATCGGAACCCTAACCGGATCTCTAACCCTAGCCCTCAACATAACCCTAACCCTAGGATCAATCGGAACCCTTAACGGATATCTAACCCTAGCCCTCAACATAACCCTAACCCTAGGTCCAATCGGAACCCTAACCGGGTCTGTAAACCTAGCCCTCAACATAACCCTAACCCTAGGTACAATCGGAACCCTAACCGGATCCCTAACCTTAGCCCTCAACATAACCCTAACCCTAGGAACAATCCGAACCCCAACCGGATCTCTACCCCTCGCCCTCAACATAACCCTAACCCTAGGTCAAATCGGAACCCTAACCAGATCTCTAACCCTAGTCCTCAACATAACCCTAACCCTAAGTCCAATCGGAACCCTAACCGGATCTCTAACCCTAGCCATCAACATAACCCTAACCCTAGGTCCAATCGGAATCCTAACCGGATCTGTATACATAGACCGCAACATAACCCTAACCCTAGGTCCAATTGGAACCCTAACCGGATCTCTAACCCTAGCCCTCAACATAACCCTAATCCTAGGTCCATTCGGAACCCAAACCGGATCTGTATACCTAGCCCTCAACATAACCCTAACCCTAGGTCCAATCGGAACCCTAACCGGATCTCTACCCCTCGCCCTCAACATAACCCTAACCCGAGGTCCAATCGGAACCCTAACCGGATCTCTAAACCTAGCCCTCAACATAACCCTAACCCGAGGTCCAATCGGAACCCTAACCGGATCTCTAAACCTAGCCCTCAACATAACCCTAACCCTATGTCCAGTCGGAACCCTAACCGGAACTCTAACCCTAGCCCTCAAAATAACCCTAACCCAAGGTCCAATCGGAACCCTAACCGGATATCTATCCCTAGCCCTCAACATAACCCTAACCCTAGGTCCAATCGGAACCCTAACCGGATCTGTATACATAGACCTCAACATAACCCTAACCCTAGGTCCAATCGTAAACCTAACCGGTTCTCTAACCCTAGCCCTCAACATAACCCTAACCCTAGGTACAATCGGAACTCTAACCGGATCTCTAACCCTAGCCCTCAACATAAACCTAACCCTAGGTCCAATCGGAACCCTAACCGGATCTGTATACCTAGCCCTCAACATAACCCTAACCCTAGGTCCAATAGGAAACCTCACCGTATCTCTAACCCTAGCCCTCAACATAACCCTAACCCTAGGTCCAATCGGAACCCTAACCGGATATCTAACCCTAGCCCTCAATATAACCCTAACCCTAGGTCCAATCGGAACCCTAAACGGATATCTAACCCTAGCCCTCAACATAACCCTAACCCTAGGTCCAATCGGAACCCTAAACGGAACTCTAACACTAGCCCTCAACATAACCATAACCCTAGGTCCAATCGGAACCCTAACCGGATCTCTAACCCTAGCCCTCAACATAACCCTAACCCTAGGATCAATCGGAACCCTTAACGGATATCTAACCCTAGCCCTCAACATAACCCTAACCCTAGGTCCAATCGGAACCCTAACCGGGTCTGTAAACCTAGCCCTCAACATAACCCTAACCCTAGGTACAATCGGAACCCTAACCGGATCCCTAACCTTAGCCCTCAACATAACCCTAACCCTAGGAACAATCCGAACCCCAACCGGATCTCTACCCCTCGCCCTCAACATAACCCTAACCCTAGGTCAAATCGGAACCCTAACCAGATCTCTAACCCTAGTCCTCAACATAACCCTAACCCTAAGTCCAATCGGAACCCTAACCGGATCTCTAACCCTAGCCATCAACATAACCCTAACCCTAGGTCCAATCGGAATCCTAACCGGATCTGTATACATAGACCGCAACATAACCCTAACCCTAGGTCCAATTGGAACCCTAACCGGATCTCTAACCCTAGCCCTCAACATAACCCTAATCCTAGGTCCATTCGGAACCCAAACCGGATCTGTATACCTAGCCCTCAACATAACCCTAACCCTAGGTCCAATCGGAACCCTAACCGGATCTCTACCCCTCGCCCTCAACATAACCCTAACCCGAGGTCCAATCGGAACCCTAACCGGATCTCTAAACCTAGGCCTCAACATAACCCTAACCCTAGGACCAATCGGAACCCTACATGGATATCTAAACCTAGCCCTCAACGTAAACCTAACCCTAGGTCCAATCGGAACCCTAACCGGATCTCTAACCCTTGCCCTCCACATAACCCTAACCCTAGGTCCAATCGGAACCCTAACCGGATCTCTAACCCTAGCCCTCAACATAACCCTAACCCTAGGTCCAATCGGAACCCTAACCGGATCTGTATACCTAGCCCTCAACATAACCCTAACCCTAGGACCAATCGGAACCCTAAATGGATATCTAACCCTAGCCCTCAACATAACCCTAACCCTAGGTCCAATTGGAACCCTAACAGGATATCTACCCCTCGCCGTGAACATAACTCTAACCCTAGGTCCAATCGGAACCCTAACCGGATCTCTAACCCTAGCCCTCAACATAACCCTAACCCTAGGTCCAATCGGAACCCTAACCAGATCTCTAACCCTAGCCCTCAACATAACCCTAACGCTAGGTCCAATCGGAACCCTAACCGGTCTGTATACCTAGCCCTCAAGATAACCCTAACCCTAGGTCCCATCGGAAACCTAACCGGATCTCTAACCCTAACCCTCAACATAACCCTAACCCTAGGTCCAATCGGAACGCTAAACGGATCTCTAACCCTAGCCCTCAACATAACCCTAACCCTAGGTCCAATCGGAACCCTAACCGGATTTGTATACCTAGCCCTCAACATAACCCTAACCCTAGGTCCAATCGGAACCCTAACCGGATCTCTACCCCTCGCCCTCAACATAACCCTAACCCGAGGTCCAATCGGAACCCTAACCGGATCTCTAAACCTAGGCCTCAACATAACCCTAACCCTAGGTCCAATTGGAACCCTAACAGGATATCTACCCCTCGCCGTCAACATAACCCTAACCCTAGGTCCAATCGGAACCCTAACCGGATCTCTAACCCTTGCCCTCCACATAACCCTAACCCTAGGTCCAATCGGAACCCTAACCGGATCTCTAACCCTAGCCCTCAACATAACCCTAACCCTAGGTCCAATCGGAACCCTAACCGGATCTGTATACCTAGCCCTCAACATAACCCTAACCCTAGGACCAATCGGAACCCTAAATGGATATCTAACCCTAGCCCTCAACATAACCCTAACCATAGGTCCAATCGGAACCCTAACCGGGTCTGTAAACCTAGCCCTCAACATAACCCTAACCCTAGGTCCAGTCGGAACCCTAACCGGAATTCTAACCCTAGCCCTCAAAATAACCCTAACCCAAGGTCCAATCGGAACCCTAACCGGATATCTATCCCTAGCCCTCAACATAACCCTAACCCTAAGTCCAATTGGAACCCTAACCGGATCTCTATCCCTAGCCATCAACATAACCCTAACCCTAGGTCCAATCGGAACCCTAACCGGATCTCTAACCCTAGCTCTCAACATAACCCTAACCCTAGGTCCAATCGGAACCCTAACCGGATCTGTATACATAGACCGCAACATAACCCTAACCCTAGGTCCAATCGGAACCCTAACCGGATCTCTAACCCTAGCCCTCAACATAACCCTAACCCTAGGTCCATTCGGAACCCTAACCGGATCTGTATACCTAGCCCTCAACATAACCCTAACCCTAGGTCCAATCGGAACCCTAACCGGAACGCTAAACCTAGCCCTCAAAATAACCCTAACCCTAGGTCCAATCGGAACCCTAACCGGAACTCTAACCCTAGCCCTCAATATAACACTAACCCTAGGTCCAATCGGAACCCTAAACGGATCTCTAACCCTAACCCTCAACATAACCCTAACCCTAGGTCCAATCGGAACCCTAAACGGAACTCTAACCCTAGCCCTCAACATAAACCTAACCCTAGGTCCAATTGGAAAACCAAATGGATATCTAACCCTAGCCCTCAACATAACCCTAACCCTAGATCCAATCGGAACCCTACCAGGAACTCTACCCCTCGCCCTCAACATAACCCTAACCCTAGATTCAATCGGAACCCTAACCGGGTCTGTATACCTAGCCCTCAACATAACCCTAACCCTAGGTCCAATCGGAACCCTAACCGGATCCCTAACCCTAGCCGTCAACATAACCCTAACCCTAGGACCAAATAACCCTAACCGGATCTCTAACCCTCGCCCTAAACATAACCCTAACCCGAGGTCCAATCTGAACCCTAACCGGATCTCTAAACCTAGCCATCAACATAACCCTAACCCTAGGTCCAATCGGAACCCTAACTGGATCTCTAACCCTAGCCCTCAACATAACCCTAACCCTAGGACCAATCGGAACCCTAAATGGATATCTAACCCTAGCCCTCAACATAACCCTAACCCTAGGTCCAATTGGAACCCTAACAGGATATCTACCCCTCGCCGTCAACATAACTCTAACCCTAGGTCCAATCGGAACCCTAACCGGATCTCTAACCCTAGCCCTCAACATAACCCTAACCCTAGGTCCAATCGGAACCCTAACCAGATCTCTAACCCTAGCCCTCAACATAACCCTAACGCTAGGTCCAATCGGAACCCTAACCGGATCTGTATACCTAGCCCTCAACATAACCCTAACCCTAGGTCCCATCGGAAACCTAACCGGATCTCTAACCCTAACCCTCAACATAACCCTAACCCTAGGTCCAATCGGAACGCTAACCGGATCTCTAACCCTAGCCCTCAACATAACCCTAACCCTAGGTCCAATCGGAACCCTAACCGGATTTGTATACCTAGCCCTCAACATAACCCTAACCCTAGGTCCAATCGGAAACCTAACCGGATCTCTAACTCTAGCCCTCAACATAACCCTAACCCTAGGTCCAATCGGAACCCTAACCGGATCTCGAACCCTAGCCCTCAACATAACCCTAACCCTAGGTCCAATGGGAACCCTAACCGGATCTCTAACCCTAGCCCTCAACATAACCCTAACCCTAGGTCCAATCGGAACCCTAAACGGAACTCTAACCCTAGACCTCAACATAACCCTAACCCTAGGTCCAGTCGGAATCATAACCGGATCTCTAACCCTAGCCCTCAACACAACACTAACCCTGGGTCCAATCGTAACCCTTACCGGATCTCTAACCCTAGCCCTCAACATAACCCTAACCCTAGGCCGAATCGGAACCCTAACCGGGTCTGTATACCTAGCCGTCAACATAACCCTAACCCTAGGTCCAATCAGAACCCTAACCGGATCCCTAACCCTAGCCCTCAACATAACCCTAACCCTAGGACCAATCCGAACCCTAACCGGATCTCTACCCCTCGCCCTCAACAAAACCCTAACCCGAGGTCCAATCGGAACCCTAACCGGATCTCTAAACCTAGCCCTCAACATGACCCTAACCCGAGGTCCAATCGGAACCCTAACCGGGTCTGTAAACCTAGCCCTCAACATAACCCTAACCCTAGGTCCAATCGGAACCCTAACCGGAACCCTAACCCTAGCCCTCAACATAACCCTAACCCTAGGACCAATCTGAACCCTAACCGGATCTCTACCCCTCGCCCTCAACATAACCCTAACCCGAGGTCCAATCGGAACCCTAACCGGATCTCTAAACCTAGCCCTCAACATAACCCTAACCCGAGGTCCAATCGGAACCCTAACCGGATCTCTAAACCTAGCCCTCAACATAACCCTAACCCTATGTCCAGTCGGAACCCTAACCGGAACTCTAACCCTAGCCCTCAAAATAACCCTAACCCAAGGTCCAATCGGAACCCTAACCGGATATCTATCCCTAGCCCTCAACATAACCCTAACCCTAGGTCCAATCGGAACCCTAACCGGATCTGTATACATAGACCTCAACATAACCCTAACCCTAGGTCCAATCGTAAACCTAACCGGTTCTCTAACCCTAGCCCTCAACATAACCCTAACCCTAGGTACAATCGGAACTCTAACCGGATCTCTAACCCTAGCCCTCAACATAAACCTAACCCTAGGTCCAATCGGAACCCTAACCGGATCTGTATACCTAGCCCTCAACATAACCCTAACCCTAGGTCCAATAGGAAACCTCACCGTATCTCTAACCCTAGCCCTCAACATAACCCTAACCCTAGGTCCAATCGGAACCCTAACCGGGTCTGTAAACCTAGCCCTCAACATAACCCTAACCCTAGGTACAATCGGAACCCTAACCGGATCCCTAACCTTAGCCCTCAACATAACCCTAACCCTAGGAACAATCCGAACCCCAACCGGATCTCTACCCCTCGCCCTCAACATAACCCTAACCCTAGGTCAAATCGGAACCCTAACCAGATCTCTAACCCTAGTCCTCAACATAACCCTAACCCTAAGTCCAATCGGAACCCTAACCGGATCTCTAACCCTAGCCATCAACATAACCCTAACCCTAGGTCCAATCGGAATCCTAACCGGATCTGTATACATAGACCGCAACATAACCCTAACCCTAGGTCCAATTGGAACCCTAACCGGATCTCTAACCCTAGCCCTCAACATAACCCTAATCCTAGGTCCATTCGGAACCCAAACCGGATCTGTATACCTAGCCCTCAACATAACCCTAACCCTAGGTCCAATCGGAACCCTAACCGGATCTCTACCCCTCGCCCTCAACATAACCCTAACCCGAGGTCCAATCGGAACCCTAACCGGATCTCTAAACCTAGGCCTCAACATAACCCTAACCCTAGGTCCAATCGGAACCCTAACCGGATCTCTAACCCTAGCCCTCAACATAACCCTAACCCTAGGTCCAATCGGAACCCTAACCGGATCTGTATACCTAGCCCTCAACATAACCCTAACCCTAGGACCAATCGGAACCCTAAATGGATATCTAACCCTAGCCCTCAACATAACCCTAACCCTAGGTCCAATTGGAACCCTAACAGGATATCTACCCCTCGCCGTCAACATAACTCTAACCCTAGGTCCAATCGGAACCCTAACCGGATCTCTAACCCTAGCCCTCAACATAACCCTAACCCTAGGTCCAATCGGAACCCTAACCAGATCTCTAACCCTAGCCCTCAACATAACCCTAACGCTAGGTCCAATCGGAACCCTAACCGGATCTGTATACCTAGCCCTCAACATAACACTAACCCTAGGTCCCATCGGAAACCTAACCGGATCTCTAACCCTAACCCTCAACATAACCCTAACCCTAGGTCCAATCGGAACGCTAACGGGATCTCTAACCCTAGCCCTCAACATAACCCTAACCCTAGGTCCAATCGGAACCCTAACCGGATTTGTATACCTAGCCCTCAACATAACCCTAACCCTAGGTCCAATCGGAAACCTAACCGGATCTCTAACTCTAGCCCTCAACATAACCCTAACCCTAGGTCCAATCGGAACCCTAACCGGATCTCGAACCCTAGCCCTCAACATAACCCTAACCCTAGGTCCAATGGGAACCCTAACCGGATCTCTAACCCTAGCCCTCAACATAACCCTAACCCTAGGTCCAATCGGAACCCTAAACGGAACTCTAACCCTAGACCTCAACATAACCCTAACCCTAGGTCCAGTCGGAATCATAACCGGATCTCTAACCCTAGCCCTCAACATAACCCTAACCCTGGGTCCAATCGTAACCCTTACCGGATCTCTAACCCTAGCCCTCAACATAACCCTAACCCTAGGACCAATCTGAACCCTAACCGGATCTCTACCCCTCGCCCTCAACATAACCCTAACCCGAGGTCCAATCGGAACCCTAACCGGATCTCTAAACCTAGCCCTCAACATAACCCTAACCCGAGGTCCAATCGGAACCCTAACCGGATCTCTAAACCTAGCCCTCAACATAACCCTAACCCTATGTCCAGTCGGAACCCTAACCGGAACTCTAACCCTAGCCCTCAAAATAACCCTAACCCAAGGTCCAATCGGAACCCTAACCGGATATCTATCCCTAGCCCTCAACATAACCCTAACCCTAGGTCCAATCGGAACCCTAACCGGATCTGTATACATAGACCTCAACATAACCCTAACCCTAGGTCCAATCGTAAACCTAACCGGTTCTCTAACCCTAGCCCTCAACATAACCCTAACCCTAGGTACAATCGGAACTCTAACCGGATCTCTAAACCTAGCCCTCAACATAAACCTAACCCTAGGTCCAATCGGAACCCTAACCGGATCTGTATACCTAGCCCTCAACATAACCCTAACCCTAGGTCCAATAGGAAACCTCACCGTATCTCTAACCCTAGCCCTCAACATAACCCTAACCCTAGGTCCAATCGGAACCCTAACCGGATATCTAACCCTAGCCCTCAATATAACCCTAACCCTAGGTCCAATCGGAACCCTAAACGGATATCTAACCCTAGCCCTCAACATAACCCTAACCCTAGGTCCAATCGGAACCCTAAACGGAACTCTAACACTAGCCCTCAACATAACCATAACCCTAGGTCCAATCGGAACCCTAACCGGATCTCTAACCCTAGCCCTCAACATAACCCTAACCCTAGGATCAATCGGAACCCTTAACGGATATCTAACCCTAGCCCTCAACATAACCCTAACCCTAGGTCCAATCGGAACCCTAACCGGGTCTGTAAACCTAGCCCTCAACATAACCCTAACCCTAGGTACAATCGGAACCCTAACCGGATCCCTAACCTTAGCCCTCAACATAACCCTAACCCTAGGAACAATCCGAACCCCAACCGGATCTCTACCCCTCGCCCTCAACATAACCCTAACCCTAGGTCAAATCGGAACCCTAACCAGATCTCTAACCCTAGTCCTCAACATAACCCTAACCCTAAGTCCAATCGGAACCCTAACCGGATCTCTAACCCTAGCCATCAACATAACCCTAACCCTAGGTCCAATCGGAATCCTAACCGGATCTGTATACATAGACCGCAACATAACCCTAACCCTAGGTCCAATTGGAACCCTAACCGGATCTCTAACCCTAGCCCTCAACATAACCCTAATCCTAGGTCCATTCGGAACCCAAACCGGATCTGTATACCTAGCCCTCAACATAACCCTAACCCTAGGTCCAATCGGAACCCTAACCGGATCTCTACCCCTCGCCCTCAACATAACCCTAACCCGAGGTCCAATCGGAACCCTAACCGGATCTCTAAACCTAGGCCTCAACATAACCCTAACCCTAGGACCAATCGGAACCCTACATGGATATCTAAACCTAGCCCTCAACGTAACCCTAACCCTAGGTCCAATCGGAACCCTAACCGGATCTCTAACCCTTGCCCTCCACATAACCCTAACCCTAGGTCCAATCGGAACCCTAACCGGATCTCTAACCCTAGCCCTCAACATAACCCTAACCCTAGGTCCAATCGGAACCCTAACCGGATCTGTATACCTAGCCCTCAACATAACCCTAACCCTAGGACCAATCGGAACCCTAAATGGATATCTAACCCTAGCCCTCAACATAACCCTAACCCTAGGTCCAATTGGAACCCTAACAGGATATCTACCCCTCGCCGTCAACATAACTCTAACCCTAGGTCCAATCGGAACCCTAACCGGATCTCTAACCCTAGCCCTCAACATAACCCTAACCCTAGGTCCAATCGGAACCCTAACCAGATCTCTAACCCTAGCCCTCAACATAACCCTAACGCTAGGTCCAATCGGAACCCTAACCGGATCTGTATACCTAGCCCTCAACATAACCCTAACCCTAGGTCCCATCGGAAACCTAACCGGATCTCTAACCCTAACCCTCAACATAACCCTAACCCTAGGTCCAATCGGAACGCTAACCGGATCTCTAACCCTAGCCCTCAACATAACCCTAACCCTAGGTCCAATCGGAACCCTAACCGGATTTGTATACCTAGCCCTCAACATAACCCTAACCCTAGGTCCAATCGGAAACCTAACCGGATCTCTAACTCTAGCCCTCAACATAACCCTAACCCTAGGTCCAATCGGAACCCTAACCGGATCTCGAACCCTAGCCCTCAACATAACCCTAACCCTAGGTCCAATGGGAACCCTAACCGGATCTCTAACCCTAGCCCTCAACATAACCCTAACCCTAGGTCCAATCGGAACCCTAAACGGAACTCTAACCCTAGACCTCAACATAACCCTAACCCTAGGTCCAGTCGGAATCATAACCGGATCTCTAACCCTAGCCCTCAACACAACACTAACCCTGGGTCCAATCGTAACCCTTACCGGATCTCTAACCCTAGCCCTCAACATAACCCTAACCCTAGGCCGAATCGGAACCCTAACCGGGTCTGTATACCTAGCCGTCAACATAACCCTAACCCTAGGTCCAATCAGAACCCTAACCGGATCCCTAACCCTAGCCCTCAACATAACCCTAACCCTAGGACCAATCCGAACCCTAACCGGATCTCTACCCCTCGCCCTCAACAAAACCCTAACCCGAGGTCCAATCGGAACCCTAACCGGATCTCTAAACCTAGCCCTCAACATGACCCTAACCCGAGGTCCAATCGGAACCCTAACCGGGTCTGTAAACCTAGCCCTCAACATAACCCTAACCCTAGGTCCAATCGGAACCCTAACCGGATCTCCAACCCTAGCCCTCAACATAACCCTTACCCTACGTCCAATCGGAACCCTAACCGGACCTCTAACCCTAGCCCTCAATATAACACTAACCCTAGGTCCAATCGGAACCCTAACCGGTTATCTAACCCTAGCCCTCAACATAACCCTAACCCTAGGTCCAATCGGAACCCTAAACGGAACTCTAACCCTAGACCTCAACATAAACCTAACCCTAGGTCCAATTGGAAAACCAAATGGATATCTAACCCTATCCCTCAACATAACCCTAACCCTAGGTCCAATAGGAACCCTACCAGGAACTCTACCCCTCGCCCTCAACATAACCCTAACCCTAGATCCAATCGGAACCCTAACCGGGTCTGTATACCTAGCCCTCAACATAACCCTAACCCTAGGTCCAATCGGAACCCTAACCGGATCCCTAACCCTAGCCGTCAACATAACCCTAACCCTAGGACCAAATAACCCTAACCGGATCTCTAACCCTCGCCCTAAACATAACCCTAACCCGAGGTCTAATCTGAACCCTAACCGGATCTCTAAACCTAGCCCTCAACATAACCCTAACCCTAGGTCCAATCGGAACCCTAACTGGATCTCTAACCCTAGCCCTCAACATAACCCTAACCCTAGGACCAATCGGAACCCTAAATTGATATCTAACCCTAGCCCTCAACATAACCCTAACCCTAGGTCCAATCGGAACCCTAACCGGATATCTAACCCTAGCCCTCAACATAACCCTAACCCTAGGTCCAATTGGAACCCTAACAGGATCTCTACCCCTCGCCCTCAACATAACCCTAACCCTAGGTCCAATCGGAACCCTAACCGGGTCTGTAAACCTAGCCCTCAACATAACCCTAACCCTAGGTACAATCGGAACCCTAACCGGATCCCTAACCTTAGCCCTCAACATAACCCTAACCCTAGGAACAATCCGAACCCCAACCGGATCTCTACCCCTCGCCCTCAACATAACCCTAACCCTAGGTCAAATCGGAATCCTAACCTGATCTCTAACCCTAGTCCTCAACATAACCCTAACCCTAAGTCCAATCGGAACCCTAACCGGATCTCTAACCCTAGCCATCAACATAACCCTAACCCTAGGTCCAATCGGAATCCTAACCGGATCTGTATACATAGACCGCAACATAACCCTAACCCTAGGTCCAATTGGAACCCTAACCGGATCTCTAACCCTAGCCCTCAACATAACCCTAATCCTAGGTCCATTCGGAACCCAAACCGGATCTGTATACCTAGCCCTCAACATAACCCTAACCCTAGGTCCAATCGGAACCCTAACCGGATCTCTACCCCTCGCCCTCAACATAACCCTAACCCGAGGTCCAATCGGAACCCTAACCGGATCTCTAAACCTAGGCCTCAACATAACCCTAACCCTAGGACCAATCGGAACCCTACATGGATATCTAAACCTAGCCCTCAACGTAACCCTAACCCTAGGTCCAATCGGAACCCTAACCGGATCTCTAACCCTTGCCCTCCACATAACCCTAACCCTAGGTCCAATCGGAACCCTAACCGGATCTCTAACCCTAGCCCTCAACATAACCCTAACCCTAGGTCCAATCGGAACCCTAACCGGATCTGTATACCTAGTCCTCAACATAACCCTAACCCTAGGACCAATCGGAACCCTAAATGGATATCTAACCCTAGCCCTCAACATAACCCTAACCCTAGGTCCAATTGGAACCCTAACAGGATATCTACCCCTCGCCGTGAACATAACTCTAACCCTAGGTCCAATCGGAACCCTAACCGGATCTCTAACCCTAGCCCTCAACATAACCCTAACCCTAGGTCCAATCGGAACCCTAACCAGATCTCTAACCCTAGCCCTCAACATAACCCTAACGCTAGGTCCAATCGGAACCCTAACCGGATCTGTATACCTAGCCCTCAACATAACCCTAACCCTAGGTCCCATCGGAAACCTAACCGGATCTCTAACCCTAACCCTCAACATAACCCTAACCCTAGGTCCAATCGGAACGCTAACCGGATCTCTAACCCTAGCCCTCAACATAACCCTAACCCTAGGTCCAATCGGAACCCTAACCGGATTTGTATACCTAGCCCTCAACATAACCCTAACCCTAGGTCCAATCGGAACCCTAACCGGATCTCTACCCCTCGCCCTCAACATAACCCTAACCCGAGGTCCAATCGGAACCCTAACCGGATCTCTAAACCTAGGCCTCAACATAACCCTAACCCTAGGTCCAATTGGAACCCTAACAGGATATCTACCCCTCGCCGTCAACATAACCCTAACCCTAGGTCCAATCGGAACCCTAACCGGATCTCTAACCCTTGCCCTCCACATAACCCTAACCCTAGGTCCAATCGGAACCCTAACCGGATCTCTAACCCTAGCCCTCAACATAACCCTAACCCTAGGTCCAATCGGAACCCTAACCGGATCTGTATACCTAGCCCTCAACATAACCCTAACCCTAGGACCAATCGGAACCCTAAATGGATATCTAACCCTAGCCCTCAACATAACCCTAACCCTAGGTCCAATTGGAACCCTAACAGGATCTCTACCCCTCGCCCTCAACATAACCCTAACCATAGGTCCAATCGGAACCCTAACCGGGTCTGTAAACCTAGCCCTCAACATAACCCTAACCCTAGGTCCAGTCGGAACCCTAACCGGAACTCTAACCCTAGCCCTCAAAATAACCCTAACCCAAGGTCCAATCGGAACCCTAACCGGATATCTATCCCTAGCCCTCAACATAACCCTAACCCTAAGTCCAATTGGAACCCTAACCGGATCTCTATCCCTAGCCATCAACATAACCCTAACCCTAGGTCCAATCGGAACCCTAACCGGATCTCTAACCCTAGCTCTCAACATAACCCTAACCCTAGGTCCAATCGGAACCCTAACCGGATCTGTATACATAGACCGCAACATAACCCTAACCCTAGGTCCAATCGGAACCCTAACCGGATCTCTAACCCTAGCCCTCAACATAACCCTAACCCTAGGTCCATTCGGAACCCTAACCGGATCTGTATACCTAGCCCTCAACATAACCCTAACCCTAGGTCCAATCGGAACCCTAACCGGAACGCTAAACCTAGCCCTCAAAATAACCCTAACCCTAGGTCCAATCGGAACCCTAACCGGAACTCTAACCCTAGCCCTCAATATAACACTAACCCTAGGTCCAATCGGAACCCTAAACGGATCTCTAACCCTAACCCTCAACATAACCCTAACCCTAGGTCCAATCGGAACCCTAAACGGAACTCTAACCCTAGCCCTCAACATAAACCTAACCCTAGGTCCAATTGGAAAACCAAATGGATATCTAACCCTAGCCCTCAACATAACCCTAACCCTAGATCCAATCGGAACCCTACCAGGAACTCTACCCCTCGCCCTCAACATAACCCTAACCCTAGATCCAATCGGAACCCTAACCGGGTCTGTATACCTAGCCCTCAACATAACCCTAACCCTAGGTCCAATCGGAACCCTAACCGGATCCCTAACCCTAGCCGTCAACATAACCCTAACCCTAGGACCAAATAACCCTAACCGGATCTCTAACCCTCGCCCTAAACATAACCCTAACCCGAGGTCCAATCTGAACCCTAACCGGATCTCTAAACCTAGCCATCAACATAACCCTAACCCTAGGTCCAATCGGAACCCTAACTGGATCTCTAACCCTAGCCCTCAACATAACCCTAACCCTAGGACCAATCGGAACCCTAAATGGATATCTAACCCTAGCCCTCAACATAACCCTAACCCTAGGTCCAATTGGAACCCTAACAGGATATCTACCCCTCGCCGTCAACATAACTCTAACCCTAGGTCCAATCGGAACCCTAACCGGATCTCTAACCCTAGCCCTCAACATAACCCTAACCCTAGGTCCAATCGGAACCCTAACCAGATCTCTAACCCTAGCCCTCAACATAACCCTAACGCTAGGTCCAATCGGAACCCTAACCGGATCTGTATACCTAGCCCTCAACATAACCCTAACCCTAGGTCCCATCGGAAACCTAACCGGATCTCTAACCCTAACCCTCAACATAACCCTAACCCTAGGTCCAATCGGAACGCTAACCGGATCTCTAACCCTAGCCCTCAACATAACCCTAACCCTAGGTCCAATCGGAACCCTAACCGGATTTGTATACCTAGCCCTCAACATAACCCTAACCCTAGGTCCAATCGGAAACCTAACCGGATCTCTAACTCTAGCCCTCAACATAACCCTAACCCTAGGTCCAATCGGAACCCTAACCGGATCTCGAACCCTAGCCCTCAACATAACCCTAACCCTAGGTCCAATGGGAACCCTAACCGGATCTCTAACCCTAGCCCTCAACATAACCCTAACCCTAGGTCCAATCGGAACCCTAAACGGAACTCTAACCCTAGACCTCAACATAACCCTAACCCTAGGTCCAGTCGGAATCATAACCGGATCTCTAACCCTAGCCCTCAACACAACACTAACCCTGGGTCCAATCGTAACCCTTACCGGATCTCTAACCCTAGCCCTCAACATAACCCTAACCCTAGGCCGAATCGGAACCCTAACCGGGTCTGTATACCTAGCCGTCAACATAACCCTAACCCTAGGTCCAATCAGAACCCTAACCGGATCCCTAACCCTAGCCCTCAACATAACCCTAACCCTAGGACCAATCCGAACCCTAACCGGATCTCTACCCCTCGCCCTCAACAAAACCCTAACCCGAGGTCCAATCGGAACCCTAACCGGATCTCTAAACCTAGCCCTCAACATGACCCTAACCCGAGGTCCAATCGGAACCCTAACCGGGTCTGTAAACCTAGCCCTCAACATAACCCTAACCCTAGGTCCAATCGGAACCGTAACCGGAACCCTAACCCTAGCCCTCAACATAACCCTAACCCTAGGACCAATCTGAACCCTAACCGGATCTCTACCCCTCGCCCTCAACATAACCCTAACCCGAGGTCCAATCGGAACCCTAACCGGATCTCTAAACCTAGCCCTCAACATAACCCTAACCCGAGGTCCAATCGGAACCCTAACCGGATCTCTAAACCTAGCCCTCAACATAACCCTAACCCTATGTCCAGTCGGAACCCTAACCGGAACTCTAACCCTAGCCCTCAAAATAACCCTAACCCAAGGTCCAATCGGAACCCTAACCGGATATCTATCCCTAGCCCTCAACATAACCCTAACCCTAGGTCCAATCGGAACCCTAACCGGATCTGTATGCATAGACCTCAACATAACCCTAACCCTAGGTCCAATCGTAAACCTAACCGGTTCTCTAACCCTAGCCCTCAACATAACCCTAACCCTAGGTACAATCGGAACTCTAACCGGATCTCTAACCCTACCCTCAACATAAACCTAACCCTAGGTCCAATCGGAACCCTAACCGGATCTGTATACCTAGCCCTCAACATAACCCTAACCCTAGGTCCAATAGGAAACCTCACCGTATCTCTAACCCTAGCCCTCAACATAACCCTAACCCTAGGTCCAATCGGAACCCTAACCGGGTCTGTAAACCTAGCCCTCAACATAACCCTAACCCTAGGTACAATCGGAACCCTAACCGGATCCCTAACCTTAGCCCTCAACATAACCCTAACCCTAGGAACAATCCGAACCCCAACCGGATCTCTACCCCTCGCCCTCAACATAACCCTAACCCTAGGTCAAATCGGAACCCTAACCAGATCTCTAACCCTAGTCCTCAACATAACCCTAACCCTAAGTCCAATCGGAACCCTAACCGGATCTCTAACCCTAGCCATCAACATAACCCTAACCCTAGGTCCAATCGGAATCCTAACCGGATCTGTATACATAGACCGCAACATAACCCTAACCCTAGGTCCAATTGGAACCCTAACCGGATCTCTAACCCTAGCCCTCAACATAACCCTAATCCTAGGTCCATTCGGAACCCAAACCGGATCTGTATACCTAGCCCTCAACATAACCCTAACCCTAGGTCCAATCGGAACCCTAACCGGATCTCTACCCCTCGCCCTCAACATAACCCTAACCCGAGGTCCAATCGGAACCCTAACCGGATCTCTAAACCTAGGCCTCAACATAACCCTAACCCTAGGTCCAATCGGAACCCTAACCGGATCTCTAACCCTAGCCCTCAACATAACCCTAACCCTAGGTCCAATCGGAACCCTAACCGGATCTGTATACCTAGCCCTCAACATAACCCTAACCCTAGGACCAATCGGAACCCTAAATGGATATCTAACCCTAGCCCTCAACATAACCCTAACCCTAGGTCCAATTGGAACCCTAACAGGATATCTACCCCTCGCCGTCAACATAACTCTAACCCTAGGTCCAATCGGAACCCTAACCGGATCTCTAACCCTAGCCCTCAACATAACCCTAACCCTAGGTCCAATCGGAACCCTAACCAGATCTCTAACCCTAGCCCTCAACATAACCCTAACGCTAGGTCCAATCGGAACCCTAACCGGATCTGTATACCTAGCCCTCAACATAACCCTAACCCTAGGTCCCATCGGAAACCTAACCGGATCTCTAACCCTAACCCTCAACATAACCCTAACCCTAGGTCCAATCGGAACGCTAACCGGATCTCTAACCCTAGCCCTCAACATAACCCTAACCCTAGGTCCAATCGGAACCCTAACCGGATTTGTATACCTAGCCCTCAACATAACCCTAACCCTAGGTCCAATCGGAAACCTAACCGGATCTCTAACTCTAGCCCTCAACATAACCCTAACCCTAGGTCCAATCGGAACCCTAACCGGATCTCGAACCCTAGCCCTCAACATAACCCTAACCCTAGGTCCAATGGGAACCCTAACCGGATCTCTAACCCTAGCCCTCAACATAACCCTAACCCTAGGTCCAATCGGAACCCTAAACGGAACTCTAACCCTAGACCTCAACATAACCCTAACCCTAGGTCCAGTCGGAATCATAACCGGATCTCTAACCCTAGCCCTCAACATAACCCTAACCCTGGGTCCAATCGTAACCCTTACCGGATCTCTAACCCTAGCCCTCAACATAACCCTAACCCTAGGACCAATCTGAACCCTAACCGGATCTCTACCCCTCGCCCTCAACATAACCCTAACCCGAGGTCCAATCGGAACCCTAACCGGATCTCTAAACCTAGCCCTCAACATAACCCTAACCCGAGGTCCAATCGGAACCCTAACCGGATCTCTAAACCTAGCCCTCAACATAACCCTAACCCTATGTCCAGTCGGAACCCTAACCGGAACTCTAACCCTAGCCCTCAAAATAACCCTAACCCAAGGTCCAATCGGAACCCTAACCGGATATCTATCCCTAGCCCTCAACATAACCCTAACCCTAGGTCCAATCGGAACCCTAACCGGATCTGTATACATAGACCTCAACATAACCCTAACCCTAGGTCCAATCGTAAACCTAACCGGTTCTCTAACCCTAGCCCTCAACATAACCCTAACCCTAGGTACAATCGGAACTCTAACCGGATCTCTAACCCTAGCCCTCAACATAAACCTAACCCTAGGTCCAATCGGAACCCTAACCGGATCTGTATACCTAGCCCTCAACATAACCCTAACCCTAGGTCCAATAGGAAACCTCACCGTATCTCTAACCCTAGCCCTCAACATAACCCTAACCCTAGGTCCAATCGGAACCCTAACCGGATATCTAACCCTAGCCCTCAATATAACCCTAACCCTAGGTCCAATCGGAACCCTAAACGGATATCTAACCCTAGCCCTCAACATAACCCTAACCCTAGGTCCAATCGGAACCCTAAACGGAACTCTAACACTAGCCCTCAACATAACCATAACCCTAGGTCCAATCGGAACCCTAACCGGATCTCTAACCCTAGCCCTCAACATAACCCTAACCCTAGGATCAATCGGAACCCTTAACGGATATCTAACCCTAGCCCTCAACATAACCCTAACCCTAGGTCCAATCGGAACCCTAACCGGGTCTGTAAACCTAGCCCTCAACATAACCCTAACCCTAGGTCCAATCGGAACCCTAACCGGATCTCTAACCCTAGCCCTCAACATAACCCTAACCCTAGGTCCAATCGGAACCCTAACCGGATCTCTAACCCTAGCCCTCAACATAACCCTAACCCTAGGTCCAATCGGAACCCTAACCGGATCTGTATACCTAGCCCTCAACATAACCCTAACCCTAGGACCAATCGGAACCCTAAATGGATATCTAACCCTAGCCCTCAACATAACCCTAACCCTAGGTCCAATTGGAACCCTAACAGGATATCTACCCCTCGCCGTCAACATAACTCTAACCCTAGGTCCAATCGGAACCCTAACCGGATCTCTAACCCTAGCCCTCAACATAACCCTAACCCTAGGTCCAATCGGAACCCTAACCAGATCTCTAACCCTAGCCCTCAACATAACCCTAACGCTAGGTCCAATCGGAACCCTAACCGGATCTGTATACCTAGCCCTCAACATAACCCTAACCCTAGGTCCCATCGGAAACCTAACCGGATCTCTAACCCTAACCCTCAACATAACCCTAACCCTAGGTCCAATCGGAACGCTAACCGGATCTCTAACCCTAGCCCTCAACATAACCCTAACCCTAGGTCCAATCGGAACCCTAACCGGATTTGTATACCTAGCCCTCAACATAACCCTAACCCTAGGTCCAATCGGAAACCTAACCGGATCTCTAACTCTATCCCTCAACATAACCCTAACCCTAGGTCCAATCGGAACCCTAACCGGATCTCGAACCCTAGCCCTCAACATAACCCTAACCCTAGGTCCAATGGGAACCCTAACCGGATCTCTAACCCTAGCCCTCAACATAACCCTAACCCTAGGTCCAATCGGAACCCTAAACGGAACTCTAACCCTAGACCTCAACATAACCCTAACCCTAGGTCCAGTCGGAATCATAACCGGATCTCTAACCCTAGCCCTCAACACAACACTAACCCTGGGTCCAATCGTAACCCTTACCGGATCTCTAACCCTAGCCCTCAACATAACCCTAACCCTAGGCCGAATCGGAACCCTAACCGGGTCTGTATACCTAGCCGTCAACATAACCCTAACCCTAGGTCCAATCAGAACCCTAACCGGATCCCTAACCCTAGCCCTCAACATAACCCTAACCCTAGGACCAATCCGAACCCTAACCGGATCTCTACCCCTCGCCCTCAACAAAACCCTAACCCGAGGTCCAATCGGAACCCTAACCGGATCTCTAAACCTAGCCCTCAACATGACCCTAACCCCAGGTCCAATCGGAACCCTAACCGGGTCTGTAAACCTAGCCCTCAACATAACCCTAACCCTAGGTCCAATCGGAACCCTAACCGGATCTCCAACCCTAGCCCTCAACATAACCCTTACCCTACGTCCAATCGGAACCCTAACCGGACCTCTAACCCTAGCCCTCAATATAACACTAACCCTAGGTCCAATCGGAACCCTAACCGGTTATCTAACCCTAGCCCTCAACATAACCCTAACCCTAGGTCCAATCGGAACCCTAAACGGAACTCTAACCCTAGACCTCAACATAAACCTAACCCTAGGTCCAATTGGAAAACCAAATGGATATCTAACCCTATCCCTCAACATAACCCTAACCCTAGGTCCAATAGGAACCCTACCAGGAACTCTACCCCTCGCCCTCAACATAACCCTACCCTAGATCCAATCGGAACCCTAACCGGGTCTGTATACCTAGCCCTCAACATAACCCTAACCCTAGGTCCAATCGGAACCCTAACCGGATCCCTAACCCTAGCCGTCAACATAACCCTAACCCTAGGACCAAATAACCCTAACCGGATCTCTAACCCTCGCCCTAAACATAACCCTAACCCGAGGTCTAATCTGAACCCTAACCGGATCTCTAAACCTAGCCCTCAACATAACCCTAACCCTAGGTCCAATCGGAACCCTAACTGGATCTCTAACCCTAGCCCTCAACATAACCCTAACCCTAGGACCAATCGGAACCCTAAATTGATATCTAACCCTAGCCCTCAACATAACCCTAACCCTAGGTCCAATCGGAACCCTAACCGGATATCTAACCCTAGCCCTCAACATAACCCTAACCCTAGGTCCAATTGGAACCCTAACAGGATCTCTACCCCTCGCCCTCAACATAACCCTAACCCTAGGTCCAATCGGAACCCTAACCGGGTCTGTAAACCTAGCCCTCAACATAACCCTAACCCTAGGTCCAGTCGGAACCCTAACCGGAACTCTAACCCTAGCCCTCAAAATAACCCTAACCCAAGGTCCAATCGGAACCCTAACCGGATATCTATCCCTAGCCCTCAACATAACCCTAACCCTAAGTCCAATCGGAACCCTAACCGGATCTCTAACCCTAGCCATCAACATAACCCTAACCCTAGGTCCAATCGGAAACCTAACCGGATCTCTAACCCTAGCTCTCAACATAACCCTAACCCTAGGTCCAATCGGAATCCTAACCGGATCTGTATGCATAGACCGCAACATAACCCTAACCCTAGGTCCAATCGGAACCCTAACCGGATCTCTAACCCTAGCCCTCAACATAACCCTAACCCTAGGTCCAATCGGAACCCTAACCGGAACGCTAAACCTAGCCCTCAAAATAACCCTAACCCTAGGTCCAATCGGAACCCTAACCGGAACTCTAACCCTAGCCCTCAACATAACCCTAACCCTAGGTCCAATCGAAACCCTAACCGGATATTCATCCCTAGCCCTCAACATAACCCTAACCCTAGGTCCAATCGGAACCCCAATAGGATCTCTAACCCTAGCCCTCAACATAACCCTAACCCTAGGTCCAATCGGAACCCTGAATGGATATCTAACCCTAGCCCTCAAGGTAACCATTAACCCTAGGTCCAATCGGAACCCTAACCGGATATCTAACCCTAGCCCTCAACATAACCCTAACCCTAGGTCCAATCGGAACCCTAACAGGATCTCTACCCCTCGTCCTCAACATAACCCTAAACCTAGGTCCAATCGGAACCCTAACCGGATCTCTAACCCTAGCCCTCAACATAACCCTAACCCTACGTCCAATCGGAACCCTAACCGGATCTCTAACCCTAGCCCTCAACATAACCCTAAGCCTAGGTCCAATCGGAACCCTAACCAGATCTCTAACCCTAGTCCTCAACCTAACCCTAACCCTAGGTCCAATCGGAACCCTAACCGGATCTGTATACCTAGCCTTCAACATAACCCTAACCCTAGGTCCAATCGGAAACCTAACCGGATCTCTAACCCTAGCCCTCAACATAACGCTAACCCTAGGTCCAATCGGAACTCTAACCGGATCTGTATACCTAGCCCTCAACATAACGCTAACCCTAGGTCCAATCGGAAACCTAACCGGATCTCTAACACTAGCCCTCAACATAACCCTAACCCTAGGTCCAATCGGAACCGTAACCGGACCACTAACCCTAACCCTCAACATAACCCTAACCCTAGGTCCTATCGGAACCCTAACCTGATCTCTAACCCTAGCCCTCAACATAACCCTAACCTTAGGTCCAATCGTAAACCCAACCGGTTCTCTAACCCTAGCCCTCAACACAACGCTAACCCTGGGACCAATCGTAACCCTTACCGGATCTCTAACCCTAGCCCTCAACATAACCCTAACCCTAGGTCCCATCGGAAACCTAACCGGATCTCTAACCCTAACCCTCAACATAACCCTAACCCTAGGTCCAATCGGGACGCTAACCGGATCTCTAACCCTAGCCCTCAACATAACCCTAACCCTAGGTCCAATCGGAACCCTAACCGGATTTGTATACCTAGCCCTCAACATAACCCTAACCCTAGGTCCAATCGGAAACCTAACCGGATCTCTAACTCTAGCCCTCAACATAACCCTAACCCTAGGTCCAATCGGAACCCTAACCGGATCTCGAACCCTAGCCCTCAACATAACCCTAACCCTAGGTCCAATGGGAACCCTAACCGGATCTCTAACCCTAGCCCTCAACATAACCCTAACCCTAGGTCCAATCGGAACCCTAAACGGAACTCTAACCCTAGACCTCAACATAACCCTAACCCTAGGTCCAGTCGGAATCATAACCGGATCTCTAACCCTAGCCCTCAACACAACACTAACCCTGGGTCCAATCGTAACCCTTACCGGATCTCTAACCCTAGCCCTCAACATAACCCTAACCCTAGGCCGAATCGGAACCCTAACCGGGTCTGTATACCTAGCCGTCAACATAACCCTAACCCTAGGTCCAATCAGAACCCTAACCGGATCCCTAACCCTAGCCCTCAACATAACCCTAACCCTAGGACCAATCCGAACCCTAACCGGATCTCTACCCCTCGCCCTCAACAAAACCCTAACCCGAGGTCCAATCGGAACCCTAACCGGATCTCTAAACCTAGCCCTCAACATGACCCTAACCCGAGGTCCAATCGGAACCCTAACCGGGTCTGTAAACCTAGCCCTCAACATAACCCTAACCCTAGGTCCAATCGGAACCCTAACCGGAACCCTAACCCTAGCCCTCAACATAACCCTAACCCTAGGACCAATCTGAACCCTAACCGGATCTCTACCCCTCGCCCTCAACATAACCCTAACCCGAGGTCCAATCGGAACCCTAACCGGATCTCTAAACCTAGCCCTCAACATAACCCTAACCCGAGGTCCAATCGGAACCCTAACCGGATCTCTAAACCTAGCCCTCAACATAACCCTAACCCTATGTCCAGTCGGAACCCTAACCGGAACTCTAACCCTAGCCCTCAAAATAACCCTAACCCAAGGTCCAATCGGAACCCTAACCGGATATCTATACCTAGCCCTCAACATAACCCTAACCCTAGGTCCAATCGGAACCCTAACCGGATCTGTATACATAGACCTCAACATAACCCTAACCCTAGGTCCAATCGTAAACCTAACCGGTTCTCTAACCCTAGCCCTCAACATAACCCTAACCCTAGGTACAATCGGAACTCTAACCGGATCTCTAACCCTAGCCCTCAACATAAACCTAACCCTAGGTCCAATCGGAACCCTAACCGGATCTGTATACCTAGCCCTCAACATAACCCTAACCCTAGGTCCAATAGGAAACCTCACCGTATCTCTAACCCTAGCCCTCAACATAACCCTAACCCTAGGTCCAATCGGAACCCTAACCGGATATCTAACCCTAGCCCTCAATATAACCCTAACCCTAGGTCCAATCGGAACCCTAAACGGATATCTAACCCTAGCCCTCAACATAACCCTAACCCTAGGTCCAATCGGAACCCTAAACGGAACTCTAACACTAGCCCTCAACATAACCATAACCCTAGGTCCAATCGGAACCCTAACCGGATCTCTAACCCTAGCCCTCAACATAACCCTAACCCTAGGATCAATCGGAACCCTTAACGGATATCTAACCCTAGCCTTCAACATAACCCTAACCCTAGGTCCAATCGGAACCCTAACCGGGTCTGTAAACCTAGCCCTCAACATAACCCTAACCCTAGGTACAATCGGAACCCTAACCGGATCCCTAACCTTAGCCCTCAACATAACCCTAACCCTAGGAACAATCCGAACCCCAACCGGATCTCTACCCCTCGCCCTCAACATAACCCTAACCCTAGGTCAAATCGGAACCCTAACCAGATCTCTAACCCTAGTCCTCAACATAACCCTAACCCTAAGTCCAATCGGAACCCTAACCGGATCTCTAACCCTAGCCATCAACATAACCCTAACCCTAGGTCCAATCGGAATCCTAACCGGATCTGTATACATAGACCGCAACATAACCCTAACCCTAGGTCCAATTGGAACCCTAACCGGATCTCTAACCCTAGCCCTCAACATAACCCTAATCCTAGGTCCATTCGGAACCCAAACCGGATCTGTATACCTAGCCCTCAACATAACCCTAACCCTAGGTCCAATCGGAACCCTAACCGGATCTCTACCCCTCGCCCTCAACATAACCCTAACCCGAGGTCCAATCGGAACCCTAACCGGATCTCTAAACCTAGGCCTCAACATAACCCTAACCCTAGGACCAATCGGAACCCTACATGGATATCTAAACCTAGCCCTCAACGTAACCCTAACCCTAGGTCCAATCGGAACCCTAACCGGATCTCTAACCCTTGCCCTCCACATAACCCTAACCCTAGGTCCAATCGGAACCCTAACCGGATCTCTAACCCTAGCCCTCAACATAACCCTAACCCTAGGTCCAATCGGAACCCTAACCGGATCTGTATACCTAGCCCTCAACATAACCCTAACCCTAGGACCAATCGGAACCCTAAATGGATATCTAACCCTAGCCCTCAACATAACCCTAACCCTAGGTCCAATTGGAACCCTAACAGGATATCTACCCCTCGCCGTCAACATAACTCTAACCCTAGGTCCAATCGGAACCCTAACCGGATCTCTAACCCTAGCCCTCAACATAACCCTAACCCTAGGTCCAATCGGAACCCTAACCAGATCTCTAACCCTAGCCCTCAACATAACCCTAACGCTAGGTCCAATCGGAACCCTAACCGGATCTGTATACCTAGCCCTCAACATAACCCTAACCCTAGGTCCCATCGGAAACCTAACCGGATCTCTAACCCTAACCCTCAACATAACCCTAACCCTAGGTCCAATCGGAACGCTAACCGGATCTCTAACCCTAGCCCTCAACATAACCCTAACCCTAGGTCCAATCGGAACCCTAACCGGATTTGTATACCTAGCCCTCAACATAACCCTAACCCTAGGTCCAATCGGAAACCTAACCGGATCTCTAACTCTAGCCCTCAACATAACCCTAACCCTAGGTCCAATCGGAACCCTAACCGGATCTCGAACCCTAGCCCTCAACATAACCCTAACCCTAGGTCCAATGGGAACCCTAACCGGATCTCTAACCCTAGCCCTCAACATAACCCTAACCCTAGGTCCAATTGGAACCCTAAACGGAACTCTAACCCTAGACCTCAACATAACCCTAACCCTAGGTCCAGTCGGAATCATAACCGGATCTCTAACCCTAGCCCTCAACACAACACTAACCCTGGGTCCAATCGTAACCCTAAACGGAACTCTAACCCTAGCCCTCAACATAACCCTAACCCTAGGCCGAATCGGAACCCTAACCGGGTCTGTATACCTAGCCGTCAACATAACCCTAACCCTAGGTCCAATCAGAACCCTAACCGGATCCCTAACCCTAGCCCTCAACATAACCCTAACCCTAGGACCAATCCGAACCCTAACCGGATCTCTACCCCTCGCCCTCAACAAAACCCTAACCCGAGGTCCAATCGGAACCCTAACCGGATCTCTAAACCTAGCCCTCAACATGACCCTAACCCGAGGTCCAATCGGAACCCTAACCGGGTCTGTAAACATAGCCCTCAACATAACCCTAACCCTAGGTCCAATCGGAACCCTAACCGGAACCCTAACCCTAGCCCTCAACATAACCCTAACCCTAGGACCAATCTGAACCCTAACCGGATCTCTACCCCTCGCCCTCAACATAACCCTAACCCGAGGTCCAATCGGAACCCTAACCGGATCTCTAAACCTAGCCCTCAACATAACCCTAACCCGAGGTCCAATCGGAACCCTAACCGGATCTCTAAACCTAGCCCTCAACATAACCCTAACCCTATGTCCAGTCGGAACCCTAACCGGAACTCTAACCCTAGCCCTCAAAATAACCCTAACCCAAGGTCCAATCGGAACCCTAACCGGATATCTATCCCTAGCCCTCAACATAACCCTAACCCTAGGTCCAATCGGAACCCTAACCGGATCTGTATACATAGACCTCAACATAACCCTAACCCTAGGTCCAATCGTAAACCTAACCGGTTCTCTAACCCTAGCCCTCAACATAACCCTAACCCTAGGTACAATCGGAACTCTAACCGGATCTCTAACCCTAGCCCTCAACATAAACCTAACCCTAGGTCCAATCGGAACCCTAACCGGATCTGTATACCTAGCCCTCAACATAACCCTAACCCTAGGTCCAATAGGAAACCTCACCGTATCTCTAACCCTAGCCCTCAACATAACCCTAACCCTAGGTCCAATCGGAACCCTAACCGGATATCTAACCCTAGCCCTCAATATAACCCTAACCCTAGGTCCAATCGGAACCCTAAACGGATATCTAACCCTAGCCCTCAACATAACCCTAACCCTAGGTCCAATCGGAACCCTAAACGGAACTCTAACACTAGCCCTCAACATAACCATAACCCTAGGTCCAATCGGAACCCTAACCGGATCTCTAACCCTCGCCCTAAACATAACCCTAACCCGAGGTCTAATCTGAACCCTAACCGGATCTCTAAACCTAGCCCTCAACATAACCCTAACCCTAGGTCCAATCGGAACCCTAACTGGATCTCTAACCCTAGCCCTCAACATAACCCTAACCCTAGGACCAATCGGAACCCTAAATTGATATCTAACCCTAGCCCTCAACATAACCCTAACCCTAGGTCCAATCGGAACCCTAACCGGATATCTAACCCTAGCCCTCAACATAACCCTAACCCTAGGTCCAATTGGAACCCTAACAGGATCTCTACCCCTCGCCCTCAACATAACCCTAACCCTAGGTCCAATCGGAACCCTAACCGGGTCTGTAAACCTAGCCCTCAACATAACCCTAACCCTAGGTCCAGTCGGAACCCTAACCGGAACTCTAACCCTAGCCCTCAAAATAACCCTAACCCAAGGTCCAATCGGAACCCTAACCGGATATCTATCCCTAGCCCTCAACATAACCCTAACCCTAAGTCCAATCGGAACCCTAACCGGATCTCTAACCCTAGCCATCAACATAACCCTAACCCTAGGTCCAATCGGAAACCTAACCGGATCTCTAACCCTAGCTCTCAACATAACCCTAACCCTAGGTCCAATCGGAATCCTAACCGGATCTGTATGCATAGACCGCAACATAACCCTAACCCTAGGTCCAATCGGAACCCTAACCGGATCTCTAACCCTAGCCCTCAACATAACCCTAACCCTAGGTCCAATCGGAACCCTAACCGGAACGCTAAACCTAGCCCTCAAAATAACCCTAACCCTAGGTCCAATCGGAACCCTAACCGGAACTCTAACCCTAGACCTCAACATAACCCTAACCCTAGGTCCAATCGAAACCCTAACCGGATATTCATCCCTAGCCCTCAACATAACCCTAACCCTAGGTCCAATCGGAACCCCAATAGGATCTCTAACCCTAGCCCTCAACATAACCCTAACCCTAGGTCCAATCGGAACCCTGAATGGATATCTAACCCTAGCCCTCAAGGTAACCATTAACCCTAGGTCCAATCGGAACCCTAACCGGATATCTAACCCTAGCCCTCAACATAACCCTAACCCTAGGTCCAATCGGAACCCTAACAGGATCTCTACCCCTCGTCCTCAACATAACCCTAAACCTAGGTCCAATCGGAACCCTAACCGGATCTCTAACCCTAGCCCTCAACATAACCCTAACCCTACGTCCAATCGGAACCCTAACCGGATCTCTAACCCTAGCCCTCAACATAACCCTAAGCCTAGGTCCAATCGGAACCCTAACCAGATCTCTAACCCTAGTCCTCAACCTAACCCTAACCCTAGGTCCAATCGGAACCCTAACCGGATCTGTATACCTAGCCTTCAACATAACCCTAACCCTAGGTCCAATCGGAAACCTAACCGGATCTCTAACCCTAGCCCTCAACATAACGCTAACCCTAGGTCCAATCGGAACTCTAACCGGATCTGTATACCTAGCCCTCAACATAACGCTAACCCTAGGTCCAATCGGAAACCTAACCGGATCTCTAACACTAGCCCTCAACATAACCCTAACCCTAGGTCCAATCGGAACCGTAACCGGACCACTAACCCTAACCCTCAACATAACCCTAACCCTAGGTCCTATCGGAACCCTAACCTGATCTCTAACCCTAGCCCTCAACATAACCCTAACCTTAGGTCCAATCGTAAACCCAACCGGTTCTCTAACCCTAGCCCTCAACACAACGCTAACCCTGGGACCAATCGTAACCCTTACCGGATCTCTAACCCTAGCCCTCAACATAACCCTAACCCTAGGTCCCATCGGAAACCTAACCGGATCTCTAACCCTAACCCTCAACATAACCCTAACCCTAGGTCCAATCGGGACGCTAACCGGATCTCTAACCCTAGCCCTCAACATAACCCTAACCCTAGGTCCAATCGGAACCCTAACCGGATTTGTATACCTAGCCCTCAACATAACCCTAACCCTAGGTCCAATCGGAAACCTAACCGGATCTCTAACTCTAGCCCTCAACATAACCCTAACCCTAGGTCCAATCGGAACCCTAACCGGATCTCGAACCCTAGCCCTCAACATAACCCTAACCCTAGGTCCAATGGGAACCCTAACCGGATCTCTAACCCTAGCCCTCAACATAACCCTAACCCTAGGTCCAATCGGAACCCTAAACGGAACTCTAACCCTAGACCTCAACATAACCCTAACCCTAGGTCCAGTCGGAATCATAACCGGATCTCTAACCCTAGCCCTCAACACAACACTAACCCTGGGTCCAATCGTAACCCTTACCGGATCTCTAACCCTAGCCCTCAACATAACCCTAACCCTAGGCCGAATCGGAACCCTAACCGGGTCTGTATACCTAGCCGTCAACATAACCCTAACCCTAGGTCCAATCAGAACCCTAACCGGATCCCTAACCCTAGCCCTCAACATAACCCTAACCCTAGGACCAATCCGAACCCTAACCGGATCTCTACCCCTCGCCCTCAACAAAACCCTAACCCGAGGTCCAATCGGAACCCTAACCGGATCTCTAAACCTAGCCCTCAACATGACCCTAACCCGAGGTCCAATCGGAACCCTAACCGGGTCTGTAAACCTAGCCCTCAACATAACCCTAACCCTAGGTCCAATCGGAACCCTAACCGGAACCCTAACCCTAGCCCTCAACATAACCCTAACCCTAGGACCAATCTGAACCCTAACCGGATCTCTACCCCTCGCCCTCAACATAACCCTAACCCGAGGTCCAATCGGAACCCTAACCGGATCTCTAAACCTAGCCCTCAACATAACCCTAACCCGAGGTCCAATCGGAACCCTAACCGGATCTCTAAACCTAGCCCTCAACATAACCCTAACCCTATGTCCAGTCGGAACCCTAACCGGAACTCTAACCCTAGCCCTCAAAATAACCCTAACCCAAGGTCCAATCGGAACCCTAACCGGATATCTATACCTAGCCCTCAACATAACCCTAACCCTAGGTCCAATCGGAACCCTAACCGGATCTGTATACATAGACCTCAACATAACCCTAACCCTAGGTCCAATCGTAAACCTAACCGGTTCTCTAACCCTAGCCCTCAACATAACCCTAACCCTAGGTACAATCGGAACTCTAACCGGATCTCTAACCCTAGCCCTCAACATAAACCTAACCCTAGGTCCAATCGGAACCCTAACCGGATCTGTATACCTAGCCCTCAACATAACCCTAACCCTAGGTCCAATAGGAAACCTCACCGTATCTCTAACCCTAGCCCTCAACATAACCCTAACCCTAGGTCCAATCGGAACCCTAACCGGATATCTAACCCTTGCCCTCAATATAACCCTAACCCTAGGTCCAATCGGAACCCTAAACGGATATCTAACCCTAGCCCTCAACATAACCCTAACCCTAGGTCCAATCGGAACCCTAAACGGAACTCTAACACTAGCCCTCAACATAACCATAACCCTAGGTCCAATCGGAACCCTAACCGGATCTCTAACCCTAGCCCTCAACATAACCCTAACCCTAGGATCAATCGGAACCCTTAACGGATATCTAACCCTAGCCTTCAACATAACCCTAACCCTAGGTCCAATCGGAACCCTAACCGGGTCTGTAAACCTAGCCCTCAACATAACCCTAACCCTAGGTACAATCGGAACCCTAACCGGATCCCTAACCTTAGCCCTCAACATAACCCTAACCCTAGGAACAATCCGAACCCCAACCGGATCTCTACCCCTCGCCCTCAACATAACCCTAACCCTAGGTCAAATCGGAACCCTAACCAGATCTCTAACCCTAGTCCTCAACATAACCCTAACCCTAAGTCCAATCGGAACCCTAACCGGATCTCTAACCCTAGCCATCAACATAACCCTAACCCTAGGTCCAATCGGAATCCTAACCGGATCTGTATACATAGACCGCAACATAACCCTAACCCTAGGTCCAATTGGAACCCTAACCGGATCTCTAACCCTAGCCCTCAACATAACCCTAATCCTAGGTCCATTCGGAACCCAAACCGGATCTGTATACCTAGCCCTCAACATAACCCTAACCCTAGGTCCAATCGGAACCCTAACCGGATCTCTACCCCTCGCCCTCAACATAACCCTAACCCGAGGTCCAATCGGAACCCTAACCGGATCTCTAAACCTAGGCCTCAACATAACCCTAACCCTAGGACCAATCGGAACCCTACATGGATATCTAAACCTAGCCCTCAACGTAACCCTAACCCTAGGTCCAATCGGAACCCTAACCGGATCTCTAACCCTTGCCCTCCACATAACCCTAACCCTAGGTCCAATCGGAACCCTAACCGGATCTCTAACCCTAGCCCTCAACATAACCCTAACCCTAGGTCCAATCGGAACCCTAACCGGATCTGTATACCTAGCCCTCAACATAACCCTAACCCTAGGACCAATCGGAACCCTAAATGGATATCTAACCCTAGCCCTCAACATAACCCTAACCCTAGGTCCAATTGGAACCCTAACAGGATATCTACCCCTCGCCGTCAACATAACTCTAACCCTAGGTCCAATCGGAACCCTAACCGGATCTCTAACCCTAGCCCTCAACATAACCCTAACCCTAGGTCCAATCGGAACCCTAACCAGATCTCTAACCCTAGCCCTCAACATAACCCTAACGCTAGGTCCAATCGGAACCCTAACCGGATCTGTATACCTAGCCCTCAACATAACCCTAACCCTAGGTCCCATCGGAAACCTAACCGGATCTCTAACCCTAACCCTCAACATAACCCTAACCCTAGGTCCAATCGGAACGCTAACCGGATCTCTAACCCTAGCCCTCAACATAACCCTAACCCTAGGTCCAATCGGAACCCTAACCGGATTTGTATACCTAGCCCTCAACATAACCCTAACCCTAGGTCCAATCGGAAACCTAACCGGATCTCTAACTCTAGCCCTCAACATAACCCTAACCCTAGGTCCAATCGGAACCCTAACCGGATCTCGAACCCTAGCCCTCAACATAACCCTAACCCTAGGTCCAATGGGAACCCTAACCGGATCTCTAACCCTAGCCCTCAACATAACCCTAACCCTAGGTCCAATTGGAACCCTAAACGGAACTCTAACCCTAGACCTCAACATAACCCTAACCCTAGGTCCAATCGGAACCCTAACCGGATCTCGAACCCTAGCCCTCAACATAACCCTAACCCTAGGTCCAATGGGAACCCTAACCAGATCTCTAACCCTAGTCCTCAACCTAACCCTAACCCTAGGTCCAATCGGAACCCTAACCGGATCTGTATACCTAGCCTTCAACATAACCCTAACCCTAGGTCCAATCGGAAACCTAACCGGATCTCTAACCCTAGCCCTCAACATAACGCTAACCCTAGGTCCAATCGGAACTCTAACCGGATCTGTATACCTAGCCCTCAACATAACGCTAACCCTAGGTCCAATCGGAAACCTAACCGGATCTCTAACACTAGCCCTCAACATAACCCTAACCCTAGGTCCAATCGGAACCGTAACCGGACCACTAACCCTAACCCTCAACATAACCCTAACCCTAGGTCCTATCGGAACCCTAACCTGATCTCTAACCCTAGCCCTCAACATAACCCTAACCTTAGGTCCAATCGTAAACCCAACCGGTTCTCTAACCCTAGCCCTCAACACAACGCTAACCCTGGGACCAATCGTAACCCTTACCGGATCTCTAACCCTAGCCCTCAACATAACCCTAACCCTAGGTCCCATCGGAAACCTAACCGGATCTCTAACCCTAACCCTCAACATAACCCTAACCCTAGGTCCAATCGGGACGCTAACCGGATCTCTAACCCTAGCCCTCAACATAACCCTAACCCTAGGTCCAATCGGAACCCTAACCGGATTTGTATACCTAGCCCTCAACATAACCCTAACCCTAGGTCCAATCGGAAACCTAACCGGATCTCTAACTCTAGCCCTCAACATAACCCTAACCCTAGGTCCAATCGGAACCCTAACCGGATCTCGAACCCTAGCCCTCAACATAACCCTAACCCTAGGTCCAATGGGAACCCTAACCGGATCTCTAACCCTAGCCCTCAACATAACCCTAACCCTAGGTCCAATCGGAACCCTAAACGGAACTCTAACCCTAGACCTCAACATAACCCTAACCCTAGGTCCAGTCGGAATCATAACCGGATCTCTAACCCTAGCCCTCAACACAACACTAACCCTGGGTCCAATCGTAACCCTTACCGGATCTCTAACCCTAGCCCTCAACATAACCCTAACCCTAGGCCGAATCGGAACCCTAACCGGGTCTGTATACCTAGCCGTCAACATAACCCTAACCCTAGGTCCAATCAGAACCCTAACCGGATCCCTAACCCTAGCCCTCAACATAACCCTAACCCTAGGACCAATCCGAACCCTAACCGGATCTCTACCCCTCGCCCTCAACAAAACCCTAACCCGAGGTCCAATCGGAACCCTAACCGGATCTCTAAACCTAGCCCTCAACATGACCCTAACCCGAGGTCCAATCGGAACCCTAACCGGGTCTGTAAACCTAGCCCTCAACATAACCCTAACCCTAGGTCCAATCGGAACCCTAACCGGAACCCTAACCCTAGCCCTCAACATAACCCTAACCCTAGGACCAATCTGAACCCTAACCGGATCTCTACCCCTCGCCCTCAACATAACCCTAACCCGAGGTCCAATCGGAACCCTAACCGGATCTCTAAACCTAGCCCTCAACATAACCCTAACCCGAGGTCCAATCGGAACCCTAACCGGATCTCTAAACCTAGCCCTCAACATAACCCTAACCCTATGTCCAGTCGGAACCCTAACCGGAACTCTAACCCTAGCCCTCAAAATAACCCTAACCCAAGGTCCAATCGGAACCCTAACCGGATATCTATACCTAGCCCTCAACATAACCCTAACCCTAGGTCCAATCGGAACCCTAACCGGATCTGTATACATAGACCTCAACATAACCCTAACCCTAGGTCCAATCGTAAACCTAACCGGTTCTCTAACCCTAGCCCTCAACATAACCCTAACCCTAGGTACAATCGGAACTCTAACCGGATCTCTAACCCTAGCCCTCAACATAAACCTAACCCTAGGTCCAATCGGAACCCTAACCGGATCTGTATACCTAGCCCTCAACATAACCCTAACCCTAGGTCCAATAGGAAACCTCACCGTATCTCTAACCCTAGCCCTCAACATAACCCTAACCCTAGGTCCAATCGGAACCCTAACCGGATATCTAACCCTAGCCCTCAATATAACCCTAACCCTAGGTCCAATCGGAACCCTAAACGGATATCTAACCCTAGCCCTCAACATAACCCTAACCCTAGGTCCAATCGGAACCCTAAACGGAACTCTAACACTAGCCCTCAACATAACCATAACCCTAGGTCCAATCGGAACCCTAACCGGATCTCTAACCCTAGCCCTCAACATAACCCTAACCCTAGGATCAATCGGAACCCTTAACGGATATCTAACCCTAGCCTTCAACATAACCCTAACCCTAGGTCCAATCGGAACCCTAACCGGGTCTGTAAACCTAGCCCTCAACATAACCCTAACCCTAGGTACAATCGGAACCCTAACCGGATCCCTAACCTTAGCCCTCAACATAACCCTAACCCTAGGAACAATCCGAACCCCAACCGGATCTCTACCCCTCGCCCTCAACATAACCCTAACCCTAGGTCAAATCGGAACCCTAACCAGATCTCTAACCCTAGTCCTCAACATAACCCTAACCCTAAGTCCAATCGGAACCCTAACCGGATCTCTAACCCTAGCCATCAACATAACCCTAACCCTAGGTCCAATCGGAATCCTAACCGGATCTGTATACATAGACCGCAACATAACCCTAACCCTAGGTCCAATTGGAACCCTAACCGGATCTCTAACCCTAGCCCTCAACATAACCCTAATCCTAGGTCCATTCGGAACCCAAACCGGATCTGTATACCTAGCCCTCAACATAACCCTAACCCTAGGTCCAATCGGAACCCTAACCGGATCTCTACCCCTCGCCCTCAACATAACCCTAACCCGAGGTCCAATCGGAACCCTAACCGGATCTCTAAACCTAGGCCTCAACATAACCCTAACCCTAGGACCAATCGGAACCCTACATGGATATCTAAACCTAGCCCTCAACGTAACCCTAACCCTAGGTCCAATCGGAACCCTAACCGGATCTCTAACCCTTGCCCTCCACATAACCCTAACCCTAGGTCCAATCGGAACCCTAACCGGATCTCTAACCCTAGCCCTCAACATAACCCTAACCCTAGGTCCAATCGGAACCCTAACCGGATCTGTATACCTAGCCCTCAACATAACCCTAACCCTAGGACCAATCGGAACCCTAAATGGATATCTAACCCTAGCCCTCAACATAACCCTAACCCTAGGTCCAATTGGAACCCTAACAGGATATCTACCCCTCGCCGTCAACATAACTCTAACCCTAGGTCCAATCGGAACCCTAACCGGATCTCTAACCCTAGCCCTCAACATAACCCTAACCCTAGGTCCAATCGGAACCCTAACCAGATCTCTAACCCTAGCCCTCAACATAACCCTAACGCTAGGTCCAATCGGAACCCTAACCGGATCTGTATACCTAGCCCTCAACATAACCCTAACCCTAGGTCCCATCGGAAACCTAACCGGATCTCTAACCCTAACCCTCAACATAACCCTAACCCTAGGTCCAATCGGAACGCTAACCGGATCTCTAACCCTAGCCCTCAACATAACCCTAACCCTAGGTCCAATCGGAACCCTAACCGGATTTGTATACCTAGCCCTCAACATAACCCTAACCCTAGGTCCAATCGGAAACCTAACCGGATCTCTAACTCTAGCCCTCAACATAACCCTAACCCTAGGTCCAATCGGAACCCTAACCGGATCTCGAACCCTAGCCCTCAACATAACCCTAACCCTAGGTCCAATGGGAACCCTAACCGGATCTCTAACCCTAGCCCTCAACATAACCCTAACCCTAGGTCCAATTGGAACCCTAAACGGAACTCTAACCCTAGACCTCAACATAACCCTAACCCTAGGTCCAGTCGGAATCATAACCGGATCTCTAACCCTAGCCCTCAACACAACACTAACCCTGGGTCCAATCGTAACCCTAAACGGAACTCTAACCCTAGCCCTCAACATAACCCTAACCCTAGGCCGAATCGGAACCCTAACCGGGTCTGTATACCTAGCCGTCAACATAACCCTAACCCTAGGTCCAATCAGAACCCTAACCGGATCCCTAACCCTAGCCCTCAACATAACCCTAACCCTAGGACCAATCCGAACCCTAACCGGATCTCTACCCCTCGCCCTCAACAAAACCCTAACCCGAGGTCCAATCGGAACCCTAACCGGATCTCTAAACCTAGCCCTCAACATGACCCTAACCCGAGGTCCAATCGGAACCCTAACCGGGTCTGTAAACATAGCCCTCAACATAACCCTAACCCTAGGTCCAATCGGAACCCTAACCGGAACCCTAACCCTAGCCCTCAACATAACCCTAACCCTAGGACCAATCTGAACCCTAACCGGATCTCTACCCCTCGCCCTCAACATAACCCTAACCCGAGGTCCAATCGGAACCCTAACCGGATCTCTAAACCTAGCCCTCAACATAACCCTAACCCGAGGTCCAATCGGAACCCTAACCGGATCTCTAAACCTAGCCCTCAACATAACCCTAACCCTATGTCCAGTCGGAACCCTAACCGGAACTCTAACCCTAGCCCTCAAAATAACCCTAACCCAAGGTCCAATCGGAACCCTAACCGGATATCTATCCCTAGCCCTCAACATAACCCTAACCCTAGGTCCAATCGGAACCCTAACCGGATCTGTATACATAGACCTCAACATAACCCTAACCCTAGGTCCAATCGTAAACCTAACCGGTTCTCTAACCCTAGCCCTCAACATAACCCTAACCCTAGGTACAATCGGAACTCTAACCGGATCTCTAACCCTAGCCCTCAACATAAACCTAACCCTAGGTCCAATCGGAACCCTAACCGGATCTGTATACCTAGCCCTCAACATAACCCTAACCCTAGGTCCAATAGGAAACCTCACCGTATCTCTAACCCTAGCCCTCAACATAACCCTAACCCTAGGTCCAATCGGAACCCTAACCGGATATCTAACCCTAGCCCTCAATATAACCCTAACCCTAGGTCCAATCGGAACCCTAAACGGATATCTAACCCTAGCCCTCAACATAACCCTAACCCTAGGTCCAATCGGAACCCTAAACGGAACTCTAACACTAGCCCTCAACATAACCATAACCCTAGGTCCAATCGGAACCCTAACCGGATCTCTAACCCTAGCCCTCAACATAACCCTAACCCTAGGATCAATCGGAACCCTTAACGGATATCTAACCCTAGCCCTCAACATAACCCTAACCCTAGGTCCAATCGGAACCCTAACCGGGTCTGTAAACCTAGCCCTCAACATAACCCTAACCCTAGGTACAATCGGAACCCTAACCGGATCCCTAACCTTAGCCCTCAACATAACCCTAACCCTAGGAACAATCCGAACCCCAACCGGATCTCTACCCCTCGCCCTCAACATAACCCTAACCCTAGGTCAAATCAGAACCCTAACCAGATCTCTAACCCTAGTCCTCAACATAACCCTAACCCTAAGTCCAATCGGAACCCTAACCGGATCTCTAACCCTAGCCATCAACATAACCCTAACCCTAGGTCCAATCGGAACCCTAACCGGATTTGTATACCTAGCCCTCAACATAACCCTAACCCTAGGTCCAATCGGAAACCTAACCGGATCTCTAACTCTAGCCCTCAACATAACCCTAACCCTAGGTCCAATCGGAACCCTAACCGGATCTCGAACCCTAGCCCTCAACATAACCCTAACCCTAGGTCCAATGGGAACCCTAACCGGATCTCTAACCCTAGCCCTCAACATAACCCTAACCCTAGGTCCAATTGGAACCCTAAACGGAACTCTAACCCTAGACCTCAACATAACCCTAACCCTAGGTCCAATCGGAACCCTAACCGGATCTCGAACCCTAGCCCTCAACATAACCCTAACCCTAGGTCCAATGGGAACCCTAACCAGATCTCTAACCCTAGTCCTCAACCTAACCCTAACCCTAGGTCCAATCGGAACCCTAACCGGATCTGTATACCTAGCCTTCAACATAACCCTAACCCTAGGTCCAATCGGAAACCTAACCGGATCTCTAACCCTAGCCCTCAACATAACGCTAACCCTAGGTCCAATCGGAACTCTAACCGGATCTGTATACCTAGCCCTCAACATAACGCTAACCCTAGGTCCAATCGGAAACCTAACCGGATCTCTAACACTAGCCCTCAACATAACCCTAACCCTAGGTCCAATCGGAACCGTAACCGGACCACTAACCCTAACCCTCAACATAACCCTAACCCTAGGTCCTATCGGAACCCTAACCTGATCTCTAACCCTAGCCCTCAACATAACCCTAACCTTAGGTCCAATCGTAAACCCAACCGGTTCTCTAACCCTAGCCCTCAACACAACGCTAACCCTGGGACCAATCGTAACCCTTACCGGATCTCTAACCCTAGCCCTCAACATAACCCTAACCCTAGGTCCCATCGGAAACCTAACCGGATCTCTAACCCTAACCCTCAACATAACCCTAACCCTAGGTCCAATCGGGACGCTAACCGGATCTCTAACCCTAGCCCTCAACATAACCCTAACCCTAGGTCCAATCGGAACCCTAACCGGATTTGTATACCTAGCCCTCAACATAACCCTAACCCTAGGTCCAATCGGAAACCTAACCGGATCTCTAACTCTAGCCCTCAACATAACCCTAACCCTAGGTCCAATCGGAACCCTAACCGGATCTCGAACCCTAGCCCTCAACATAACCCTAACCCTAGGTCCAATGGGAACCCTAACCGGATCTCTAACCCTAGCCCTCAACATAACCCTAACCCTAGGTCCAATCGGAACCCTAAACGGAACTCTAACCCTAGACCTCAACATAACCCTAACCCTAGGTCCAGTCGGAATCATAACCGGATCTCTAACCCTAGCCCTCAACACAACACTAACCCTGGGTCCAATCGTAACCCTTACCGGATCTCTAACCCTAGCCCTCAACATAACCCTAACCCTAGGCCGAATCGGAACCCTAACCGGGTCTGTATACCTAGCCGTCAACATAACCCTAACCCTAGGTCCAATCAGAACCCTAACCGGATCCCTAACCCTAGCCCTCAACATAACCCTAACCCTAGGACCAATCCGAACCCTAACCGGATCTCTACCCCTCGCCCTCAACAAAACCCTAACCCGAGGTCCAATCGGAACCCTAACCGGATCTCTAAACCTAGCCCTCAACATGACCCTAACCCGAGGTCCAATCGGAACCCTAACCGGGTCTGTAAACCTAGCCCTCAACATAACCCTAACCCTAGGTCCAATCGGAACCCTAACCGGAACCCTAACCCTAGCCCTCAACATAACCCTAACCCTAGGACCAATCTGAACCCTAACCGGATCTCTACCCCTCGCCCTCAACATAACCCTAACCCGAGGTCCAATCGGAACCCTAACCGGATCTCTAAACCTAGCCCTCAACATAACCCTAACCCGAGGTCCAATCGGAACCCTAACCGGATCTCTAAACCTAGCCCTCAACATAACCCTAACCCTATGTCCAGTCGGAACCCTAACCGGAACTCTAACCCTAGCCCTCAAAATAACCCTAACCCAAGGTCCAATCGGAACCCTAACCGGATATCTATACCTAGCCCTCAACATAACCCTAACCCTAGGTCCAATCGGAACCCTAACCGGATCTGTATACATAGACCTCAACATAACCCTAACCCTAGGTCCAATCGTAAACCTAACCGGTTCTCTAACCCTAGCCCTCAACATAACCCTAACCCTAGGTACAATCGGAACTCTAACCGGATCTCTAACCCTAGCCCTCAACATAAACCTAACCCTAGGTCCAATCGGAACCCTAACCGGATCTGTATACCTAGCCCTCAACATAACCCTAACCCTAGGTCCAATAGGAAACCTCACCGTATCTCTAACCCTAGCCCTCAACATAACCCTAACCCTAGGTCCAATCGGAACCCTAACCGGATATCTAACCCTAGCCCTCAATATAACCCTAACCCTAGGTCCAATCGGAACCCTAAACGGATATCTAACCCTAGCCCTCAACATAACCCTAACCCTAGGTCCAATCGGAACCCTAAACGGAACTCTAACACTAGCCCTCAACATAACCATAACCCTAGGTCCAATCGGAACCCTAACCGGATCTCTAACCCTAGCCCTCAACATAACCCTAACCCTAGGATCAATCGGAACCCTTAACGGATATCTAACCCTAGCCTTCAACATAACCCTAACCCTAGGTCCAATCGGAACCCTAACCGGGTCTGTAAACCTAGCCCTCAACATAACCCTAACCCTAGGTACAATCGGAACCCTAACCGGATCCCTAACCTTAGCCCTCAACATAACCCTAACCCTAGGAACAATCCGAACCCCAACCGGATCTCTACCCCTCGCCCTCAACATAACCCTAACCCTAGGTCAAATCGGAACCCTAACCAGATCTCTAACCCTAGTCCTCAACATAACCCTAACCCTAAGTCCAATCGGAACCCTAACCGGATCTCTAACCCTAGCCATCAACATAACCCTAACCCTAGGTCCAATCGGAATCCTAACCGGATCTGTATACATAGACCGCAACATAACCCTAACCCTAGGTCCAATTGGAACCCTAACCGGATCTCTAACCCTAGCCCTCAACATAACCCTAATCCTAGGTCCATTCGGAACCCAAACCGGATCTGTATACCTAGCCCTCAACATAACCCTAACCCTAGGTCCAATCGGAACCCTAACCGGATCTCTACCCCTCGCCCTCAACATAACCCTAACCCGAGGTCCAATCGGAACCCTAACCGGATCTCTAAACCTAGGCCTCAACATAACCCTAACCCTAGGACCAATCGGAACCCTACATGGATATCTAAACCTAGCCCTCAACGTAACCCTAACCCTAGGTCCAATCGGAACCCTAACCGGATCTCTAACCCTTGCCCTCCACATAACCCTAACCCTAGGTCCAATCGGAACCCTAACCGGATCTCTAACCCTAGCCCTCAACATAACCCTAACCCTAGGTCCAATCGGAACCCTAACCGGATCTGTATACCTAGCCCTCAACATAACCCTAACCCTAGGACCAATCGGAACCCTAAATGGATATCTAACCCTAGCCCTCAACATAACCCTAACCCTAGGTCCAATTGGAACCCTAACAGGATATCTACCCCTCGCCGTCAACATAACTCTAACCCTAGGTCCAATCGGAACCCTAACCGGATCTCTAACCCTAGCCCTCAACATAACCCTAACCCTAGGTCCAATCGGAACCCTAACCAGATCTCTAACCCTAGCCCTCAACATAACCCTAACGCTAGGTCCAATCGGAACCCTAACCGGATCTGTATACCTAGCCTTCAACATAACCCTAACCCTAGGTCCCATCGGAAACCTAACCGGATCTCTAACCCTAACCCTCAACATAACCCTAACCCTAGGTCCAATCGGAACGCTAACCGGATCTCTAACCCTAGCCCTCAACATAACCCTAACCCTAGGTCCAATCGGAACCCTAACCGGATTTGTATACCTAGCCCTCAACATAACCCTAACCCTAGGTCCAATCGGAAACCTAACCGGATCTCTAACTCTAGCCCTCAACATAACCCTAACCCTAGGTCCAATCGGAACCCTAACCGGATCTCGAACCCTAGCCCTCAACATAACCCTAACCCTAGGTCCAATGGGAACCCTAACCGGATCTCTAACCCTAGCCCTCAACATAACCCTAACCCTAGGTCCAATTGGAACCCTAAACGGAACTCTAACCCTAGACCTCAACATAACCCTAACCCTAGGTCCAGTCGGAATCATAACCGGATCTCTAACCCTAGCCCTCAACACAACACTAACCCTGGGTCCAATCGTAACCCTAAACGGAACTCTAACCCTAGCCCTCAACATAACCCTAACCCTAGGCCGAATCGGAACCCTAACCGGGTCTGTATACCTAGCCGTCAACATAACCCTAACCCTAGGTCCAATCAGAACCCTAACCGGATCCCTAACCCTAGCCCTCAACATAACCCTAACCCTAGGACCAATCCGAACCCTAACCGGATCTCTACCCCTCGCCCTCAACAAAACCCTAACCCGAGGTCCAATCGGAACCCTAACCGGATCTCTAAACCTAGCCCTCAACATGACCCTAACCCGAGGTCCAATCGGAACCCTAACCGGGTCTGTAAACATAGCCCTCAACATAACCCTAACCCTAGGTCCAATCGGAACCCTAACCGGAACCCTAACCCTAGCCCTCAACATAACCCTAACCCTAGGACCAATCTGAACCCTAACCGGATCTCTACCCCTCGCCCTCAACATAACCCTAACCCGAGGTCCAATCGGAACCCTAACCGGATCTCTAAACCTAGCCCTCAACATAACCCTAACCCGAGGTCCAATCGGAACCCTAACCGGATCTCTAAACCTAGCCCTCAACATAACCCTAACCCTATGTCCAGTCGGAACCCTAACCGGAACTCTAACCCTAGCCCTCAAAATAACCCTAACCCAAGGTCCAATCGGAACCCTAACCGGATATCTATCCCTAGCCCTCAACATAACCCTAACCCTAGGTCCAATCGGAACCCTAACCGGATCTGTATACATAGACCTCAACATAACCCTAACCCTAGGTCCAATCGTAAACCTAACCGGTTCTCTAACCCTAGCCCTCAACATAACCCTAACCCTAGGTACAATCGGAACTCTAACCGGATCTCTAACCCTAGCCCTCAACATAAACCTAACCCTAGGTCCAATCGGAACCCTAACCGGATCTGTATACCTAGCCCTCAACATAACCCTAACCCTAGGTCCAATAGGAAACCTCACCGTATCTCTAACCCTAGCCCTCAACATAACCCTAACCCTAGGTCCAATCGGAACCCTAACCGGATATCTAACCCTAGCCCTCAATATAACCCTAACCCTAGGTCCAATCGGAACCCTAAACGGATATCTAACCCTAGCCCTCAACATAACCCTAACCCTAGGTCCAATCGGAACCCTAAACGGAACTCTAACACTAGCCCTCAACATAACCATAACCCTAGGTCCAATCGGAACCCTAACCGGATCTCTAACCCTAGCCCTCAACATAACCCTAACCCTAGGATCAATCGGAACCCTTAACGGATATCTAACCCTAGCCCTCAACATAACCCTAACCCTAGGTCCAATCGGAACCCTAACCGGGTCTGTAAACCTAGCCCTCAACATAACCCTAACCCTAGGTACAATCGGAACCCTAACCGGATCCCTAACCTTAGCCCTCAACATAACCCTAACCCTAGGAACAATCCGAACCCCAACCGGATCTCTACCCCTCGCCCTCAACATAACCCTAACCCTAGGTCAAATCAGAACCCTAACCAGATCTCTAACCCTAGTCCTCAACGTAACCCTAACCCTAAGTCCAATCGGAACCCTAACCGGATCTCTAACCCTAGCCATCAACATAACCCTAACCCTAGGTCCAATCGGAATCCTAACCGGATCTGTATACATAGACCGCAACATAACCCTAACCCTAGGTCCAATTGGAACCCTAACCGGATCTCTAACCCTAGCCCTCAACATAACCCTAATCCTAGGTCCATTCGGAACCCAAACCGGATCTGTATACCTAGCCCTCAACATAACCCTAACCCTAGGTCCAATCGGAACCCTAACCGGATCTCTACCCCTCGCCCTCAACATAACCCTAACCCGAGGTCCAATCGGAACCCTAACCGGATCTCTAAACCTAGGCCTCAACATAACCCTAACCCTAGGACCAATCGGAACCCTACATGGATATCTAAACCTAGCCCTCAACGTAACCCTAACCCTAGGTCCAATCGGAACCCTAACCGGATCTCTAACCCTTGCCCTCCACATAACCCTAACCCTAGGTCCAATCGGAACCCTAACCGGATCTCTAACCCTAGCCCTCAACATAACCCTAACCCTAGGTCCAATCGGAACCCTAACCGGATCTGTATACCTAGCCCTCAACATAACCCTAACCCTAGGACCAATCGGAACCCTAAATGGATATCTAACCCTAGCCCTCAACATAACCCTAACCCTAGGTCCAATTGGAACCCTAACAGGATATCTACCCCTCGCCGTGAACATAACTCTAACCCTAGGTCCAATCGGAACCCTAACCGGATCTCTAACCCTAGCCCTCAACATAACCCTAACCCTAGGTCCAATCGGAACCCTAACCAGATCTCTAACCCTAGCCCTCAACATAACCCTAACGCTAGGTCCAATCGGAACCCTAACCGGATCTGTATACCTAGCCCTCAACATAACCCTAACCCTAGGTCCCATCGGAAACCTAACCGGATCTCTAACCCTAACCCTCAACATAACCCTAACCCTAGGTCCAATCGGAACGCTAACCGGATCTCTAACCCTAGCCCTCAACATAACCCTAACCCTAGGTCCAATCGGAACCCTAACCGGATTTGTATACCTAGCCCTCAACATAACCCTAACCCTAGGTCCAATCGGAACCCTAACCGGATCTCTACCCCTCGCCCTCAACATAACCCTAACCCGAGGTCCAATCGGAACCCTAACCGGATCTCTAAACCTAGGCCTCAACATAACCCTAACCCTAGGTCCAATTGGAACCCTAACAGGATATCTACCCCTCGCCGTCAACATAACCCTAACCCTAGGTCCAATCGGAACCCTAACCGGATCTCTAACCCTTGCCCTCCACATAACCCTAACCCTAGGTCCAATCGGAACCCTAACCGGATCTCTAACCCTAGCCCTCAACATAACCCTAACCCTAGGTCCAATCGGAACCCTAACCGGATCTGTATACCTAGCCCTCAACATAACCCTAACCCTAGGACCAATCGGAACCCTAAATGGATATCTAACCCTAGCCCTCAACATAACCCTAACCCTAGGTCCAATTGGAACCCTAACAGGATCTCTACCCCTCGCCCTCAACATAACCCTAACCATAGGTCCAATCGGAACCCTAACCGGGTCTGTAAACCTAGCCCTCAACATAACCCTAACCCTAGGTCCAGTCGGAACCCTAACCGGAACTCTAACCCTAGCCCTCAAAATAACCCTAACCCAAGGTCCAATCGGAACCCTAACCGGATATCTATCCCTAGCCCTCAACATAACCCTAACCCTAAGTCCAATTGGAACCCTAACCGGATCTCTATCCCTAGCCATCAACATAACCCTAACCCTAGGTCCAATCGGAACCCTAACCGGATCTCTAACCCTAGCTCTCAACATAACCCTAACCCTAGGTCCAATCGGAACCCTAACCGGATCTGTATACATAGACCGCAACATAACCCTAACCCTAGGTCCAATCGGAACCCTAACCGGATCTCTAACCCTAGCCCTCAACATAACCCTAACCCTAGGTCCATTCGGAACCCTAACCGGATCTGTATACCTAGCCCTCAACATAACCCTAACCCTAGGTCCAATCGGAACCCTAACCGGAACGCTAAACCTAGCCCTCAAAATAACCCTAACCCTAGGTCCAATCGGAACCCTAACCGGAACTCTAACCCTAGCCCTCAATATAACACTAACCCTAGGTCCAATCGGAACCCTAAACGGATCTCTAACCCTAACCCTCAACATAACCCTAACCCTAGGTCCAATCGGAACCCTAAACGGAACTCTAACACTAGCCCTCAACATAAACCTAACCCTAGGTCCAATTGGAAAACCAAATGGATATCTAACCCTAGCCCTCAACATAACCCTAACCCTAGATCCAATCGGAACCCTACCAGGAACTCTACCCCTCGCCCTCAACATAACCCTAACCCTAGATCCAATCGGAACCCTAACCGGGTCTGTATACCTAGCCCTCAACATAACCCTAACCCTAGGTCCAATCGGAACCCTAACCGGATCCCTAACCCTAGCCGTCAACATAACCCTAACCCTAGGACCAAATAACCCTAACCGGATCTCTAACCCTCGCCCTAAACATAACCCTAACCCGAGGTCCAATCTGAACCCTAACCGGATCTCTAAACCTAGCCATCAACATAACCCTAACCCTAGGTCCAATCGGAACCCTAACTGGATCTCTAACCCTAGCCCTCAACATAACCCTAACCCTAGGACCAATCGGAACCCTAAATGGATATCTAACCCTAGCCCTCAACATAACCCTAACCCTAGGTCCAATTGGAACCCTAACAGGATATCTACCCCTCGCCGTCAACATAACTCTAACCCTAGGTCCAATCGGAACCCTAACCAGATCTCTAACCCTAGCCCTCACATTAACCCTAACGCTAGGTCCAATCGGAACCCTAACCGGATCTGTATACCTAGCCCTCAACATAACCCTAACCCTAGGTCCCATCGGAAACCTAACCGGATCTCTAACCCTAACCCTCAACATAACCCTAACCCTAGGTCCAATCGGAACGCTAACCGGATCTCTAACCCGAGCCCTCAACATAACCCTAACCCTAGGTCCAATCGGAACCCTAACCGGATTTGTATACCTAGCCCTCAACATAACCCTAACCCTAGGTCCAATCGGAAACCTAACCGGATCTCTAACTCTAGCCCTCAACATAACCCTAACCCTAGGTCCAATGGGAACCCTAACCGGATCTCTAACCCTAGCCCTCAACATAACCCTAACCCTAGGTCCAATTGGAACCCTAACAGGATATCTACCCCTCGCCGTCAACATAACTCTAACCCTAGGTCCAATCGGAACCCTAACCAGATCTCTAACCCTAGCCCTCAACATAACCCTAACGCTAGGTCCAATCGGAACCCTAACCGGATCTGTATACCTAGCCCTCAACATAACCCTAACCCTAGGTCCCATCGGAAACCTAACCGGATCTCTAACCCTAACCCTCAACATAACCCTAACCCTAGGTCCAATCGGAACGCTAACCGGATCTCTAACCCTAGCCCTCAACATAACCCTAACCCTAGGTCCAATCGGAACCCTAACCGGATTTGTATACCTAGCCCTCAACATAACCCTAACCCTAGGTCCAATCGGAAACCTAACCGGATCTCTAACTCTAGCCCTCAACATAACCCTAACCCTAGGTCCAATGGGAACCCTAACCGGATCTCTAACCCTAGCCCTCAACATAACCCTAACGCTAGGTCCAATCGGAACCCTAACCGGATCTGTATACCTAGCCCTCAACATAACCCTAACCCTAGGTCCCATCGGAAACCTAACCGGATCTCTAACCCTAACCCTCAACATAACCCTAACCCTAGGTCCAATCGGAACGCTAACCGGATCTCTAACCCTAGCCCTCAACATAACCCTAACCCTAGGTCCAATCGGAACCCTAACCGGATTTGTATACCTAGCCCTCAACATAACCCTAACCCTAGGTCCAATCGGAAACCTAACCGGATCTCTAACTCTAGCCCTCAACATAACCCTAACCCTAGGTCCAATGGGAACCCTAACCGGATCTCTAACCCTAGCCCTCAACATAACCCTAACCCTAGGTCCAATCGGAACCCTAAACGGAACTCTAACCCTAGACCTCAACATAACCCTAACCCTAGGTCCAGTCGGAATCATAACCGGATCTCTAACCCTAGCCCTCAACACAACACTAACCCTGGGTCCAATCGTAACCCTTACCGGATCTCTAACCCTAGCCCTCAACATAACCCTAACCCTAGGCCGAATCGGAACCCTAACCGGGTCTGTATACCTAGCCGTCAACATAACCCTAACCCTAGGTCCAATCAGAACCCTAACCGGATCCCTAACCCTAGCCCTCAACATAACCCTAACCCTAGGACCAATCCGAACCCTAACCGGATCTCTACCCCTCGCCCTCAACAAAACCCTAACCCGAGGTCCAATCGGAACCCTAACCGGATCTCTAAACCTAGCCCTCAACATGACCCTAACCCGAGGTCCAATCGGAACCCTAACCGGGTGTGTATACCTAGCCCTCAACATAACCCTAACCCTAGGTCCAATCGGAACCCTAACCGATTCTCTAACCCTAGCCCTCAACATAACCCTAACCCTAGGTCCAATCGGAAACCTAACCGGATCTCTAAACCTAGCCCTCAAATTAACCCTAACCCTAGGTCCAATCGGAACCCTAAATGGATCTCTAACCCTAGCCCTCAACATAACCCTAACCCTAGGTCCAATCGGAACCCTAAACGGATATCTAACCCTAGCCCTCAACATAACCCTAACCCTAGGTCCAATCGGAACCCTAAACGGAACTCTAACCCTAGCCCTCAACATAACCATAACCCTAGGTCCAATCGGAACCCTAACCGGATCCCTAACCCTAGCCCTCAACATAACCCTAATCCTATGACCAATCCGAACCCTAACCGAATCTCTACCCCTCGCTCTCAACATAACCCTAACCCGAGGTCCAATCGGAACCTAACCGGATCTCTAAACCTAGCCCTCAACATAACCCTAACCCGAGGTCCATTCGGAACCCTAACCGGATCTCTAAACCTAGCCCTCAACATAACCCTAACCCTAGGTCCAATCGGAACCCTAACCGGATATCTAACCCTAGCCCTCAACATAACCCTAACCCTAGGACCAATCGGAACCCTAAACGGATATCTAACCATAGCCCTCAACATAACCATAACCCTAGGTCCAATCGGAACCCTAAACGGAACTCTAACCGTAGCCCTCAACATAACCCTAACCCTAGGTCCAATTGGAACCCTAACCGGGTCTGTAAACCTAGCCCTCAACATAACCCTAACCCTAGGTCCAATCGGAACCCTACCCGGATCCCTAACCCTAGCCCTCAACATAACCCTAACCCTAGGAACAATCCGAACCCTAACCGGATCTCTAACCCTTGCCCTCCACATAACCCTAACCCTAGGTCCAATCTGAACCCTAACCGGATCTCTAACCCTCGCCCTCAACATAACCCTAACCCTAGGTCCAATCGGAACCCTAAAAGGATCCCGAACCCTCGCCCTCAACATAACCCTAACCCGAGGTCCAATCGGAACCCTAACCGGATCTCTAAACCTAGGCCTCAACATAACCCTAACCCTAGGACCAATCGGAACCCTACATGGATATCTAAACCTAGCCCTCAACGTAACCCTAACCCTAGGTCCAATCGGAACCCTAACCGGATCTCTAACCCTTGCCCTCCACATAACCCTAACCCTAGGTCCAATCTGAACCCTAACCGGATCTCTAACCCTAGCCCTCAACATAACCATAACCCTAGGTCCAATCAGAACCCTAACCGGATCCCTAACCCTAGCCCTCAACATAACCCTAACCCTAGGACCAATCCGAACCCTAACCGGATCTCTACCCCTCGCCCTCAACAAAACCCTAACCCGAGGTCCAATCGGAACCCTAACCGGATCTCTAAACCTAGCCCTCAACATGACCCTAACCCGAGGTCCAATCGGAACCCTAACCGGGTCTGTAAACCTAGCCCTCAACATAACCCTAACCCTAGGTCCAATCGGAACCCTAACCGGAACCCTAACCCTAGCCCTCAACATAACCCTAACCCTAGGACCAATCTGAACCCTAACCGGATCTCTACCCCTCGCCCTCAACATAACCCTAACCCGAGGTCCAATCGGAACCCTAACCGGATCTCTAAACCTAGCCCTCAACATAACCCTAACCCGAGGTCCAATCGGAACCCTAACCGGATCTCTAAACCTAGCCCTCAACATAACCCTAACCCTAGGTCCAATCGGAACCCTAACCGGATCTGTATACATAGACCTCAACATAACCCTAACCCTAGGTCCAATCGTAAACCTAACCGGTTCTCTAACCCTAGCCCTCAACATAACCCTAACCCTAGGTACAATCGGAACTCTAACCGGATCTCTAACCCTAGCCCTCAACATAAACCTAACCCTAGGTCCAATCGGAACCCTAACCGGATCTGTATACCTAGCCCTCAACATAACCCTAACCCTAGGTCCAATAGGAAACCTCACCGTATCTCTAACCCTAGCCCTCAACATAACCCTAACCCTAGGTCCAATCGGAACCCTAACCGGATATCTAACCCTAGCCCTCAATATAACCCTAACCCTAGGTCCAATCGGAACCCTAAACGGATATCTAACCCTAGCCCTCAACATAACCCTAACCCTAGGTCCAATCGGAACCCTAAACGGAACTCTAACACTAGCCCTCAACATAACCATAACCCTAGGTCCAATCGGAACCCTAACCGGATCTCTAACCCTAGCCCTCAACATAACCCTAACCCTAGGATCAATCGGAACCCTTAACGGATATCTAACCCTAGCCCTCAACATAACCCTAACCCTAGGTCCAATCGGAACCCTAACCGGGTCTGTAAACCTAGCCCTCAACATAACCCTAACCCTAGGTACAATCGGAACCCTAACCGGATCCCTAACCTTAGCCCTCAACATAACCCTAACCCTAGGAACAATCCGAACCCCAACCGGATCTCTACCCCTCGCCCTCAACATAACCCTAACCCTAGGTCAAATCGGAACCCTAACCAGATCTCTAACCCTAGTCCTCAACATAACCCTAACCCTAAGTCCAATCGGAACCCTAACCGGATCTCTAACCCTAGCCATCAACATAACCCTAACCCTAGGTCCAATCGGAATCCTAACCGGATCTGTATACATAGACCGCAACATAACCCTAACCCTAGGTCCAATTGGAACCCTAACCGGATCTCTAACCCTAGCCCTCAACATAACCCTAATCCTAGGTCCATTCGGAACCCAAACCGGATCTGTATACCTAGCCCTCAACATAACCCTAACCCTAGGTCCAATCGGAACCCTAACCGGATCTCTACCCCTCGCCCTCAACATAACCCTAACCCGAGGTCCAATCGGAACCCTAACCGGATCTCTAAACCTAGGCCTCAACATAACCCTAACCCTAGGACCAATCGGAACCCTACATGGATATCTAAACCTAGCCCTCAACGTAACCCTAACCCTAGGTCCAATCGGAACCCTAACCGGATCTCTAACCCTTGCCCTCCACATAACCCTAACCCTAGGTCCAATCGGAACCCTAACCGGATCTCTAACCCTAGCCCTCAACATAACCCTAACCCTAGGTCCAATCGGAACCCTAACCGGATCTGTATACCTAGCCCTCAACATAACCCTAACCCTAGGACCAATCGGAACCCTAAATGGATATCTAACCCTAGCCCTCAACATAACCGTAACCCTAGGTCCAATTGGAACCCTAACAGGATATCTACCCCTCGCCGTCAACATAACTCTAACCCTAGGTCCAATCGGAACCCTAACCGGATCTCTAACCCTAGCCCTCAACATAACCCTAACCCTAGGTCCAATCGGAACCCTAACCAGATCTCTAACCCTAGCCCTCAACATAACCCTAACGCTAGGTCCAATCGGAACCCTAACCGGATCTGTATACCTAGCCCTCAACATAACCCTAACCCTAGGTCCCATCGGAAACCTAACCGGATCTCTAACCCTAACCCTCAACATAACCCTAACCCTAGGTCCAATCGGAACGCTAACCGGATCTCTAACCCTAGCCCTCAACATAACCCTAACCCTAGGTCCAATCGGAACCCTAACCGGATTTGTATACCTAGCCCTCAACATAACCCTAACCCTAGGTCCAATCGGAAACCTAACCGGATCTCTAACTCTAGCCCTCAACATAACCCTAACCCTAGGTCCAATCGGAACTCTAACCGGATCTCGAACCCTAGCCCTCAACATAACCCTAACCCTAGGTCCAATGGGAACCCTAACCGGATCTCTAACCCTAGCCCTCAACATAACCCTAACCCTAGGTCCAATCGGAACCCTAAACGGAACTCTAACCCTAGACCTCAACATAACCCTAACCCTAGGTCCAGTCGGAATCATAACCGGATCTCTAACCCTAGCCCTCAACACAACACTAACCCTGGGTCCAATCGTAACCCTTACCGGATCTCTAACCCTAGCCCTCAACATAACCCTAACCCTAGGCCGAATCGGAACCCTAACCGGGTCTGTATACCTAGCCGTCAACATGACCCTAACCCTAGGTCCAATCAGAACCCTAACCGGATCCCTAACCCTAGCCCTCAACATAACCCTAACCCTAGGACCAATCCGAACCCTAACCGGATCTCTACCCCTCGCCCTCAACAAAACCCTAACCCTAGATCCAATCGGAACCCTAACCGGGTGTGTATACCTAGCCCTCAACATAACCCTAACCCTAGGTCCAATCGGAACCCTAACCGATTCTCTAACCCTAGCCCTCAACATAACCCTAACCCTAGGTCCAATCGGAAACCTAACCGGATCTCTAAACCTAGCCCTCAAATTAACCCTAACCCTAGGTCCAATCGGAACCCTAAATGGATCTCTAACCCTAGCCCTCAACATAACCCTAACCCTAGGTCCAATCGGAACCCTAAACGGATATCTAACCCTAGCCCTCAACATAACCCTAACCCTAGGTCCAATCGGAACCCTAAACGGAACTCTAACCCTAGCCCTCAACATAACCATAACCCTAGGTCCAATCGGAACCCTAACCGGATCCCTAACCCTAGCCCTCAACATAACCCTAATCCTATGACCAATCCGAACCCTAACCGAATCTCTACCCCTCGCTCTCAACATAACCCTAACCCGAGGTCCAATCGGAACCTAACCGGATCTCTAAACCTAGCCCTCAACATAACCCTAACCCGAGGTCCATTCGGAACCCTAACCGGATCTCTAAACCTAGCCCTCAACATAACCCTAACCCTAGGTCCAATCGGAACCCTAACCGGATATCTAACCCTAGCCCTCAACATAACCCTAACCCTAGGACCAATCGGAACCCTAAACGGATATCTAACCATAGCCCTCAACATAACCATAACCCTAGGTCCAATCGGAACCCTAAACGGAACTCTAACCGTAGCCCTCAACATAACCCTAACCCTAGGTCCAATTGGAACCCTAACCGGGTCTGTAAACCTAGCCCTCAACATAACCCTAACCCTAGGTCCAATCGGAACCCTACCCGGATCCCTAACCCTAGCCCTCAACATAACCCTAACCCTAGGAACAATCCGAACCCTAACCGGATCTCTAACCCTTGCCCTCCACATAACCCTAACCCTAGGTCCAATCTGAACCCTAACCGGATCTCTAACCCTCGCCCTCAACATAACCCTAACCCTAGGTCCAATCGGAACCCTAAAAGGATCCCGAACCCTCGCCCTCAACATAACCCTAACCCGAGGTCCAATCGGAACCCTAACCGGATCTCTAAACCTAGGCCTCAACATAACCCTAACCCTAGGACCAATCGGAACCCTACATGGATATCTAAACCTAGCCCTCAACGTAACCCTAACCCTAGGTCCAATCGGAACCCTAACCGGATCTCTAACCCTTGCCCTCCACATAACCCTAACCCTAGGTCCAATCTGAACCCTAACCGGATCTCTAACCCTAGCCCTCAACATAACCATAACCCTAGGTCCAATCGGAACGCTAACCGGATCTGTATACCTAGCCCTCAACATAACCCTAACCCTAGGTCCAATCGGAAACCTAACCGGATCTCCAAACCTAGCCCTCAACATAACCCTTACCCTACGTCCAATCGGAACCCTAACCGGATCTCTAACCCTAGCCCTCAATATAACCCTAACCCTAGGTCCAATCGGAACCCTAACCGGATATCTAACCCTAGCCCTCAACATAACCCTAACCCTAGGTCCAATCGGAACCCTAAACGGAACTCTAACCCTAGCCCTCAACATAAACCTAACCCTAGGTCCAATTGGAACACCAAATGGATATCTAACCCTAGCCCTCAACATAACCCTAACCCTAGGTCCAATAGGAACCCTACCAGGAACTCTACCCCTCGCCCTCAACATAACCCTAACCCTAGGTCCAATCGGAACCCTAACCGGATCCCTAACCCTAGCCGTCAACATAACCCTAACCCTAGGACCAAATAACCCTAACCGGATCTCTAACCCTCGCCCTAAACATAACCCTAACCCGAGGTCCAATCTGAACCCTAACCGGATCTCTAAACCTAGCCCTCAACATAACCCTAACCCTAGGTCCAATCGGAACCCTAACTGGATCTCTAACCCTAGCCCTCAACATAACCCTAACCCTAGGACCAATCAGAACCCTAAATGGATATCTAACCCTAGCCCTCAACATAACCCTAACCCTAGATCCAATCGGAACCCTAACCGGATATCTAACCCTAGCCCTCAACATAACCCTAACCCTAGGTCCAATTGGAACCCTAACAGGATCTCTACCCCTCGCCCTCAACATAACCCTAACCATAGGTCCAATCGGAACCCTAACCGGGTCTGTAAACCTAGCCCTCAACATAACCCTAACCCTAGGTCCAGTCGGAACCCTAACCGGAACTCTAACCCTAGCCCTCAAAATAACCCTAACCCAAGGTCCAATCGGAACCCTAACCGGATATCTATCCCTAGCCCTCAACATAACCCTAACCCTAAGTCCAATTGGAACCCTAACCGGATCTCTATCCCTAGCCATCAACATAACCCTAACCCTAGGTCCAATCGGAACCCTAACCGGATCTCTAACCCTAGCTCTCAACATAACCCTAACCCTAGGTCCAATCGGAACCCTAACCGGATCTGTATACATAGACCGCAACATAACCCTAACCCTAGGTCCAATCGGAACCCTAACCGGATCTCTAACCCTAGCCCTCAACATAACCCTAACCCTAGGTCCATTCGGAACCCTAACCGGATCTGTATACCTAGCCCTCAACATAACCCTAACCCTAGGTCCAATCGGAACCCTAACCGGAACGCTAAACCTAGCCCTCAAAATAACCCTAACCCTAGGTCCAATCGGAACCCTAACCGGAACTCTAACCCTAGCCCTCAATATAACACTAACCCTAGGTCCAATCGGAACCCTAAACGGATCTCTAACTCTAACCCTCAACATAAGCCTAACCCTAGGTCCAATCGGAACCCTAAACGGAACTCTAAACCTAGCCCTCAACATAAACCTAACCCTAGGTCCAATTGGAAAACCAAATGGATATCTAACCCTAGCCCTCAACATAACCCTAACCCTAGATCCAATCGGAACCCTACCAGGAACTCTACCCCTCGCCCTCAACATAACCCTAACCCTAGATCCAATCGGAACCCTAACCGGGTCTGTATACCTAGCCCTCAACATAACCCTAACCCTAGGTCCAATCGGAACCCTAACCGGATCCCTAACCCTAGCCGTCAACATAACCCTAACCCTAGGACCAAATAACCCTAACCGGATCTCTAACCCTCGCCCTAAACATAACCCTAACCCGAGGTCCAATCTGAACCCTAACCGGATCTCTAAACCTAGCCCTCAACATAACCCTAACCCTAGGTCCAATCGGAACCCTAACTGGATCTCTAACCCTAGCCCTCAACATAACCCTAACCCTAGGACCAATCGGAACCCTAAATGGATATCTAACCCTAGCCCTCAACATAACCCTAACCCTAGGTCCAATTGGAACCCTAACAGGATATCTACCCCTCGCCGTCAACATAACTCTAACCCTAGGTCCAATCGGAACCCTAACCGGATCTCTAACCCTAGCCCTCAACATAACCCTAACCCTAGGTCCAATCGGAACCCTAACCAGATCTCTAACCCTAGCCCTCAACATAACCCTAACGCTAGGTCCAATCGGAACCCTAACCGGATCTGTATACCTAGCCCTCAACATAACCCTAACCCTAGGTCCCATCGGAAACCTAACCGGATCTCTAACCCTAACCCTCAACATAACCCTAACCCTAGGTCCAATCGGAACGCTAACCGGATCTCTAACCCTAGCCCTCAACATAACCCTAACCCTAGGTCCAATCGGAACCCTAACCGGATTTGTATACCTAGCCCTCAACATAACCCTAACCCTAGGTCCAATCGGAAACCTAACCGGATCTCTAACTCTAGCCCTCAACATAACCTTAACCCTAGGTCCAATCGGAACCCTAACCGGATCTCGAACCCTAGCCCTCAACATAACCCTAACCCTAGGTCCAATGGGAACCCTAACCGGATCTCTAACCCTAGCCCTCAACATAACCCTAACCCTAGGTCCAATCGGAACCCTAAACGGAACTCTAACCCTAGACCTCAACATAACCCTAACCCTAGGTCCAGTCGGAATCATAACCGGATCTCTAACCCTAGCCCTCAACACAACACTAACCCTGGGTCCAATCGTAACCCTTACCGGATCTCTAACCCTAGCCCTCAACATAACCCTAACCCTAGGCCGAATCGGAACCCTAACCGGGTCTGTATACCTAGCCGTCAACATAACCCTAACCCTAGGTCCAATCAGAACCCTAACCGGATCCCTAACCCTAGCCCTCAACATAACCCTAATCCTATGACCAATCCGAACCCTAACCGAATCTCTACCCCTCGCTCTCAACATAACCCTAACCCGAGGTCCAATCGGAACCTAACCGGATCTCTAAACCTAGCCCTCAACATAACCCTAACCCGAGGTCCATTCGGAACCCTAACCGGATCTCTAAACCTAGCCCTCAACATAACCCTAACCCTAGGTCCAATCGGAACCCTAACCGGATATCTAACCCTAGCCCTCAACATAACCCTAACCCTAGGACCAATCGGAACCCTAAACGGATATCTAACCATAGCCCTCAACATAACCATAACCCTAGGTCCAATCGGAACCCTAAACGGAACTCTAACCGTAGCCCTCAACATAACCCTAACCCTAGGTCCAATTGGAACCCTAACCGGGTCTGTAAACCTAGCCCTCAACATAACCCTAACCCTAGGTCCAATCGGAACCCTACCCGGATCCCTAACCCTAGCCCTCAACATAACCCTAACCCTAGGAACAATCCGAACCCTAACCGGATCTCTAACCCTTGCCCTCCACATAACCCTAACCCTAGGTCCAATCTGAACCCTAACCGGATCTCTAACCCTCGCCCTCAACATAACCCTAACCCTAGGTCCAATCGGAACCCTAAAAGGATCCCGAACCCTCGCCCTCAACATAACCCTAACCCGAGGTCCAATCGGAACCCTAACCGGATCTCTAAACCTAGGCCTCAACATAACCCTAACCCTAGGACCAATCGGAACCCTACATGGATATCTAAACCTAGCCCTCAACGTAACCCTAACCCTAGGTCCAATCGGAACCCTAACCGGATCTCTAACCCTTGCCCTCCACATAACCCTAACCCTAGGTCCAATCTGAACCCTAACCGGATCTCTAACCCTAGCCCTCAACATAACCATAACCCTAGGTCCAATCAGAACCCTAACCGGATCCCTAACCCTAGCCCTCAACATAACCCTAACCCTAGGACCAATCCGAACCCTAACCGGATCTCTACCCCTCGCCCTCAACAAAACCCTAACCCGAGGTCCAATCGGAACCCTAACCGGATCTCTAAACCTAGCCCTCAACATGACCCTAACCCGAGGTCCAATCGGAACCCTAACCGGGTCTGTAAACCTAGCCCTCAACATAACCCTAACCCTAGGTCCAATCGGAACCCTAACCGGAACCCTAACCCTAGCCCTCAACATAACCCTAACCCTAGGACCAATCTGAACCCTAACCGGATCTCTACCCCTCGCCCTCAACATAACCCTAACCCGAGGTCCAATCGGAACCCTAACCGGATCTCTAAACCTAGCCCTCAACATAACCCTAACCCGAGGTCCAATCGGAACCCTAACCGGATCTCTAAACCTAGCCCTCAACATAACCCTAACCCTATGTCCAGTCGGAACCCTAACCGGAACTCTAACCCTAGCCCTCAAAATAACCCTAACCCAAGGTCCAATCGGAACCCTAACCGGATATCTATCCCTAGCCCTCAACATAACCCTAACCCTAGGTCCAATCGGAACCCTAACCGGATCTGTATACATAGACCTCAACATAACCCTAACCCTAGGTCCAATCGTAAACCTAACCGGTTCTCTAACCCTAGCCCTCAACATAACCCTAACCCTAGGTACAATCGGAACTCTAACCGGATCTCTAACCCTAGCCCTCAACATAAACCTAACCCTAGGTCCAATCGGAACCCTAACCGGATCTGTATACCTAGCCCTCAACATAACCCTAACCCTAGGTCCAATAGGAAACCTCACCGTATCTCTAACCCTAGCCCTCAACATAACCCTAACCCTAGGTCCAATCGGAACCCTAACCGGATATCTAACCCTAGCCCTCAATATAACCCTAACCCTAGGTCCAATCGGAACCCTAAACGGTTATCTAACCCTAGCCCTCAACATAACCCTAACCCTAGGTCCAATCGGAACCCTAAACGGAACTCTAACACTAGCCCTCAACATAACCATAACCCTAGGTCCAATCGGAACCCTAACCGGATCTCTAACCCTAGCCCTCAACATAACCCTAACCCTAGGATCAATCGGAACCCTTAACGGATATCTAACCCTAGCCCTCAACATAACCCTAACCCTAGGTCCAATCGGAACCCTAACCGGGTCTGTAAACCTAGCCCTCAACATAACCCTAACCCTAGGTACAATCGGAACCCTAACCGGATCCCTAACCTTAGCCCTCAACATAACCCTAACCCTAGGAACAATCCGAACCCCAACCGGATCTCTACCCCTCGCCCTCAACATAACCCTAACCCTAGGTCAAATCGGAACCCTAACCAGATCTCTAACCCTAGTCCTCAACATAACCCTAACCCTAAGTCCAATCGGAACCCTAACCGGATCTCTAACCCTAGCCATCAACATAACCCTAACCCTAGGTCCAATCGGAATCCTAACCGGATCTGTATACATAGACCGCAACATAACCCTAACCCTAGGTCCAATTGGAACCCTAACCGGATCTCTAACCCTAGCCCTCAACATAACCCTAATCCTAGGTCCATTCGGAACCCAAACCGGATCTGTATACCTAGCCCTCAACATAACCCTAACCCTAGGTCCAATCGGAACCCTAACCGGATCTCTACCCCTCGCCCTCAACATAACCCTAACCCGAGGTCCAATCGGAACCCTAACCGGATCTCTAAACCTAGGCCTCAACATAACCCTAACCCTAGGACCAATCGGAACCCTACATGGATATCTAAACCTAGCCCTCAACGTAACCCTAACCCTAGGTCCAATCGGAACCCTAACCGGATCTCTAACCCTTGCCCTCCACATAACCCTAACCCTAGGTCCAATCGGAACCCTAACCGGATCTCTAACCCTAGCCCTCAACATAACCCTAACCCTAGGTCCAATCGGAACCCTAACCGGATCTGTATACCTAGCCCTCAACATAACCCTAACCCTAGGACCAATCGGAACCCTAAATGGATATCTAACCCTAGCCCTCAACATAACCGTAACCCTAGGTCCAATTGGAACCCTAACAGGATATCTACCCCTCGCCGTCAACATAACTCTAACCCTAGGTCCAATCGGAACCCTAACCGGATCTCTAACCCTAGCCCTCAACATAACCCTAACCCTAGGTCCAATCGGAACCCTAACCAGATCTCTAACCCTAGCCCTCAACATAACCCTAACGCTAGGTCCAATCGGAACCCTAACCGGATCTGTATACCTAGCCCTCAACATAACCCTAACCCTAGGTCCCATCGGAAACCTAACCGGATCTCTAACCCTAACCCTCAACATAACCCTAACCCTAGGTCCAATCGGAACGCTAACCGGATCTCTAACCCTAGCCCTCAACATAACCCTAACCCTAGGTCCAATCGGAACCCTAACCGGATTTGTATACCTAGCCCTCAACATAACCCTAACCCTAGGTCCAATCGGAAACCTAACCGGATCTCTAACTCTAGCCCTCAACATAACCCTAACCCTAGGTCCAATCGGAACCCTAACCGGATCTCGAACCCTAGCCCTCAACATAACCCTAACCCTAGGTCCAATGGGAACCCTAACCGGATCTCTAACCCTAGCCCTCAACATAACCCTAACCCTAGGTCCAATCGGAACCCTAAACGGAACTCTAACCCTAGACCTCAACATAACCCTAACCCTAGGTCCAGTCGGAATCATAACCGGATCTCTAACCCTAGCCCTCAACACAACACTAACCCTGGGTCCAATCGTAACCCTTACCGGATCTCTAACCCTAGCCCTCAACATAACCCTAACCCTAGGCCGAATCGGAACCCTAACCGGGTCTGTATACCTAGCCGTCAACATGACCCTAACCCTAGGTCCAATCAGAACCCTAACCGGATCCCTAACCCTAGCCCTCAACATAACCCTAACCCTAGGACCAATCCGAACCCTAACCGGATCTCTACCCCTCGCCCTCAACAAAACCCTAACCCTAGATCCAATCGGAACCCTAACCGGGTGTGTATACCTAGCCCTCAACATAACCCTAACCCTAGGTCCAATCGGAACCCTAACCGATTCTCTAACCCTAGCCCTCAACATAACCCTAACCCTAGGTCCAATCGGAAACCTAACCGGATCTCTAAACCTAGCCCTCAAATTAACCCTAACCCTAGGTCCAATCGGAACCCTAAATGGATCTCTAACCCTAGCCCTCAACATAACCCTAACCCTAGGTCCAATCGGAACCCTAAACGGATATCTAACCCTAGCCCTCAACATAACCCTAACCCTAGGTCCAATCGGAACCCTAAACGGAACTCTAACCCTAGCCCTCAACATAACCATAACCCTAGGTCCAATCGGAACCCTAACCGGATCCCTAACCCTAGCCCTCAACATAACCCTAATCCTATGACCAATCCGAACCCTAACCGAATCTCTACCCCTCGCTCTCAACATAACCCTAACCCGAGGTCCAATCGGAACCTAACCGGATCTCTAAACCTAGCCCTCAACATAACCCTAACCCGAGGTCCATTCGGAACCCTAACCGGATCTCTAAACCTAGCCCTCAACATAACCCTAACCCTAGGTCCAATCGGAACCCTAACCGGATATCTAACCCTAGCCCTCAACATAACCCTAACCCTAGGACCAATCGGAACCCTAAACGGATATCTAACCATAGCCCTCAACATAACCATAACCCTAGGTCCAATCGGAACCCTAAACGGAACTCTAACCGTAGCCCTCAACATAACCCTAACCCTAGGTCAATTGGAACCCTAACCGGGTCTGTAAACCTAGCCCTCAACATAACCCTAACCCTAGGTCCAATCGGAACCCTACCCGGATCCCTAACCCTAGCCCTCAACATAACCCTAACCCTAGGAACAATCCGAACCCTAACCGGATCTCTAACCCTTGCCCTCCACATAACCCTAACCCTAGGTCCAATCTGAACCCTAACCGGATCTCTAACCCTCGCCCTCAACATAACCCTAACCCTAGGTCCAATCGGAACCCTAAAAGGATCCCGAACCCTCGCCCTCAACATAACCCTAACCCGAGGTCCAATCGGAACCCTAACCGGATCTCTAAACCTAGGCCTCAACATAACCCTAACCCTAGGACCAATCGGAACCCTACATGGATATCTAAACCTAGCCCTCAACGTAACCCTAACCCTAGGTCCAATCGGAACCCTAACCGGATCTCTAACCCTTGCCCTCCACATAACCCTAACCCTAGGTCCAATCTGAACCCTAACCGGATCTCTAACCCTAGCCCTCAACATAACCATAACCCTAGGTCCAATCGGAACGCTAACCGGATCTGTATACCTAGCCCTCAACATAACCCTAACCCTAGGTCCAATCGGAAACCTAACCGGATCTCCAAACCTAGCCCTCAACATAACCCTTACCCTACGTCCAATCGGAACCCTAACCGGATCTCTAACCCTAGCCCTCAATATAACCCTAACCCTAGGTCCAATCGGAACCCTAACCGGATATCTAACCCTAGCCCTCAACATAACCCTAACCCTAGGTCCAATCGGAACCCTAAACGGAACTCTAACCCTAGCCCTCAACATAAACCTAACCCTAGGTCCAATTGGAACACCAAATGGATATCTAACCCTAGCCCTCAACATAACCCTAACCCTAGGTCCAATAGGAACCCTACCAGGAACTCTACCCCTCGCCCTCAACATAACCCTAACCCTAGGTCCAATCGGAACCCTAACCGGATCCCTAACCCTAGCCGTCAACATAACCCTAACCCTAGGACCAAATAACCCTAACCGGATCTCTAACCCTCGCCCTAAACATAACCCTAACCCGAGGTCCAATCTGAACCCTAACCGGATCTCTAAACCTAGCCCTCAACATAACCCTAACCCTAGGTCCAATCGGAACCCTAACTGGATCTCTAACCCTAGCCCTCAACATAACCCTAACCCTAGGACCAATCAGAACCCTAAATGGATATCTAACCCTAGCCCTCAACATAACCCTAACCCTAGATCCAATCGGAACCCTAACCGGATATCTAACCCTAGCCCTCAACATAACCCTAACCCTAGGTCCAATTGGAACCCTAACAGGATCTCTACCCCTCGCCCTCAACATAACCCTAACCATAGGTCCAATCGGAACCCTAACCGGGTCTGTAAACCTAGCCCTCAACATAACCCTAACCCTAGGTCCAGTCGGAACCCTAACCGGAACTCTAACCCTAGCCCTCAAAATAACCCTAACCCAAGGTCCAATCGGAACCCTAACCGGATATCTATCCCTAGCCCTCAACATAACCCTAACCCTAAGTCCAATTGGAACCCTAACCGGATCTCTATCCCTAGCCATCAACATAACCCTAACCCTAGGTCCAATCGGAACCCTAACCGGATCTCTAACCCTAGCTCTCAACATAACCCTAACCCTAGGTCCAATCGGAACCCTAACCGGATCTGTATACATAGACCGCAACATAACCCTAACCCTAGGTCCAATCGGAACCCTAACCGGATCTCTAACCCTAGCCCTCAACATAACCCTAACCCTAGGTCCATTCGGAACCCTAACCGGATCTGTATACCTAGCCCTCAACATAACCCTAACCCTAGGTCCAATCGGAACCCTAACCGGAACGCTAAACCTAGCCCTCAAAATAACCCTAACCCTAGGTCCAATCGGAACCCTAACCGGAACTCTAACCCTAGCCCTCAATATAACACTAACCCTAGGTCCAATCGGAACCCTAAACGGATCTCTAACTCTAACCCTCAACATAAGCCTAACCCTAGGTCCAATCGGAACCCTAAACGGAACTCTAAACCTAGCCCTCAACATAAACCTAACCCTAGGTCCAATTGGAAAACCAAATGGATATCTAACCCTAGCCCTCAACATAACCCTAACCCTAGATCCAATCGGAACCCTACCAGGAACTCTACCCCTCGCCCTCAACATAACCCTAACCCTAGATCCAATCGGAACCCTAACCGGGTCTGTATACCTAGCCCTCAACATAACCCTAACCCTAGGTCCAATCGGAACCCTAACCGGATCCCTAACCCTAGCCGTCAACATAACCCTAACCCTAGGACCAAATAACCCTAACCGGATCTCTAACCCTCGCCCTAAACATAACCCTAACCCGAGGTCCAATCTGAACCCTAACCGGATCTCTAAACCTAGCCCTCAACATAACCCTAACCCTAGGTCCAATCGGAACCCTAACTGGATCTCTAACCCTAGCCCTCAACATAACCCTAACCCTAGGACCAATCGGAACCCTAAATGGATATCTAACCCTAGCCCTCAACATAACCCTAACCCTAGGTCCAATTGGAACCCTAACAGGATATCTACCCCTCGCCGTCAACATAACTCTAACCCTAGGTCCAATCGGAACCCTAACCGGATCTCTAACCCTAGCCCTCAACATAACCCTAACCCTAGGTCCAATCGGAACCCTAACCAGATCTCTAACCCTAGCCCTCAACATAACCCTAACGCTAGGTCCAATCGGAACCCTAACCGGATCTGTATACCTAGCCCTCAACATAACCCTAACCCTAGGTCCCATCGGAAACCTAACCGGATCTCTAACCCTAACCCTCAACATAACCCTAACCCTAGGTCCAATCGGAACGCTAACCGGATCTCTAACCCTAGCCCTCAACATAACCCTAACCCTAGGTCCAATCGGAACCCTAACCGGATTTGTATACCTAGCCCTCAACATAACCCTAACCCTAGGTCCAATCGGAAACCTAACCGGATCTCTAACTCTAGCCCTCAACATAACCTTAACCCTAGGTCCAATCGGAACCCTAACCGGATCTCGAACCCTAGCCCTCAACATAACCCTAACCCTAGGTCCAATGGGAACCCTAACCGGATCTCTAACCCTAGCCCTCAACATAACCCTAACCCTAGGTCCAATCGGAACCCTAAACGGAACTCTAACCCTAGACCTCAACATAACCCTAACCCTAGGTCCAGTCGGAATCATAACCGGATCTCTAACCCTAGCCCTCAACACAACACTAACCCTGGGTCCAATCGTAACCCTTACCGGATCTCTAACCCTAGCCCTCAACATAACCCTAACCCTAGGCCGAATCGGAACCCTAACCGGGTCTGTATACCTAGCCGTCAACATAACCCTAACCCTAGGTCCAATCAGAACCCTAACCGGATCCCTAACCCTAGCCCTCAACATAACCCTAACCCTAGGACCAATCCGAACCCTAACCGGATCTCTACCCCTCGCCCTCAACAAAACCCTAACCCGAGGTCCAATCGGAACCCTAACCGGATCTCTAAACCTAGCCCTCAACATGACCCTAACCCGAGGTCCAATCGGAACCCTAACCGGGTCTGTAAACCTAGCCCTCAACATAACCCTAACCCTAGGTCCAATCGGAACCCTAACCGGAACCCTAACCCTAGCCCTCAACATAACCCTAACCCTAGGACCAATCTGAACCCTAACCGGATCTCTACCCCTCGCCCTCAACATAACCCTAACCCGAGGTCCAATCGGAACCCTAACCGGATCTCTAAACCTAGCCCTCAACATAACCCTAACCCGAGGTCCAATCGGAACCCTAACCGGATCTCTAAACCTAGCCCTCAACATAACCCTAACCCTATGTCCAGTCGGAACCCTAACCGGAACTCTAACCCTAGCCCTCAAAATAACCCTAACCCAAGGTCCAATCGGAACCCTAACCGGATATCTATCCCTAGCCCTCAACATAACCCTAACCCTAGGTCCAATCGGAACCCTTACCGGATCTGTATACATAGACCTCAACATAACCCTAACCCTAGGTCCAATCGTAAACCTAACCGGTTCTCTAACCCTAGCCCTCAACATAACCCTAACCCTAGGTACAATCGGAACTCTAACCGGATCTCTAACCCTAGCCCTCAACATAAACCTAACCCTAGGTCCAATCGGAACCCTAACCGGATCTGTATACCTAGCCCTCAACATAACCCTAACCCTAGGTCCAATAGGAAACCTCACCGTATCTCTAACCCTAGCCCTCAACATAACCCTAACCCTAGGTCCAATCGGAACCCTAACCGGATATCTAACCCTAGCCCTCAATATAACCCTCACCCTAGGTCCAATCGGAACCCTAAACGGAACTCTAACACTAGCCCTCAACATAACCATAACCCTAGGTCCAATCGGAACCCTAACCGGATCTCTAACCCTAGCCCTCAACATAACCCTAACCCTAGGATCAATCGGAACCCTTAACGGATATCTAACCCTAGCCCTCAACATAACCCTAACCCTAGGTCCAATCGGAACCCTAACCGGGTCTGTAAACCTAGCCCTCAACATAACCCTAACCCTAGGTACAATCGGAACCCTAACCGGATCCCTAACCTTAGCCCTCAACATAACCCTAACCCTAGGAACAATCCGAACCCCAACCGGATCTCTACCCCTCGCCCTCAACATAACCCTAACCCTAGGTCAAATCGGAACCCTAACCAGATCTCTAACCCTAGTCCTCAACATAACCCTAACCCTAAGTCCAATCGGAACCCTAACCGGATCTCTAACCCTAGCCATCAACATAACCCTAACCCTAGGTCCAATCGGAATCCTAACCGGATCTGTATACATAGACCGCAACATAACCCTAACCCTAGGTCCAATTGGAACCCTAACCGGATCTCTAACCCTAGCCCTCAACATAACCCTAATCCTAGGTCCATTCGGAACCCAAACCGGATCTGTATACCTAGCCCTCAACATAACCCTAACCCTAGGTCCAATCGGAACCCTAACCGGATCTCTACCCCTCGCCCTCAACATAACCCTAACCCGAGGTCCAATCGGAACCCTAACCGGATCTCTAAACCTAGGCCTCAACATAACCCTAACCCTAGGACCAATCGGAACCCTACATGGATATCTAAACCTAGCCCTCAACGTAACCCTAACCCTAGGTCCAATCGGAACCCTAACCGGATCTCTAACCCTTGCCCTCCACATAACCCTAACCCTAGGTCCAATCGGAACCCTAACCGGATCTCTAACCCTAGCCCTCAACATAACCCTAACCCTAGGTCCAATCGGAACCCTAACCGGATCTGTATACCTAGCCCTCAACATAACCCTAACCCTAGGACCAATCGGAACCCTAAATGGATATCTAACCCTAGCCCTCAACATAACCCTAACCCTAGGTCCAATTGGAACCCTAACAGGATATCTACCCCTCGCCGTCAACATAACTCTAACCCTAGGTCCAATCGGAACCCTAACCGGATCTCTAACCCTAGCCCTCAACATAACCCTAACCCTAGGTCCAATCGGAACCCTAACCAGATCTCTAACCCTAGCCCTCAACATAACCCTAACGCTAGGTCCAATCGGAACCCTAACCGGATCTGTATACCTAGCCCTCAACATAACCCTAACCCTAGGTCCCATCGGAAACCTAACCGGATCTCTAACCCTAACCCTCAACATAACCCTAACCCTAGGTCCAATCGGGACGCTAACCGGATCTCTAACCCTAGCCCTCAACATAACCCTAACCCTAGGTCCAATCGGAACCCTAACCGGATTTGTATACCTAACCCTCAACATAACCCTAACCCTAGGTCCAATCGGAAACCTAACCGGATCTCTAACTCTAGCCCTCAACATAACCCTAACCCTAGGACCAATCGGAACCCTAACCGGATCTCGAACCCTAGCCCTCAACATAACCCTAACCCTAGGTCCAATGGGAACCCTAACCGGATCTCTAACCCTAGCCCTCAACATAACCCTAACCCTAGGTCCAATCGGAACCCTAAACGGAACTCTAACCCTAGACCTCAACATAACCCTAACCCTAGGTCCAGTCGGAATCATAACCGGATCTCTAACCCTAGCCCTCAACACAACACTAACCCTGGGTCCAATCGTAACCCTTACCGGATCTCTAACCCTAGCCCTCAACATAACCCTAACCCTAGGCCGAATCGGAACCCTAACCGGGTCTGTATACCTAGCCGTCAACATAACCCTAACCCTAGGTCCAATCAGAACCCTAACCGGATCCCTAACCCTAGCCCTCAACATAACCCTAACCCTAGGACCAATCCGAACCCTAACCGGATCTCTACCCCTCGCCCTCAACAAAACCCTAACCCGAGGTCCAATCGGAACCCTAACCGGATCTCTAAACCTAGCCCTCAACATGACCCTAACCCGAGGTCCAATCGGAACCCTAACCGGGTCTGTAAACCTAGCCCTCAACATAACCCTAACCCTAGGTCCAATCGGAACCCTAACCGGAACCCTAACCCTAGCCCTCAACATAACCCTAACCCTAGGACCAATCTGAACCCTAACCGGATCTCTACCCCTCGCCCTCAACATAACCCTAACCCGAGGTCCAATCGGAACCCTAACCGGATCTCTAAACCTAGCCCTCAACATAACCCTAACCCGAGGTCCAATCGGAACCCTAACCGGATCTCTAAACCTAGCCCTCAACATAACCCTAAGCCTATGTCCAGTCGGAACCCTAACCGGAACTCTAACCCTAGCCCTCAAAATAACCCTAACCCAAGGTCCAATCGGAACCCTAACCGGATATCTATCCCTAGCCCTCAACATAACCCTAACCCTAGGTCCAATCGGAACCCTAACCGGATCTGTATACATAGACCTCAACATAACCCTAACCCTAGGTCCAATCGTAAACCTAACCGGTTCTCTAACCCTAGCCCTCAACATAACCCTAACCCTAGGTACAATCGGAACTCTAACCGGATCTCTAACCCTAGCCCTCAACATAAACCTAACCCTAGGTCCAATCGGAACCCTAACCGGATCTGTATACCTAGCCCTCAACATAACCCTAACCCTAGGTCCAATAGGAAACCTCACCGTATCTCTAACCCTAGCCCTCAACATAACCCTAACCCTAGGTCCAATCGGAACCCTAACCGGATATCTAACCCTAGCCCTCAATATAACCCTAACCCTAGGTCCAATCGGAACCCTAAACGGATATCTAACCCTAGCCCTCAACATAACCCTAACCCTAGGTCCAATCGGAACCCTAAACGGAACTCTAACACTAGCCCTCAACATAACCATAACCCTAGGTCCAATCGGAACCCTAACCGGATCTCTAACCCTAGCCCTCAACATAACCCTAACCCTAGGATCAATCGGAACCCTTAACGGATATCTAACCCTAGCCCTCAACATAACCCTAACCCTAGGTCCAATCGGAACCCTAACCGGGTCTGTAAACCTAGCCCTCAACATAACCCTAACCCTAGGTACAATCGGAACCCTAACCGGATCCCTAACCTTAGCCCTCAACATAACCCTAACCCTAGGAACAATCCGAACCCCAACCGGATCTCTACCCCTCGCCCTCAACATAACCCTAACCCTAGGTCAAATCGGAACCCTAACCAGATCTCTAACCCTAGTCCTCAACATAACCCTAACCCTAAGTCCAATCGGAACCCTAACCGGATCTCTAACCCTAGCCATCAACATAACCCTAACCCTAGGTCCAATCGGAATCCTAACCGGATCTGTATACATAGACCGCAACATAACCCTAACCCTAGGTCCAATTGGAACCCTAACCGGATCTCTAACCCTAGCCCTCAACATAACCCTAATCCTAGGTCCATTCGGAACCCAAACCGGATCTGTATACCTAGCCCTCAACATAACCCTAACCCTAGGTCCAATCGGAACCCTAACCGGATCTCTACCCCTCGCCCTCAACATAACCCTAACCCGAGGTCCAATCGGAACCCTAACCGGATCTCTAAACCTAGGCCTCAACATAACCCTAACCCTAGGACCAATCGGAACCCTACATGGATATCTAAACCTAGCCCTCAACGTAACCCTAACCCTAGGTCCAATCGGAACCCTAACCGGATCTCTAACCCTTGCCCTCCACATAACCCTAACCCTAGGTCCAATCGGAACCCTAACCGGATCTCTAACCCTAGCCCTCAACATAACCCTAACCCTAGGTCCAATCGGAACCCTAACCGGATCTGTATACCTAGCCCTCAACATAACCCTAACCCTAGGACCAATCGGAACCCTAAATGGATATCTAACCCTAGCCCTCAACATAACCCTAACCCTAGGTCCAATTGGAACCCTAACAGGATATCTACCCCTCGCCGTCAACATAACTCTAACCCTAGGTCCAATCGGAACCCTAACCGGATCTCTAACCCTAGCCCTCAACATAACCCTAACCCTAGGTCCAATCGGAACCCTAACCAGATCTCTAACCCTAGCCCTCAACATAACCCTAACGCTAGGTCCAATCGGAACCCTAACCGGATCTGTATACCTAGCCCTCAACATAACCCTAACCCTAGGTCCCATCGGAAACCTAACCGGTTCTCTAACCCTAACCCTCAACATAACCCTAACCCTAGGTCCAATCGGAACGCTAACCGGATCTCTAACCCTAGCCCTCAACATAACCCTAACCCTAGGTCCAATCGGAACCCTAACCGGATTTGTATACCTAGCCCTCAACATAACCCTAACCCTAGGTCCAATCGGAAACCTAACCGGATCTCTAACTCTAGCCCTCAACATAACCCTAACCCTAGGTCCAATCGGAACCCTAACCGGATCTCGAACCCTAGCCCTCAACATAACCCTAACCCTAGGTCCAATGGGAACCCTAACCGGATCTCTAACCCTAGCCCTCAACATAACCCTAACCCTAGGTCCAATCGGAACCCTAAACGGAACTCTAACCCTAGACCTCAACATAACCCTAACCCTAGGTCCAGTCGGAATCATAACCGGATCTCTAACCCTAGCCCTCAACACAACACTAACCCTGGGTCCAATCGTAACCCTTACCGGATCTCTAACCCTAGCCCTCAACATAACCCTAACCCTAGGCCGAATCGGAACCCTAACCGGGTCTGTATACCTAGCCGTCAACATAACCCTAACCCTAGGTCCAATCAGAACCCTAACCGGATCCCTAACCCTAGCCCTCAACATAACCCTAACCCTAGGACCAATCCGAACCCTAACCGGATCTCTACCCCTCGCCCTCAACAAAACCCTAACCCGAGGTCCAATCGGAACCCTAACCGGATCTCTAAACCTAGCCCTCAACATGACCCTAACCCGAGGTCCAATCGGAACCCTAACCGGGTCTGTAAACCTAGCCCTCAACATAACCCTAACCCTAGGTCCAATCGGAACCCTAACCGGAACCCTAACCCTAGCCCTCAACATAACCCTAACCCTAGGACCAATCTGAACCCTAACCGGATCTCTACCCCTCGCCCTCAACATAACCCTAACCCGAGGTCCAATCGGAACCCTAACCGGATCTCTAAACCTAGCCCTCAACATAACCCTAACCCGAGGTCCAATCGGAACCCTAACCGGATCTCTAAACCTAGCCCTCAACATAACCCTAACCCTATGTCCAGTCGGAACCCTAACCGGAACTCTAACCCTAGCCCTCAAAATAACCCTAACCCAAGGTCCAATCGGAACCCTAACCGGATATCTATCCCTAGCCCTCAACACAACCCTAACCCTAGGTCCAATCGGAACCCTAACCGGATCTGTATACATAGACCTCAACATAACCCTAACCCTAGGTCCAATCGTAAACCTAACCGGTTCTCTAACCCTAGCCCTCAACATAACCCTAACCCTAGGTACAATCGGAACTCTAACCGGATCTCTAACCCTAGCCCTCAACATAAACCTAACCCTAGGTCCAATCGGAACCCTAACCGGATCTGTATACCTAGCCCTCAACATAACCCTAACCCTAGGTCCAATAGGAAACCTCACCGTATCTCTAACCCTAGCCCTCAACATAACCCTAACCCTAGGTCCAATCGGAACCCTAACCGGATATCTAACCCTAGCCCTCAATATAACCCTAACCCTAGGTCCAATCGGAACCCTAAACGGATATCTAACCCTAGCCCTCAACATAACCCTAACCCTAGGTCCAATCGGAACCCTAAACGGAACTCTAACACTAGCCCTCAACATAACCATAACCCTAGGTCCAATCGGAACCCTAACCGGATCTCTAACCCTAGCCCTCAACATAACCCTAACCCTAGGATCAATCGGAACCCTTAACGGATATCTAACCCTAGCCCTCAACATAACCCTAACCCTAGGTCCAATCGGAACCCTAACCGGGTCTGTAAACCTAGCCCTCAACATAACCCTAACCCTAGGTACAATCGGAACCCTAACCGGATCCCTAACCTTAGCCCTCAACATAACCCTAACCCTAGGAACAATCCGAACCCCAACCGGATCTCTACCCCTCGCCCTCAACATAACCCTAACCCTAGGTCAAATCGGAACCCTAACCAGATCTCTAACCCTAGTCCTCAACATAACCCTAACCCTAAGTCCAATCGGAACCCTAACCGGATCTCTAACCCTAGCCATCAACATAACCCTAACCCTAGGTCCAATCGGAATCCTAACCGGATCTGTATACATAGACCGCAACATAACCCTAACCCTAGGTCCAATTGGAACCCTAACCGGATCTCTAACCCTAGCCCTCAACATAACCCTAATCCTAGGTCCATTCGGAACCCAAACCGGATCTGTATACCTAGCCCTCAACATAACCCTAACCCTAGGTCCAATCGGAACCCTAACCGGATCTCTACCCCTCGCCCTCAACATAACCCTAACCCGAGGTCCAATCGGAACCCTAACCGGATCTCTAAACCTAGCCCTCAACATAACCCTAACCCGAGGTCCAATCGGAACCCTAACCGGATCTCTAAACCTAGCCCTCAACATAACCCTAACCCTATGTCCAGTCGGAACCCTAACCGGAACTCTAACCCTAGCCCTCAAAATAACCCTAACCCGAGGTCCAATCGGAACCCTAACCGGATCTCTAAACCTAGCCCTCAACATGACCCTAACCCGAGGTCCAATCGGAACCCTAACCGGGTCTGTAAACCTAGCCCTCAACATAACCCTAACCCTAGGTCCAATCGGAACCCTAACCGGAACCCTAACCCTAGCCCTCAACATAACCCTAACCCTAGGACCAATCTGAACCCTAACCGGATCTCTACCCCTCGCCCTCAACATAACCCTAACCCGAGGTCCAATCGGAACCCTAACCGGATCTCTAAACCTAGCCCTCAACATAACCCTAACCCGAGGTCCAATCGGAACCCTAACCGGATCTCTAAACCTAGCCCTCAACATAACCCTAACCCTATGTCCAGTCGGAACCCTAACCGGAACTCTAACCCTAGCCCTCAAAATAACCCTAACCCAAGGTCCAATCGGAACCCTAACCGGATATCTATCCCTAGCCCTCAACATAACCCTAACCCTAGGTCCAATCGGAACCCTAACCGGATCTGTATACATATACCTCAACATAACCCTAACCCTAGGTCCAATCGTAAACCTAACCGGTTCTCTAACCCTAGCCCTCAACATAACCCTAACCCTAGGTACAATCGGAACTCTAACCGGATCTCTAACCCTAGCCCTCAACATAAACCTAACCCTAGGTCCAATCGGAACCCTAACCGGATCTGTATACCTAGCCCTCAACATAACCCTAACCCTAGGTCCAATAGGAAACCTCACCGTATCTCTAACCCTAGCCCTCAACATAACCCTAACCCTAGGTCCAATCGGAACCCTAACCGGATATCTAACCCTAGCCCTCAATATAACCCTAACCCTAGGTCCAATCGGAACCCTAAACGGATATCTAACCCTAGCCCTCAACATAACCCTAACCCTAGGTCCAATCGGAACCCTAAACGGAACTCTAACACTAGCCCTCAACATAACCATAACCCTAGGTCCAATCGGAACCCTAACCGGATCTCTAACCCTAGCCCTCAACATAACCCTAACCCTAGGATCAATCGGAACCCTTAACGGATATCTAACCCTAGCCCTCAACATAACCCTAACCCTAGGTCCAATCGGAACCCTAACCGGGTCTGTAAACCTAGCCCTCAACATAACCCTAACCCTAGGTACAATCGGAACCCTAACCGGATCCCTAACCTTAGCCCTCAACATAACCCTAACCCTAGGAACAATCCGAACCCCAACCGGATCTCTACCCCTCGCCCTCAACATAACCCTAACCCTAGGTCAAATCGGAACCCTAACCAGATCTCTAACCCTAGTCCTCAACATAACCCTAACCCTAAGTCCAATCGGAACCCTAACCGGATCTCTAACCCTAGCCATCAACATAACCCTAACCCTAGGTCCAATCGGAATCCTAACCGGATCTGTATACATAGACCGCAACATAACCCTAACCCTAGGTCCAATTGGAACCCTAACCGGATCTCTAACCCTAGCCCTCAACATAACCCTAATCCTAGGTCCATTCGGAACCCAAACCGGATCTGTATACCTAGCCCTCAACATAACCCTAACCCTAGGTCCAATCGGAACCCTAACCGGATCTCTACCCCTCGCCCTCAACATAACCCTAACCCGAGGTCCAATCGGAACCCTAACCGGATCTCTAAACCTAGCCCTCAACATAACCCTAACCCGAGGTCCAATCGGAACCCTAACCGGATCTCTAAACCTAGCCCTCAACATAACCCTAACCCTATGTCCAGTCGGAACCCTAACCGGAACTCTAACCCTAGCCCTCAAAATAACCCTAACCCAAGGTCCAATCGGAACCCTAACCGGATATCTATCCCTAGCCCTCAACATAACCCTAACCCTAGGTCCAATCGGAACCCTAACCGGATCTGTATACATAGACCTCAACATAACCCTAACCCTAGGTCCAATCGTAAACCTAACCGGTTCTCTAACCCTAGCCCTCAACATAACCCTAACCCTAGGTACAATCGGAACTCTAACCGGATCTCTAACCCTAGCCCTCAACATAAACCTAACCCTAGGTCCAATCGGAACCCTAACCGGATCTGTATACCTAGCCCTCAACATAACCCTAACCCTAGGTCCAATAGGAAACCTCACCGTATCTCTAACCCTAGCCCTCAACATAACCCTAACCCTAGGTCCAATCGGAACCCTAACCGGATATCTAACCCTAGCCCTCAATATAACCCTAACCCTAGGTCCAATCGGAACCCTAAACGGATATCTAACCCTAGCCCTCAACATAACCCTAACCCTAGGTCCAATCGGAACCCTAAACGGAACTCTAACACTAGCCCTCAACATAACCATAACCCTAGGTCCAATCGGAACCCTAACCGGATCTCTAACCCTAGCCCTCAACATAACCCTAACCCTAGGATCAATCGGAACCCTTAACGGATATCTAACCCTAGCCCTCAACATAACCCTAACCCTAGGTCCAATCGGAACCCTAACCGGGTCTGTAAACCTAGCCCTCAACATAACCCTAACCCTAGGTACAATCGGAACCCTAACCGGATCCCTAACCTTAGCCCTCAACATAACCCTAACCCTAGGAACAATCCGAACCCCAACCGGATCTCTACCCCTCGCCCTCAACATAACCCTAACCCTAGGTCAAATCGGAACCCTAACCAGATCTCTAACCCTAGTCCTCAACATAACCCTAACCCTAAGTCCAATCGGAACCCTAACCGGATCTCTAACCCTAGCCATCAACATAACCCTAACCCTAGGTCCAATCGGAATCCTAACCGGATCTGTATACATAGACCGCAACATAACCCTAACCCTAGGTCCAATTGGAACCCTAACCGGATCTCTAACCCTAGCCCTCAACATAACCCTAATCCTAGGTCCATTCGGAACCCAAACCGGATCTGTATACCTAGCCCTCAACATAACCCTAACCCTAGGTCCAATCGGAACCCTAACCGGATCTCTACCCCTCGCCCTCAACATAACCCTAACCCGAGGTCCAATCGGAACCCTAACCGGATCTCTAAACCTAGGCCTCAACATAACCCTAACCCTAGGACCAATCGGAACCCTACATGGATATCTAAACCTAGCCCTCAACGTAAACCTAACCCTAGGTCCAATCGGAACCCTAACCGGATCTCTAACCCTTGCCCTCCACATAACCCTAACCCTAGGTCCAATCGGAACCCTAACCGGATCTCTAACCCTAGCCCTCAACATAACCCTAACCCTAGGTCCAATCGGAACCCTAACCGGTCTGTATACCTAGCCCTCAAGATAACCCTAACCCTAGGTCCCATCGGAAACCTAACCGGATCTCTAACCCTAACCCTCAACATAACCCTAACCCTAGGTCCAATCGGAACGCTAAACGGATCTCTAACCCTAGCCCTCAACATAACCCTAACCCTAGGTCCAATCGGAACCCTAACCGGATTTGTATACCTAGCCCTCAACATAACCCTAACCCTAGGTCCAATCGGAACCCTAACCGGATCTCTACCCCTCGCCCTCAACATAACCCTAACCCGAGGTCCAATCGGAACCCTAACCGGATCTCTAAACCTAGGCCTCAACATAACCCTAACCCTAGGTCCAATTGGAACCCTAACAGGATATCTACCCCTCGCCGTCAACATAACCCTAACCCTAGGTCCAATCGGAACCCTAACCGGATCTCTAACCCTTGCCCTCCACATAACCCTAACCCTAGGTCCAATCGGAACCCTAACCGGATCTCTAACCCTAGCCCTCAACATAACCCTAACCCTAGGTCCAATCGGAACCCTAACCGGATCTGTATACCTAGCCCTCAACATAACCCTAACCCTAGGACCAATCGGAACCCTAAATGGATATCTAACCCTAGCCCTCAACATAACCCTAACCATAGGTCCAATCGGAACCCTAACCGGGTCTGTAAACCTAGCCCTCAACATAACCCTAACCCTAGGTCCAGTCGGAACCCTAACCGGAATTCTAACCCTAGCCCTCAAAATAACCCTAACCCAAGGTCCAATCGGAACCCTAACCGGATATCTATCCCTAGCCCTCAACATAACCCTAACCCTAAGTCCAATTGGAACCCTAACCGGATCTCTATCCCTAGCCATCAACATAACCCTAACCCTAGGTCCAATCGGAACCCTAACCGGATCTCTAACCCTAGCTCTCAACATAACCCTAACCCTAGGTCCAATCGGAACCCTAACCGGATCTGTATACATAGACCGCAACATAACCCTAACCCTAGGTCCAATCGGAACCCTAACCGGATCTCTAACCCTAGCCCTCAACATAACCCTAACCCTAGGTCCATTCGGAACCCTAACCGGATCTGTATACCTAGCCCTCAACATAACCCTAACCCTAGGTCCAATCGGAACCCTAACCGGAACGCTAAACCTAGCCCTCAAAATAACCCTAACCCTAGGTCCAATCGGAACCCTAACCGGAACTCTAACCCTAGCCCTCAATATAACACTAACCCTAGGTCCAATCGGAACCCTAAACGGATCTCTAACCCTAACCCTCAACATAACCCTAACCCTAGGTCCAATCGGAACCCTAAACGGAACTCTAACCCTAGCCCTCAACATAAACCTAACCCTAGGTCCAATTGGAAAACCAAATGGATATCTAACCCTAGCCCTCAACATAACCCTAACCCTAGATCCAATCGGAACCCTACCAGGAACTCTACCCCTCGCCCTCAACATAACCCTAACCCTAGATCCAATCGGAACCCTAACCGGGTCTGTATACCTAGCCCTCAACATAACCCTAACCCTAGGTCCAATCGGAACCCTAACCGGATCCCTAACCCTAGCCGTCAACATAACCCTAACCCTAGGACCAAATAACCCTAACCGGATCTCTAACCCTCGCCCTAAACATAACCCTAACCCGAGGTCCAATCTGAACCCTAACCGGATCTCTAAACCTAGCCATCAACATAACCCTAACCCTAGGTCCAATCGGAACCCTAACTGGATCTCTAACCCTAGCCCTCAACATAACCCTAACCCTAGGACCAATCGGAACCCTAAATGGATATCTAACCCTAGCCCTCAACATAACCCTAACCCTAGGTCCAATTGGAACCCTAACAGGATATCTACCCCTCGCCGTCAACATAACTCTAACCCTAGGTCCAATCGGAACCCTAACCGGATCTCTAACCCTAGCCCTCAACATAACCCTAACCCTAGGTCCAATCGGAACCCTAACCAGATCTCTAACCCTAGCCCTCAACATAACCCTAACGCTAGGTCCAATCGGAACCCTAACCGGATCTGTATACCTAGCCCTCAACATAACCCTAACCCTAGGTCCCATCGGAAACCTAACCGGATCTCTAACCCTAACCCTCAACATAACCCTAACCCTAGGTCCAATCGGAACGCTAACCGGATCTCTAACCCTAGCCCTCAACATAACCCTAACCCTAGGTCCAATCGGAACCCTAACCGGATTTGTATACCTAGCCCTCAACATAACCCTAACCCTAGGTCCAATCGGAAACCTAACCGGATCTCTAACTCTAGCCCTCAACATAACCCTAACCCTAGGTCCAATCGGAACCCTAACCGGATCTCGAACCCTAGCCCTCAACATAACCCTAACCCTAGGTCCAATGGGAACCCTAACCGGATCTCTAACCCTAGCCCTCAACATAACCCTAACCCTAGGTCCAATCGGAACCCTAACCGGATCTCTACCCCTCGCCCTCAACATAACCCTAACCCGAGGTCCAATCGGAACCCTTACCGGATCTCTAACCCTAGCCCTCAACATAACCCTAACCCTAGGCCGAATCGGAACCCTAACCGGGTCTGTATACCTAGCCGTCAACATAACCCTAACCCTAGGTCCAATCAGAACCCTAACCGGATCCCTAACCCTAGCCCTCAACATAACCCTAACCCTAGGACCAATCCGAACCCTAACCGGATCTCTACCCCTCGCCCTCAACAAAACCCTAACCCGAGGTCCAATCGGAACCCTAACCGGATCTCTAAACCTAGCCCTCAACATGACCCTAACCCGAGGTCCAATCGGAACCCTAACCGGGTCTGTAAACCTAGCCCTCAACATAACCCTAACCCTAGGTCCAATCGGAACCCTAACCGGAACCCTAACCCTAGCCCTCAACATAACCCTAACCCTAGGACCAATCTGAACCCTAACCGGATCTCTACCCCTCGCCCTCAACATAACCCTAACCCGAGGTCCAATCGGAACCCTAACCGGATCTCTAAACCTAGCCCTCAACATAACCCTAACCCGAGGTCCAATCGGAACCCTAACCGGATCTCTAAACCTAGCCCTCAACATAACCCTAACCCTATGTCCAGTCGGAACCCTAACCGGAACTCTAACCCTAGCCCTCAAAATAACCCTAACCCAAGGTCCAATCGGAACCCTAACCGGATATCTATCCCTAGCCCTCAACATAACCCTAACCCTAGGTCCAATCGGAACCCTAACCGGATCTGTATACATAGACCTCAACATAACCCTAACCCTAGGTCCAATCGTAAACCTAACCGGTTCTCTAACCCTAGCCCTCAACATAACCCTAACCCTAGGTACAATCGGAACTCTAACCGGATCTCTAACCCTAGCCCTCAACATAAACCTAACCCTAGGTCCAATCGGAACCCTAACCGGATCTGTATACCTAGCCCTCAACATAACCCTAACCCTAGGTCCAATAGGAAACCTCACCGTATCTCTAACCCTAGCCCTCAACATAACCCTAACCCTAGGTCCAATCGGAACCCTAACCGGGTCTGTAAACCTAGCCCTCAACATAACCCTAACCCTAGGTACAATCGGAACCCTAACCGGATCCCTAACCTTAGCCCTCAACATAACCCTAACCCTAGGAACAATCCGAACCCCAACCGGATCTCTACCCCTCGCCCTCAACATAACCCTAACCCTAGGTCAAATCGGAACCCTAACCAGATCTCTAACCCTAGTCCTCAACATAACCCTAACCCTAAGTCCAATCGGAACCCTAACCGGATCTCTAACCCTAGCCATCAACATAACCCTAACCCTAGGTCCAATCGGAATCCTAACCGGATCTGTATACATAGACCGCAACATAACCCTAACCCTAGGTCCAATTGGAACCCTAACCGGATCTCTAACCCTAGCCCTCAACATAACCCTAATCCTAGGTCCATTCGGAACCCAAACCGGATCTGTATACCTAGCCCTCAACATAACCCTAACCCTAGGTCCAATCGGAACCCTAACCGGATCTCTACCCCTCGCCCTCAACATAACCCTAACCCGAGGTCCAATCGGAACCCTAACCGGATCTCTAAACCTAGGCCTCAACATAACCCTAACCCTAGGTCCAATCGGAACCCTAACCGGATCTCTAACCCTAGCCCTCAACATAACCCTAACCCTAGGTCCAATCGGAACCCTAACCGGATCTGTATACCTAGCCCTCAACATAACCCTAACCCTAGGACCAATCGGAACCCTAAATGGATATCTAACCCTAGCCCTCAACATAACCCTAACCCTAGGTCCAATTGGAACCCTAACAGGATATCTACCCCTCGCCGTCAACATAACTCTAACCCTAGGTCCAATCGGAACCCTAACCGGATCTCTAACCCTAGCCCTCAACATAACCCTAACCCTAGGTCCAATCGGAACCCTAACCAGATCTCTAACCCTAGCCCTCAACATAACCCTAACGCTAGGTCCAATCGGAACCCTAACCGGATCTGTATACCTAGCCCTCAACATAACACTAACCCTAGGTCCCATCGGAAACCTAACCGGATCTCTAACCCTAACCCTCAACATAACCCTAACCCTAGGTCCAATCGGAACGCTAACGGGATCTCTAACCCTAGCCCTCAACATAACCCTAACCCTAGGTCCAATCGGAACCCTAACCGGATTTGTATACCTAGCCCTCAACATAACCCTAACCCTAGGTCCAATCGGAAACCTAACCGGATCTCTAACTCTAGCCCTCAACATAACCCTAACCCTAGGTCCAATCGGAACCCTAACCGGATCTCGAACCCTAGCCCTCAACATAACCCTAACCCTAGGTCCAATGGGAACCCTAACCGGATCTCTAACCCTAGCCCTCAACATAACCCTAACCCTAGGTCCAATCGGAACCCTAAACGGAACTCTAACCCTAGACCTCAACATAACCCTAACCCTAGGTCCAGTCGGAATCATAACCGGATCTCTAACCCTAGCCCTCAACATAACCCTAACCCTGGGTCCAATCGTAACCCTTACCGGATCTCTAACCCTAGCCCTCAACATAACCCTAACCCTAGGACCAATCTGAACCCTAACCGGATCTCTACCCCTCGCCCTCAACATAACCCTAACCCGAGGTCCAATCGGAACCCTAACCGGATCTCTAAACCTAGCCCTCAACATAACCCTAACCCGAGGTCCAATCGGAACCCTAACCGGATCTCTAAACCTAGCCCTCAACATAACCCTAACCCTATGTCCAGTCGGAACCCTAACCGGAACTCTAACCCTAGCCCTCAAAATAACCCTAACCCAAGGTCCAATCGGAACCCTAACCGGATATCTATCCCTAGCCCTCAACATAACCCTAACCCTAGGTCCAATCGGAACCCTAACCGGATCTGTATACATAGACCTCAACATAACCCTAACCCTAGGTCCAATCGTAAACCTAACCGGTTCTCTAACCCTAGCCCTCAACATAACCCTAACCCTAGGTACAATCGGAACTCTAACCGGATCTCTAAACCTAGCCCTCAACATAAACCTAACCCTAGGTCCAATCGGAACCCTAACCGGATCTGTATACCTAGCCCTCAACATAACCCTAACCCTAGGTCCAATAGGAAACCTCACCGTATCTCTAACCCTAGCCCTCAACATAACCCTAACCCTAGGTCCAATCGGAACCCTAACCGGATATCTAACCCTAGCCCTCAATATAACCCTAACCCTAGGTCCAATCGGAACCCTAAACGGATATCTAACCCTAGCCCTCAACATAACCCTAACCCTAGGTCCAATCGGAACCCTAAACGGAACTCTAACACTAGCCCTCAACATAACCATAACCCTAGGTCCAATCGGAACCCTAACCGGATCTCTAACCCTAGCCCTCAACATAACCCTAACCCTAGGATCAATCGGAACCCTTAACGGATATCTAACCCTAGCCCTCAACATAACCCTAACCCTAGGTCCAATCGGAACCCTAACCGGGTCTGTAAACCTAGCCCTCAACATAACCCTAACCCTAGGTACAATCGGAACCCTAACCGGATCCCTAACCTTAGCCCTCAACATAACCCTAACCCTAGGAACAATCCGAACCCCAACCGGATCTCTACCCCTCGCCCTCAACATAACCCTAACCCTAGGTCAAATCGGAACCCTAACCAGATCTCTAACCCTAGTCCTCAACATAACCCTAACCCTAAGTCCAATCGGAACCCTAACCGGATCTCTAACCCTAGCCATCAACATAACCCTAACCCTAGGTCCAATCGGAATCCTAACCGGATCTGTATACATAGACCGCAACATAACCCTAACCCTAGGTCCAATTGGAACCCTAACCGGATCTCTAACCCTAGCCCTCAACATAACCCTAATCCTAGGTCCATTCGGAACCCAAACCGGATCTGTATACCTAGCCCTCAACATAACCCTAACCCTAGGTCCAATCGGAACCCTAACCGGATCTCTACCCCTCGCCCTCAACATAACCCTAACCCGAGGTCCAATCGGAACCCTAACCGGATCTCTAAACCTAGGCCTCAACATAACCCTAACCCTAGGACCAATCGGAACCCTACATGGATATCTAAACCTAGCCCTCAACGTAACCCTAACCCTAGGTCCAATCGGAACCCTAACCGGATCTCTAACCCTTGCCCTCCACATAACCCTAACCCTAGGTCCAATCGGAACCCTAACCGGATCTCTAACCCTAGCCCTCAACATAACCCTAACCCTAGGTCCAATCGGAACCCTAACCGGATCTGTATACCTAGCCCTCAACATAACCCTAACCCTAGGACCAATCGGAACCCTAAATGGATATCTAACCCTAGCCCTCAACATAACCCTAACCCTAGGTCCAATTGGAACCCTAACAGGATATCTACCCCTCGCCGTCAACATAACTCTAACCCTAGGTCCAATCGGAACCCTAACCGGATCTCTAACCCTAGCCCTCAACATAACCCTAACCCTAGGTCCAATCGGAACCCTAACCAGATCTCTAACCCTAGCCCTCAACATAACCCTAACGCTAGGTCCAATCGGAACCCTAACCGGATCTGTATACCTAGCCCTCAACATAACCCTAACCCTAGGTCCCATCGGAAACCTAACCGGATCTCTAACCCTAACCCTCAACATAACCCTAACCCTAGGTCCAATCGGAACCCTAACCGGATTTGTATACCTAGCCCTCAACATAACCCTAACCCTAGGTCCAATCGGAAACCTAACCGGATCTCTAACTCTAGCCCTCAACATAACCCTAACCCTAGGTCCAATCGGAACCCTAACCGGATCTCGAACCCTAGCCCTCAACATAACCCTAACCCTAGGTCCAATGGGAACCCTAACCGGATCTCTAACCCTAGCCCTCAACATAACCCTAACCCTAGGTCCAATCGGAACCCTAAACGGAACTCTAACCCTAGACCTCAACATAACCCTAACCCTAGGTCCAGTCGGAATCATAACCGGATCTCTAACCCTAGCCCTCAACACAACACTAACCCTGGGTCCAATCGTAACCCTTACCGGATCTCTAACCCTAGCCCTCAACATAACCCTAACCCTAGGCCGAATCGGAACCCTAACCGGGTCTGTATACCTAGCCGTCAACATAACCCTAACCCTAGGTCCAATCAGAACCCTAACCGGATCCCTAACCCTAGCCCTCAACATAACCCTAACCCTAGGACCAATCCGAACCCTAACCGGATCTCTACCCCTCGCCCTCAACAAAACCCTAACCCGAGGTCCAATCGGAACCCTAACCGGATCTCTAAACCTAGCCCTCAACATGACCCTAACCCGAGGTCCAATCGGAACCCTAACCGGGTCTGTAAACCTAGCCCTCAACATAACCCTAACCCTAGGTCCAATCGGAACCCTAACCGGATCTCCAACCCTAGCCCTCAACATAACCCTTACCCTACGTCCAATCGGAACCCTAACCGGACCTCTAACCCTAGCCCTCAATATAACACTAACCCTAGGTCCAATCGGAACCCTAACCGGTTATCTAACCCTAGCCCTCAACATAACCCTAACCCTAGGTCCAATCGGAACCCTAAACGGAACTCTAACCCTAGACCTCAACATAAACCTAACCCTAGGTCCAATTGGAAAACCAAATGGATATCTAACCCTATCCCTCAACATAACCCTAACCCTAGGTCCAATAGGAACCCTACCAGGAACTCTACCCCTCGCCCTCAACATAACCCTAACCCTAGATCCAATCGGAACCCTAACCGGGTCTGTATACCTAGCCCTCAACATAACCCTAACCCTAGGTCCAATCGGAACCCTAACCGGATCCCTAACCCTAGCCGTCAACATAACCCTAACCCTAGGACCAAATAACCCTAACCGGATCTCTAACCCTCGCCCTAAACATAACCCTAACCCGAGGTCTAATCTGAACCCTAACCGGATCTCTAAACCTAGCCCTCAACATAACCCTAACCCTAGGTCCAATCGGAACCCTAACTGGATCTCTAACCCTAGCCCTCAACATAACCCTAACCCTAGGACCAATCGGAACCCTAAATTGATATCTAACCCTAGCCCTCAACATAACCCTAACCCTAGGTCCAATCGGAACCCTAACCGGATATCTAACCCTAGCCCTCAATATAACCCTAACCCTAGGTCCAATCGGAACCCTAAACGGATATCTAACCCTAGCCCTCAACATAACCCTAACCCTAGGTCCAATCGGAACCCTAAACGGAACTCTAACACTAGCCCTCAACATAACCATAACCCTAGGTCCAATCGGAACCCTAACCGGATCTCTAACCCTAGCCCTCAACATAACCCTAACCCTAGGATCAATCGGAACCCTTAACGGATATCTAACCCTAGCCCTCAACATAACCCTAACCCTAGGTCCAATCGGAACCCTAACCGGGTCTGTAAACCTAGCCCTCAACATAACCCTAACCCTAGGTACAATCGGAACCCTAACCGGATCCCTAACCTTAGCCCTCAACATAACCCTAACCCTAGGAACAATCCGAACCCCAACCGGATCTCTACCCCTCGCCCTCAACATAACCCTAACCCTAGGTCAAATCGGAACCCTAACCAGATCTCTAACCCTAGTCCTCAACATAACCCTAACCCTAAGTCCAATCGGAACCCTAACCGGATCTCTAACCCTAGCCATCAACATAACCCTAACCCTAGGTCCAATCGGAATCCTAACCGGATCTGTATACATAGACCGCAACATAACCCTAACCCTAGGTCCAATTGGAACCCTAACCGGATCTCTAACCCTAGCCCTCAACATAACCCTAATCCTAGGTCCATTCGGAACCCAAACCGGATCTGTATACCTAGCCCTCAACATAACCCTAACCCTAGGTCCAATCGGAACCCTAACCGGATCTCTACCCCTCGCCCTCAACATAACCCTAACCCGAGGTCCAATCGGAACCCTAACCGGATCTCTAAACCTAGGCCTCAACATAACCCTAACCCTAGGACCAATCGGAACCCTACATGGATATCTAAACCTAGCCCTCAACGTAACCCTAACCCTAGGTCCAATCGGAACCCTAACCGGATCTCTAACCCTTGCCCTCCACATAACCCTAACCCTAGGTCCAATCGGAACCCTAACCGGATCTCTAACCCTAGCCCTCAACATAACCCTAACCCTAGGTCCAATCGGAACCCTAACCGGATCTGTATACCTAGCCCTCAACATAACCCTAACCCTAGGACCAATCGGAACCCTAAATGGATATCTAACCCTAGCCCTCAACATAACCCTAACCCTAGGTCCAATTGGAACCCTAACAGGATATCTACCCCTCGCCGTCAACATAACTCTAACCCTAGGTCCAATCGGAACCCTAACCGGATCTCTAACCCTAGCCCTCAACATAACCCTAACCCTAGGTCCAATCGGAACCCTAACCAGATCTCTAACCCTAGCCCTCAACATAACCCTAACGCTAGGTCCAATCGGAACCCTAACCGGATCTGTATACCTAGCCCTCAACATAACCCTAACCCTAGGTCCCATCGGAAACCTAACCGGATCTCTAACCCTAACCCTCAACATAACCCTAACCCTAGGTCCAATCGGAACGCTAACCGGATCTCTAACCCTAGCCCTCAACATAACCCTAACCCTAGGTCCAATCGGAACCCTAACCGGATTTGTATACCTAGCCCTCAACATAACCCTAACCCTAGGTCCAATCGGAAACCTAACCGGATCTCTAACTCTAGCCCTCAACATAACCCTAACCCTAGGTCCAATCGGAACCCTAACCGGATCTCGAACCCTAGCCCTCAACATAACCCTAACCCTAGGTCCAATGGGAACCCTAACCGGATCTCTAACCCTAGCCCTCAACATAACCCTAACCCTAGGTCCAATCGGAACCCTAAACGGAACTCTAACCCTAGACCTCAACATAACCCTAACCCTAGGTCCAGTCGGAATCATAACCGGATCTCTAACCCTAGCCCTCAACACAACACTAACCCTGGGTCCAATCGTAACCCTTACCGGATCTCTAACCCTAGCCCTCAACATAACCCTAACCCTAGGCCGAATCGGAACCCTAACCGGGTCTGTATACCTAGCCGTCAACATAACCCTAACCCTAGGTCCAATCAGAACCCTAACCGGATCCCTAACCCTAGCCCTCAACATAACCCTAACCCTAGGACCAATCCGAACCCTAACCGGATCTCTACCCCTCGCCCTCAACAAAACCCTAACCCGAGGTCCAATCGGAACCCTAACCGGATCTCTAAACCTAGCCCTCAACATGACCCTAACCCGAGGTCCAATCGGAACCCTAACCGGGTCTGTAAACCTAGCCCTCAACATAACCCTAACCCTAGGTCCAATCGGAACCCTAACCGGATCTCCAACCCTAGCCCTCAACATAACCCTTACCCTACGTCCAATCGGAACCCTAACCGGACCTCTAACCCTAGCCCTCAATATAACACTAACCCTAGGTCCAATCGGAACCCTAACCGGTTATCTAACCCTAGCCCTCAACATAACCCTAACCCTAGGTCCAATCGGAACCCTAAACGGAACTCTAACCCTAGACCTCAACATAAACCTAACCCTAGGTCCAATTGGAAAACCAAATGGATATCTAACCCTATCCCTCAACATAACCCTAACCCTAGGTCCAATAGGAACCCTACCAGGAACTCTACCCCTCGCCCTCAACATAACCCTAACCCTAGATCCAATCGGAACCCTAACCGGGTCTGTATACCTAGCCCTCAACATAACCCTAACCCTAGGTCCAATCGGAACCCTAACCGGATCCCTAACCCTAGCCGTCAACATAACCCTAACCCTAGGACCAAATAACCCTAACCGGATCTCTAACCCTCGCCCTAAACATAACCCTAACCCGAGGTCTAATCTGAACCCTAACCGGATCTCTAAACCTAGCCCTCAACATAACCCTAACCCTAGGTCCAATCGGAACCCTAACTGGATCTCTAACCCTAGCCCTCAACATAACCCTAACCCTAGGACCAATCGGAACCCTAAATTGATATCTAACCCTAGCCCTCAACATAACCCTAACCCTAGGTCCAATCGGAACCCTAACCGGATATCTAACCCTAGCCCTCAACATAACCCTAACCCTAGGTCCAATTGGAACCCTAACAGGATCTCTACCCCTCGCCCTCAACATAACCCTAACCCTAGGTCCAATCGGAACCCTAACCGGGTCTGTAAACCTAGCCCTCAACATAACCCTAACCCTAGGTACAATCGGAACCCTAACCGGATCCCTAACCTTAGCCCTCAACATAACCCTAACCCTAGGAACAATCCGAACCCCAACCGGATCTCTACCCCTCGCCCTCAACATAACCCTAACCCTAGGTCAAATCGGAATCCTAACCTGATCTCTAACCCTAGTCCTCAACATAACCCTAACCCTAAGTCCAATCGGAACCCTAACCGGATCTCTAACCCTAGCCATCAACATAACCCTAACCCTAGGTCCAATTGGAACCCTAACCGGATCTCTAACCCTAGCCCTCAACATAACCCTAATCCTAGGTCCATTCGAAACCCAAACCGGATCTGTATACCTAGCCCTCAACATAACCCTAACCCTAGGTCCAATCGGAACCCTAACCGGATCTCTACCCCTCGCCCTCAACATAACCCTAACCCGAGGTCCAATCGGAACCCTAACCGGATCTCTAAACCTAGGCCTCAACATAACCCTAACCCTAGGACCAATCGGAACCCTACATGGATATCTAAACCTAGCCCTCAACGTAACCCTAACCCTAGGTCCAATCGGAACCCTAACCGGATCTCTAACCCTTGCCCTCCACATAACCCTAACCCTAGGTCCAATCGGAACCCTAACCGGATCTCTAACCCTAGCCCTCAACATAACCCTAACCCTAGGTCCAATCGGAACCCTAACCGGATCTGTATACCTAGCCCTCAACATAACCCTAACCCTAGGACCAATCGGAACCCTAAATGGATATCTAACCCTAGCCCTCAACATAACCCTAACCCTAGGTCCAATTGGAACCCTAACAGGATATCTACCCCTCGCCGTGAACATAACTCTAACCCTAGGTCCAATCGGAACCCTAACCGGATCTCTAACCCTAGCCCTCAACATAACCCTAACCCTAGGTCCAATCGGAACCCTAACCAGATCTCTAACCCTAGCCCTCAACATAACCCTAACGCTAGGTCCAATCGGAACCCTAACCGGATCTGTATACCTAGCCCTCAACATAACCCTAACCCTAGGTCCCATCGGAAACCTAACCGGATCTCTAACCCTAACCCTCAACATAACCCTAACCCTAGGTCCAATCGGAACGCTAACCGGATCTCTAACCCTAGCCCTCAACATAACCCTAACCCTAGGTCCAATCGGAACCCTAACCGGATTTGTATACCTAGCCCTCAACATAACCCTAACCCTAGGTCCAATCGGAACCCTAACCGGATCTCTACCCCTCGCCCTCAACATAACCCTAACCCGAGGTCCAATCGGAACCCTAACCGGATCTCTAAACCTAGGCCTCAACATAACCCTAACCCTAGGTCCAATTGGAACCCTAACAGGATATCTACCCCTCGCCGTCAACATAACCCTAACCCTAGGTCCAATCGGAACCCTAACCGGATCTCTAACCCTTGCCCTCCACATAACCCTAACCCTAGGTCCAATCGGAACCCTAACCGGATCTCTAACCCTAGCCCTCAACATAACCCTAACCCTAGGTCCAATCGGAACCCTAACCGGATCTGTATACCTAGCCCTCAACATAACCCTAACCCTAGGACCAATCGGAACCCTAAATGGATATCTAACCCTAGCCCTCAACATAACCCTAACCCTAGGTCCAATTGGAACCCTAACAGGATCTCTACCCCTCGCCCTCAACATAACCCTAACCATAGGTCCAATCGGAACCCTAACCGGGTCTGTAAACCTAGCCCTCAACATAACCCTAACCCTAGGTCCAGTCGGAACCCTAACCGGAACTCTAACCCTAGCCCTCAAAATAACCCTAACCCAAGGTCCAATCGGAACCCTAACCGGATATCTATCCCTAGCCCTCAACATAACCCTAACCCTAAGTCCAATTGGAACCCTAACCGGATCTCTATCCCTAGCCATCAACATAACCCTAACCCTAGGTCCAATCGGAACCCTAACCGGATCTCTAACCCTAGCTCTCAACATAACCCTAACCCTAGGTCCAATCGGAACCCTAACCGGATCTGTATACATAGACCGCAACATAACCCTAACCCTAGGTCCAATCGGAACCCTAACCGGATCTCTAACCCTAGCCCTCAACATAACCCTAACCCTAGGTCCATTCGGAACCCTAACCGGATCTGTATACCTAGCCCTCAACATAACCCTAACCCTAGGTCCAATCGGAACCCTAACCGGAACGCTAAACCTAGCCCTCAAAATAACCCTAACCCTAGGTCCAATCGGAACCCTAACCGGAACTCTAACCCTAGCCCTCAATATAACACTAACCCTAGGTCCAATCGGAACCCTAAACGGATCTCTAACCCTAACCCTCAACATAACCCTAACCCTAGGTCCAATCGGAACCCTAAACGGAACTCTAACCCTAGCCCTCAACATAAACCTAACCCTAGGTCCAATTGGAAAACCAAATGGATATCTAACCCTAGCCCTCAACATAACCCTAACCCTAGATCCAATCGGAACCCTACCAGGAACTCTACCCCTCGCCCTCAACATAACCCTAACCCTAGATCCAATCGGAACCCTAACCGGGTCTGTATACCTAGCCCTCAACATAACCCTAACCCTAGGTCCAATCGGAACCCTAACCGGATCCCTAACCCTAGCCGTCAACATAACCCTAACCCTAGGACCAAATAACCCTAACCGGATCTCTAACCCTCGCCCTAAACATAACCCTAACCCGAGGTCCAATCTGAACCCTAACCGGATCTCTAAACCTAGCCATCAACATAACCCTAACCCTAGGTCCAATCGGAACCCTAACTGGATCTCTAACCCTAGCCCTCAACATAACCCTAACCCTAGGACCAATCGGAACCCTAAATGGATATCTAACCCTAGCCCTCAACATAACCCTAACCCTAGGTCCAATTGGAACCCTAACAGGATATCTACCCCTCGCCGTCAACATAACTCTAACCCTAGGTCCAATCGGAACCCTAACCGGATCTCTAACCCTAGCCCTCAACATAACCCTAACCCTAGGTCCAATCGGAACCCTAACCAGATCTCTAACCCTAGCCCTCAACATAACCCTAACGCTAGGTCCAATCGGAACCCTAACCGGATCTGTATACCTAGCCCTCAACATAACCCTAACCCTAGGTCCCATCGGAAACCTAACCGGATCTCTAACCCTAACCCTCAACATAACCCTAACCCTAGGTCCAATCGGAACGCTAACCGGATCTCTAACCCTAGCCCTCAACATAACCCTAACCCTAGGTCCAATCGGAACCCTAACCGGATTTGTATACCTAGCCCTCAACATAACCCTAACCCTAGGTCCAATCGGAAACCTAACCGGATCTCTAACTCTAGCCCTCAACATAACCCTAACCCTAGGTCCAATCGGAACCCTAACCGGATCTCGAACCCTAGCCCTCAACATAACCCTAACCCTAGGTCCAATGGGAACCCTAACCGGATCTCTAACCCTAGCCCTCAACATAACCCTAACCCTAGGTCCAATCGGAACCCTAAACGGAACTCTAACCCTAGACCTCAACATAACCCTAACCCTAGGTCCAGTCGGAATCATAACCGGATCTCTAACCCTAGCCCTCAACACAACACTAACCCTGGGTCCAATCGTAACCCTTACCGGATCTCTAACCCTAGCCCTCAACATAACCCTAACCCTAGGCCGAATCGGAACCCTAACCGGGTCTGTATACCTAGCCGTCAACATAACCCTAACCCTAGGTCCAATCAGAACCCTAACCGGATCCCTAACCCTAGCCCTCAACATAACCCTAACCCTAGGACCAATCCGAACCCTAACCGGATCTCTACCCCTCGCCCTCAACAAAACCCTAACCCGAGGTCCAATCGGAACCCTAACCGGATCTCTAAACCTAGCCCTCAACATGACCCTAACCCGAGGTCCAATCGGAACCCTAACCGGGTCTGTAAACCTAGCCCTCAACATAACCCTAACCCTAGGTCCAATCGGAACCCTAACCGGAACCCTAACCCTAGCCCTCAACATAACCCTAACCCTAGGACCAATCTGAACCCTAACCGGATCTCTACCCCTCGCCCTCAACATAACCCTAACCCGAGGTCCAATCGGAACCCTAACCGGATCTCTAAACCTAGCCCTCAACATAACCCTAACCCGAGGTCCAATCGGAACCCTAACCGGATCTCTAAACCTAGCCCTCAACATAACCCTAACCCTATGTCCAGTCGGAACCCTAACCGGAACTCTAACCCTAGCCCTCAAAATAACCCTAACCCAAGGTCCAATCGGAACCCTAACCGGATATCTATCCCTAGCCCTCAACATAACCCTAACCCTAGGTCCAATCGGAACCCTAATCGGATCTGTATACATAGACCTCAACATAACCCTAACCCTAGGTCCAATCGTAAACCTAACCGGTTCTCTAACCCTAGCCCTCAACATAACCCTAACCCTAGGTACAATCGGAACTCTAACCGGATCTCTAACCCTAGCCCTCAACATAAACCTAACCCTAGGTCCAATCGGAACCCTAACCAGATCTGTATACCTAGCCCTCAACATAACCCTAACCCTAGGTCCAATAGGAAACCTCACCGTATCTCTAACCCTAGCCCTCAACATAACCCTAACCCTAGGTCCAATCGGAACCCTAACCGGGTCTGTAAACCTAGCCCTCAACATAACCCTAACCCTAGGTACAATCGGAACCCTAACCGGATCCCTAACCTTAGCCCTCAACATAACCCTAACCCTAGGAACAATCCGAACCCCAACCGGATCTCTACCCCTCGCCCTCAACATAACCCTAACCCTAGGTCAAATCGGAACCCTAACCAGATCTCTAACCCTAGTCCTCAACATAACCCTAACCCTAAGTCCAATCGGAACCCTAACCGGATCTCTAACCCTAGCCATCAACATAACCCTAACCCTAGGTCCAATCGGAATCCTAACCGGATCTGTATACATAGACCGCAACATAACCCTAACCCTAGGTCCAATTGGAACCCTAACCGGATCTCTAACCCTAGCCCTCAACATAACCCTAATCCTAGGTCCATTCGGAACCCAAACCGGATCTGTATACCTAGCCCTCAACATAACCCTAACCCTAGGTCCAATCGGAACCCTAACCGGATCTCTACCCCTCGCCCTCAACATAACCCTAACCCGAGGTCCAATCGGAACCCTAACCGGATCTCTAAACCTAGGCCTCAACATAACCCTAACCCTAGGTCCAATCGGAACCCTAACCGGATCTCTAACCCTAGCCCTCAACATAACCCTAACCCTAGGTCCAATCGGAACCCTAACCGGATCTGTATACCTAGCCCTCAACATAACCCTAACCCTAGGACCAATCGGAACCCTAAATGGATATCTAACCCTAGCCCTCAACATAACCCTAACCCTAGGTCCAATTGGAACCCTAACAGGATATCTACCCCTCGCCGTCAACATAACTCTAACCCTAGGTCCAATCGGAACCCTAACCGGATCTCTAACCCTAGCCCTCAACATAACCCTAACCCTAGGTCCAATCGGAACCCTAACCAGATCTCTAACCCTAGCCCTCAACATAACCCTAACGCTAGGTCCAATCGGAACCCTAACCGGATCTGTATACCTAGCCCTCAACATAACCCTAACCCTAGGTCCCATCGGAAACCTAACCGGATCTCTAACACTAACCCTCAACATAACCCTAACCCTAGGTCCAATCGGAACGCTAACCGGATCTCTAACCCTAGCCCTCAACATAACCCTAACCCTAGGTCCAATCGGAACCCTAACCGGATTTGTATACCTAGCCCTCAACATAACCCTAACCCTAGGTCCAATCGGAAACCTAACCGGATCTCTAACTCTAGCCCTCAACATAACCCTAACCCTAGGTCCAATCGGAACCCTAACCGGATCTCGAACCCTAGCCCTCAACATAACCCTAACCCTAGGTCCAATGGGAACCCTAACCGGATCTCTAACCCTAGCCCTCAACATAACCCTAACCCTAGGTCCAATCGGAACCCTAAACGGAACTCTAACCCTAGACCTCAACATAACCCTAACCCTAGGTCCAGTCGGAATCATAACCGGATCTCTAACCCTAGCCCTCAACATAACCCTAACCCTGGGTCCAATCGTAACCCTTACCGGATCTCTAACCCTAGCCCTCAACATAACCCTAACCCTAGGACCAATCTGAACCCTAACCGGATCTCTACCCCTCGCCCTCAACATAACCCTAACCCGAGGTCCAATCGGAACCCTAACCGGATCTCTAAACCTAGCCCTCAACATAACCCTAACCCGAGGTCCAATCGGAACCCTAACCGGATCTCTAAACCTAGCCCTCAACATAACCCTAACCCTATGTCCAGTCGGAACCCTAACCGGAACTCTAACCCTAGCCCTCAAAATAACCCTAACCCAAGGTCCAATCGGAACCCTAACCGGATATCTATCCCTAGCCCTCAACATAACCCTAACCCTAGGTCCAATCGGAACCCTAACCGGATCTGTATACATAGACCTCAACATAACCCTAACCCTAGGTCCAATCGTAAACCTAACCGGTTCTCTAACCCTAGCCCTCAACATAACCCTAACCCTAGGTACAATCGGAACTCTAACCGGATCTCTAACCCTAGCCCTCAACATAAACCTAACCCTAGGTCCAATCGGAACCCTAACCGGATCTGTATACCTAGCCCTCAACATAACCCTAACCCTAGGTCCAATAGGAAACCTCACCGTATCTCTAACCCTAGCCCTCAACATAACCCTAACCCTAGGTCCAATCGGAACCCTAACCGGATATCTAACCCTAGCCCTCAATATAACCCTAACCCTAGGTCCAATCGGAACCCTAAACGGATATCTAACCCTAGCCCTCAACATAACCCTAACCCTAGGTCCAATCGGAACCCTAAACGGAACTCTAACACTAGCCCTCAACATAACCATAACCCTAGGTCCAATCGGAACCCTAACCGGATCTCTAACCCTAGCCCTCAACATAACCCTAACCCTAGGATCAATCGGAACCCTTAACGGATATCTAACCCTAGCCCTCAACATAACCCTAACCCTAGGTCCAATCGGAACCCTAACCGGGTCTGTAAACCTAGCCCTCAACATAACCCTAACCCTAGGTCCAATCGGAACCCTAACCGGATCTCTAACCCTAGCCCTCAACATAACCCTAACTCTAGGTCCAATCGGAACCCTAACCGGATCTCTAACCCTAGCCCTCAACATAACCCTAACCCTAGGTCCAATCGGAACCCTAACCGGATCTGTATACCTAGCCCTCAACATAACCCTAACCCTAGGACCAATCGGAACCCTAAATGGATATCTAACCCTAGCCCTCAACATAACCCTAACCCTAGGTCCAATTGGAACCCTAACAGGATATCTACCCCTCGCCGTCAACATAACTCTAACCCTAGGTCCAATCGGAACCCTAACCGGATCTCTAACCCTAGCCCTCAACATAACCCTAACCCTAGGTCCAATCGGAACCCTAACCAGATCTCTAACCCTAGCCCTCAACATAACCCTAACGCTAGGTCCAATCGGAACCCTAACCGGATCTGTATACCTAGCCCTCAACATAACCCTAACCCTAGGTCCCATCGGAAACCTAACCGGATCTCTAAACCTAACCCTCAACATAACCCTAACCCTAGGTCCAATCGGAACGCTAACCGGATCTCTAACCCTAGCCCTCAACATAACCCTAACCCTAGGTCCAATCGGAACCCTAACCGGATTTGTATACCTAGCCCTCAACATAACCCTAACCCTAGGTCCAATCGGAAACCTAACCGGATCTCTAACTCTATCCCTCAACATAACCCTAACCCTAGGTCCAATCGGAACCCTAACCGGATCTCGAACCCTAGCCCTCAACATAACCCTAACCCTAGGTCCAATGGGAACCCTAACCGGATCTCTAACCCTAGCCCTCAACATAACCCTAACCCTAGGTCCAATCGGAACCCTAAACGGAACTCTAACCCTAGACCTCAACATAACCCTAACCCTAGGTCCAGTCGGAATCATAACCGGATCTCTAACCCTAGCCCTCAACACAACACTAACCCTGGGTCCAATCGTAACCCTTACCGGATCTCTAACCCTAGCCCTCAACATAACCCTAACCCTAGGCCGAATCGGAACCCTAACCGGGTCTGTATACCTAGCCGTCAACATAACCCTAACCCTAGGTCCAATCAGAACCCTAACCGGATCCCTAACCCTAGCCCTCAACATAACCCTAACCCTAGGACCAATCCGAACCCTAACCGGATCTCTACCCCTCGCCCTCAACAAAACCCTAACCCGAGGTCCAATCGGAACCCTAACCGGATCTCTAAACCTAGCCCTCAACATGACCCTAACCCCAGGTCCAATCGGAACCCTAACCGGGTCTGTAAACCTAGCCCTCAACATAACCCTAACCCTAGGTCCAATCGGAACCCTAACCGGATCTCCAACCCTAGCCCTCAACATAACCCTTACCCTACGTCCAATCGGAACCCTAACCGGACCTCTAACCCTAGCCCTCAATATAACACTAACCCTAGGTCCAATCGGAACCCTAACCGGTTATCTAACCCTAGCCCTCAACATAACCCTAACCCTAGGTCCAATCGGAACCCTAAACGGAACTCTAACCCTAGACCTCAACATAAACCTAACCCTAGGTCCAATTGGAAAACCAAATGGATATCTAACCCTATCCCTCAACATAACCCTAACCCTAGGTCCAATAGGAACCCTACCAGGAACTCTACCCCTCGCCCTCAACATAACCCTACCCTAGATCCAATCGGAACCCTAACCGGGTCTGTATACCTAGCCCTCAACATAACCCTAACCCTAGGTCCAATCGGAACCCTAACCGGATCCCTAACCCTAGCCGTCAACATAACCCTAACCCTAGGACCAAATAACCCTAACCGGATCTCTAACCCTCGCCCTAAACATAACCCTAACCCGAGGTCTAATCTGAACCCTAACCGGATCTCTAAACCTAGCCCTCAACATAACCCTAACCCTAGGTCCAATCGGAACCCTAACTGGATCTCTAACCCTAGCCCTCAACATAACCCTAACCCTAGGACCAATCGGAACCCTAAATTGATATCTAACCCTAGCCCTCAACATAACCCTAACCCTAGGTCCAATCGGAACCCTAACCGGATATCTAACCCTAGCCCTCAACATAACCCTAACCCTAGGTCCAATTGGAACCCTAACAGGATCTCTACCCCTCGCCCTCAACATAACCCTAACCCTAGGTCCAATCGGAACCCTAACCGGGTCTGTAAACCTAGCCCTCAACATAACCCTAACCCTAGGTCCAGTCGGAACCCTAACCGGAACTCTAACCCTAGCCCTCAAAATAACCCTAACCCAAGGTCCAATCGGAACCCTAACCGGATATCTATCCCTAGCCCTCCACATAACCCTAACCCTAAGTCCAATCGGAACCCTAACCGGATCTCTAACCCTAGCCATCAACATAACCCTAACCCTAGGTCCAATCGGAAACCTAACCGGATCTCTAACCCTAGCTCTCAACATAACCCTAACCCTAGGTCCAATCGGAATCCTAACCGGATCTGTATGCATAGACCGCAACATAACCCTAACCCTAGGTCCAATCGGAACCCTAACCGGATCTCTAACCCTAGCCCTCAACATAACCCTAACCCTAGGTCCAATCGGAACCCTAACCGGAACGCTAAACCTAGCCCTCAAAATAACCCTAACCCTAGGTCCAATCGGAACCCTAACCGGAACTCTAACCCTAGCCCTCAACATAACCCTAACCCTAGGTCCAATCGAAACCCTAACCGGATATTCATCCCTAGCCCTCAACATAACCCTAACCCTAGGTCCAATCGGAACCCCAATAGGATCTCTAACCCTAGCCCTCAACATAACCCTAACCCTAGGTCCAATCGGAACCCTGAATGGATATCTAACCCTAGCCCTCAAGGTAACCATTAACCCTAGGTCCAATCGGAACCCTAACCGGATATCTAACCCTAGCCCTCAACATAACCCTAACCCTAGGTCCAATCGGAACCCTAACAGGATCTCTACCCCTCGTCCTCAACATAACCCTAAACCTAGGTCCAATCGGAACCCTAACCGGATCTCTAACCCTAGCCCTCAACATAACCCTAACCCTACGTCCAATCGGAACCCTAACCGGATCTCTAACCCTAGCCCTCAACATAACCCTAAGCCTAGGTCCAATCGGAACCCTAACCAGATCTCTAACCCTAGTCCTCAACCTAACCCTAACCCTAGGTCCAATCGGAACCCTAACCGGATCTGTATACCTAGCCTTCAACATAACCCTAACCCTAGGTCCAATCGGAAACCTAACCGGATCTCTAACCCTAGCCCTCAACATAACGCTAACCCTAGGTCCAATCGGAACTCTAACCGGATCTGTATACCTAGCCCTCAACATAACGCTAACCCTAGGTCCAATCGGAAACCTAACCGGATCTCTAACACTAGCCCTCAACATAACCCTAACCCTAGGTCCAATCGGAACCGTAACCGGACCACTAACCCTAACCCTCAACATAACCCTAACCCTAGGTCCTATCGGAACCCTAACCTGATCTCTAACCCTAGCCCTCAACATAACCCTAACCTTAGGTCCAATCGTAAACCCAACCGGTTCTCTAACCCTAGCCCTCAACACAACGCTAACCCTGGGACCAATCGTAACCCTTACCGGATCTCTAACCCTAGCCCTCAACATAACCCTAACCCTAGGTCCCATCGGAAACCTAACCGGATCTCTAACCCTAACCCTCAACATAACCCTAACCCTAGGTCCAATCGGGACGCTAACCGGATCTCTAACCCTAGCCCTCAACATAACCCTAACCCTAGGTCCAATCGGAACCCTAACCGGATTTGTATACCTAGCCCTCAACATAACCCTAACCCTAGGTCCAATCGGAAACCTAACCGGATCTCTAACTCTAGCCCTCAACATAACCCTAACCCTAGGTCCAATCGGAACCCTAACCGGATCTCGAACCCTAGCCCTCAACATAACCCTAACCCTAGGTCCAATGGGAACCCTAACCGGATCTCTAACCCTAGCCCTCAACATAACCCTAACCCTAGGTCCAATCGGAACCCTAAACGGAACTCTAACCCTAGACCTCAACATAACCCTAACCCTAGGTCCAGTCGGAATCATAACCGGATCTCTAACCCTAGCCCTCAACACAACACTAACCCTGGGTCCAATCGTAACCCTTACCGGATCTCTAACCCTAGCCCTCAACATAACCCTAACCCTAGGCCGAATCGGAACCCTAACCGGGTCTGTATACCTAGCCGTCAACATAACCCTAACCCTAGGTCCAATCAGAACCCTAACCGGATCCCTAACCCTAGCCCTCAACATAACCCTAACCCTAGGACCAATCCGAACCCTAACCGGATCTCTACCCCTCGCCCTCAACAAAACCCTAACCCGAGGTCCAATCGGAACCCTAACCGGATCTCTAAACCTAGCCCTCAACATGACCCTAACCCGAGGTCCAATCGGAACCCTAACCGGGTCTGTAAACCTAGCCCTCAACATAACCCTAACCCTAGGTCCAATCGGAACCCTAACCGGAACCCTAACCCTAGCCCTCAACATAACCCTAACCCTAGGACCAATCTGAACCCTAACCGGATCTCTACCCCTCGCCCTCAACATAACCCTAACCCGAGGTCCAATCGGAACCCTAACCGGATCTCTAAACCTAGCCCTCAACATAACCCTAACCCGAGGTCCAATCGGAACCCTAACCGGATCTCTAAACCTAGCCCTCAACATAACCCTAACCCTATGTCCAGTCGGAACCCTAACCGGAACTCTAACCCTAGCCCTCAAAATAACCCTAACCCAAGGTCCAATCGGAACCCTAACCGGATATCTATACCTAGCCCTCAACATAACCCTAACCCTAGGTCCAATCGGAACCCTAACCGGATCTGTATACATAGACCTCAACATAACCCTAACCCTAGGTCCAATCGTAAACCTAACCGGTTCTCTAACCCTAGCCCTCAACATAACCCTAACCCTAGGTACAATCGGAACTCTAACCGGATCTCTAACCCTAGCCCTCAACATAAACCTAACCCTAGGTCCAATCGGAACCCTAACCGGATCTGTATACCTAGCCCTCAACATAACCCTAACCCTAGGTCCAATAGGAAACCTCACCGTATCTCTAACCCTAGCCCTCAACATAACCCTAACCCTAGGTCCAATCGGAACCCTAACCGGATATCTAACCCTAGCCCTCAATATAACCCTAACCCTAGGTCCAATCGGAACCCTAAACGGATATCTAACCCTAGCCCTCAACATAACCCTAACCCTAGGTCCAATCGGAACCCTAAACGGAACTCTAACACTAGCCCTCAACATAACCATAACCCTAGGTCCAATCGGAACCCTAACCGGATCTCTAACCCTAGCCCTCAACATAACCCTAACCCTAGGATCAATCGGAACCCTTAACGGATATCTAACCCTAGCCTTCAACATAACCCTAACCCTAGGTCCAATCGGAACCCTAACCGGGTCTTTAAACCTAGCCCTCAACATAACCCTAACCCTAGGTACAATCGGAACCCTAACCGGATCCCTAACCTTAGCCCTCAACATAACCCTAACCCTAGGAACAATCCGAACCCCAACCGGATCTCTACCCCTCGCCCTCAACATAACCCTAACCCTAGGTCAAATCGGAACCCTAACCAGATCTCTAACCCTAGTCCTCAACATAACCCTAACCCTAAGTCCAATCGGAACCCTAACCGGATCTCTAACCCTAGCCATCAACATAACCCTAACCCTAGGTCCAATCGGAATCCTAACCGGATCTGTATACATAGACCGCAACATAACCCTAACCCTAGGTCCAATTGGAACCCTAACCGGATCTCTAACCCTAGCCCTCAACATAACCCTAATCCTAGGTCCATTCGGAACCCAAACCGGATCTGTATACCTAGCCCTCAACATAACCCTAACCCTAGGTCCAATCGGAACCCTAACCGGATCTCTACCCCTCGCCCTCAACATAACCCTAACCCGAGGTCCAATCGGAACCCTAACCGGATCTCTAAACCTAGGCCTCAACATAACCCTAACCCTAGGACCAATCGGAACCCTACATGGATATCTAAACCTAGCCCTCAACGTAACCCTAACCCTAGGTCCAATCGGAACCCTAACCGGATCTCTAACCCTTGCCCTCCACATAACCCTAACCCTAGGTCCAATCGGAACCCTAACCGGATCTCTAACCCTAGCCCTCAACATAACCCTAACCCTAGGTCCAATCGGAACCCTAACCGGATCTGTATACCTAGCCCTCAACATAACCCTAACCCTAGGACCAATCGGAACCCTAAATGGATATCTAACCCTAGCCCTCAACATAACCCTAACCCTAGGTCCAATTGGAACCGTAACAGGATATCTACCCCTCGCCGTCAACATAACTCTAACCCTAGGTCCAATCGGAACCCTAACCGGATCTCTAACCCTAGCCCTCAACATAACCCTAACCCTAGGTCCAATCGGAACCCTAACCAGATCTCTAACCCTAGCCCTCAACATAACCCTAACGCTAGGTCCAATCGGAACCCTAACCGGATCTGTATACCTAGCCCTCAACATAACCCTAACCCTAGGTCCCATCGGAAACCTAACCGGATCTCTAACCCTAACCCTCAACATAACCCTAACCCTAGGTCCAATCGGAACGCTAACCGGATCTCTAACCCTAGCCCTCAACATAACCCTAACCCTAGGTCCAATCGGAACCCTAACCGGATTTGTATACCTAGCCCTCAACATAACCCTAACCCTAGGTCCAATCGGAACCCTAACCGGATCTCGAACCCTAGCCCTCAACATAACCCTAACCCTAGGTCCAATGGGAACCCTAACCGGATCTCTAACCCTAGCCCTCAACATAACCCTAACCCTAGGTCCAATTGGAACCCTAAACGGAACTCTAACCCTAGACCTCAACATAACCCTAACCCTAGGTCCAGTCGGAATCATAACCGGATCTCTAACCCTAGCCCTCAACACAACACTAACCCTGGGTCCAATCGTAACCCTAAACGGAACTCTAACCCTAGCCCTCAACATAACCCTAACCCTAGGCCGAATCGGAACCCTAACCGGGTCTGTATACCTAGCCGTCAACATAACCCTAACCCTAGGTCCAATCAGAACCCTAACCGGATCCCTAACCCTAGCCCTCAACATAACCCTAACCCTAGGACCAATCCGAACCCTAACCGGATCTCTACCCCTCGCCCTCAACAAAACCCTAACCCGAGGTCCAATCGGAACCCTAACCGGATCTCTAAACCTAGCCCTCAACATGACCCTAACCCGAGGTCCAATCGGAACCCTAACCGGGTCTGTAAACATAGCCCTCAACATAACCCTAACCCTAGGTCCAATCGGAACCCTAACCGGAACCCTAACCCTAGCCCTCAACATAACCCTAACCCTAGGACCAATCTGAACCCTAACCGGATCTCTACCCCTCGCCCTCAACATAACCCTAACCCGAGGTCCAATCGGAACCCTAACCGGATCTCTAAACCTAGCCCTCAACATAACCCTAACCCGAGGTCCAATCGGAACCCTAACCGGATCTCTAAACCTAGCCCTCAACATAACCCTAACCCTATGTCCAGTCGGAACCCTAACCGGAACTCTAACCCTAGCCCTCAAAATAACCCTAACCCAAGGTCCAATCGGAACCCTAACCGGATATCTATCCCTAGCCCTCAACATAACCCTAACCCTAGGTCCAATCGGAACCCTAACCGGATCTGTATACATAGACCTCAACATAACCCTAACCCTAGGTCCAATCGTAAACCTAACCGGTTCTCTAACCCTAGCCCTCAACATAACCCTAACCCTAGGTACAATCGGAACTCTAACCGGATCTCTAACCCTAGCCCTCAACATAAACCTAACCCTAGGTCCAATCGGAACCCTAACCGGATCTGTATACCTAGCCCTCAACATAACCCTAACCCTAGGTCCAATAGGAAACCTCACCGTATCTCTAACCCTAGCCCTCAACATAACCCTAACCCTAGGTCCAATCGGAACCCTAACCGGATATCTAACCCTAGCCCTCAATATAACCCTAACCCTAGGTCCAATCGGAACCCTAAACGGATATCTAACCCTAGCCCTCAACATAACCCTAACCCTAGGTCCAATCGGAACCCTAAACGGAACTCTAACACTAGCCCTCAACATAACCATAACCCTAGGTCCAATCGGAACCCTAACCGGATCTCTAACCCTAGCCCTCAACATAACCCTAACCCTAGGATCAATCGGAACCCTTAACGGATATCTAACCCTAGCCCTCAACATAACCCTAACCCTAGGTCCAATCGGAACCCTAACCGGGTCTGTAAACCTAGCCCTCAACATAACCCTAACCCTAGGTACAATCGGAACCCTAACCGGATCCCTAACCTTAGCCCTCAACATAACCCTAACCCTAGGAACAATCCGAACCCCAACCGGATCTCTACCCCTCGCCCTCAACATAACCCTAACCCTAGGTCAAATCAGAACCCTAACCAGATCTCTAACCCTAGTCCTCAACATAACCCTAACCCTAAGTCCAATCGGAACCCTAACCGGATCTCTAACCCTAGCCATCAACATAACCCTAACCCTAGGTCCAATCGGAATCCTAACCGGATCTGTATACATAGACCGCAACATAACCCTAACCCTAGGTCCAATTGGAACCCTAACCGGATCTCTAACCCTAGCCCTCAACATAACCCTAATCCTAGGTCCATTCGGAACCCAAACCGGATCTGTATACCTAGCCCTCAACATAACCCTAACCCTAGGTCCAATCGGAACCCTAACCGGATCTCTACCCCTCGCCCTCAACATAACCCTAACCCGAGGTCCAATCGGAACCCTAACCGGATCTCTAAACCTAGGCCTCAACATAACCCTAACCCTAGGACCAATCGGAACCCTACATGGATATCTAAACCTAGCCCTCAACGTAACCCTAACCCTAGGTCCAATCGGAACCCTAACCGGATCTCTAACCCTTGCCCTCCACATAACCCTAACCCTAGGTCCAATCGGAACCCTAACCGGATCTCTAACCCTAGCCCTCAACATCACCCTAACCCTAGGTCCAATCGGAACCCTAACCGGATCTGTATACCTAGCCCTCAACATAACCCTAACCCTAGGACCAATCGGAACCCTAAATGGATATCTAACCCTAGCCCTCAACATAACCCTAACCCTAGGTCCAATTGGAACCCTAACAGGATATCTACCCCTCGCCGTGAACATAACTCTAACCCTAGGTCCAATCGGAACCCTAACCGGATCTCTAACCCTAGCCCTCAACATAACCCTAACCCTAGGTCCAATCGGAACCCTAACCAGATCTCTAACCCTAGCCCTCAACATAACCCTAACGCTAGGTCCAATCGGAACCCTAACCGGATGTGTATACCTAGCCCTCAACATAACCCTAACCCTAGGTCCCATCGGAAACCTAACCGGATCTCTAACCCTAACCCTCAACATAACCCTAACCCTAGGTCCAATCGGAACGCTAACCGGATCTCTAACCCTAGCCCTCAACATAACCCTAACCCTAGGTCCAATCGGAACCCTAACCGGATTTGTATACCTAGCCCTCAACATAACCCTAACCCTATGTCCAATCGGAACCCTAACCGGATCTCTACCCCTCGCCCTCAACATAACCCTAACCCGAGGTCCAATCGGAACCCTAACCGGATCTCTAAACCTAGGCCTCAACATAACCCTAACCCTAGGTCCAATTGGAACCCTAACAGGATATCTACCCCTCGCCGTCAACATAACCCTAACCCTAGGTCCAATCGGAACCCTAACCGGATCTCTAACCCTTGCCCTCCACATAACCCTAACCCTAGGTCCAATCGGAACCCTAACCGGATCTCTAACCCTAGCCCTCAACATAACCCTAACCCTAGGTCCAATCGGAACCCTAACCGGATCTGTATACCTAGCCCTCAACATAACCCTAACCCTAGGACCAATCGGAACCCTAAATGGATATCTAACCCTAGCCCTCAACATAACCCTAACCCTAGGTCCAATTGGAACCCTAACAGGATCTCTACCCCTCGCCCTCAACATAACCCTAACCATAGGTCCAATCGGAACCCTAACCGGGTCTGTAAACCTAGCCCTCAACATAACCCTAACCCTAGGTCCAGTCGGAACCCTAACCGGAACTCTAACCCTAGCCCTCAAAATAACCCTAACCCAAGGTCCAATCGGAACCCTAACCGGATATCTATCCCTAGCCCTCAACATAACCCTAACCCTAAGTCCAATTGGAACCCTAACCGGATCTCTATCCCTAGCCATCAACATAACCCTAACCCTAGGTCCAATCGGAACCCTAACCGGATCTCTAACCCTAGCTCTCAACATAACCCTAACCCTAGGTCCAATCGGAACCCTAACCGGATCTGTATACATAGACCGCAACATAACCCTAACCCTAGGTCCAATCGGAACCCTAACCGGATCTCTAACCCTAGCCCTCAACATAACCCTAACCCTAGGTCCATTCGGAACCCTAACCGGATCTGTATACCTAGCCCTCAACATAACCCTAACCCTAGGTCCAATCGGAACCCTAACCGGAACGCTAAACCTAGCCCTCAAAATAACCCTAACCCTAGGTCCAATCGGAACCCTAACCGGAACTCTAACCCTAGCCCTCAATATAACACTAACCCTAGGTCCAATCGGAACCCTAAACGGATCTCTAACCCTAACCCTCAACATAACCCTAACCCTAGGTCCAATCGGAACCCTAAACGGAACTCTAACCCTAGCCCTCAACATAAACCTAACCCTAGGTCCAATTGGAAAACCAAATGGATATCTAACCCTAGCCCTCAACATAACCCTAACCCTAGATCCAATCGGAACCCTACCAGGAACTCTACCCCTCGCCCTCAACATAACCCTAACCCTAGATCCAATCGGAACCCTAACCGGGTCTGTATACCTAGCCCTCAACATAACCCTAACCCTAGGTCCAATCGGAACCCTAACCGGATCCCTAACCCTAGCCGTCAACATAACCCTAACCCTAGGACCAAATAACCCTAACCGGATCTCTAACCCTCGCCCTAAACATAACCCTAACCCGAGGTCCAATCTGAACCCTAACCGGATCTCTAAACCTAGCCATCAACATAACCCTAACCCTAGGTCCAATCGGAACCCTAACTGGATCTCTAACCCTAGCCCTCAACATAACCCTAACCCTAGGACCAATCGGAACCCTAAATGGATATCTAACCCTAGCCCTCAACATAACCCTAACCCTAGGTCCAATTGGAACCCTAACAGGATATCTACCGCTCGCCGTCAACATAACTCTAACCCTAGGTCCAATCGGAACCCTAACCAGATCTCTAACCCTAGCCCTCAACATAACCCTAACGCTAGGTCCAATCGGAACCCTAACCGGATCTGTATACCTAGCCCTCAACATAACCCTAACCCTAGGTCCCATCGGAAACCTAACCGGATCTCTAACCCTAACCCTCAACATAACCCTAACCCTAGGTCCAATCGGAACGCTAACCGGATCTCTAACCCTAGCCCTCAACATAACCCTAACCCTAGGTCCAATCGGAACCCTAACCGGATTTGTATACCTAGCCCTCAACATAACCCTAACCCTAGGTCCAATCGGAAACCTAACCGGATCTCTAACTCTAGCCCTCAACATAACCCTAACCCTAGGTCCAATGGGAACCCTAACCGGATCTCTAACCCTAGCCCTCAACATAACCCTAACCCTAGGTCCAATTGGAACCCTAACAGGATATCTACCCCTCGCCGTCAACATAACTCTAACCCTAGGTCCAATCGGAACCCTAACCAGATCTCTAACCCTAGCCCTCAACATAACCCTAACGCTAGGTCCAATCGGAACCCTAACCGGATCTGTATACCTAGCCCTCAACATAACCCTAACCCTAGGTCCCATCGGAAACCTAACCGGATCTCTAACCCTAACCCTCAACATAACCCTAACCCTAGGTCCAATCGGAACGCTAACCGGATCTCTAACCCTAGCCCTCAACATAACCCTAACCCTAGGTCCAATCGGAACCCTAACCGGATTTGTATACCTAGCCCTCAACATAACCCTAACCCTAGGTCCAATCGGAAACCTAACCGGATCTCTAACTCTAGCCCTCAACATAACCCTAACCCTAGGTCCAATGGGAACCCTAACCGGATCTCTAACCCTAGCCCTCAACATAACCCTAACGCTAGGTCCAATCGGAACCCTAACCGGATCTGTATACCTAGCCCTCAACATAACCCTAACCCTAGGTCCCATCGGAAACCTAACCGGATCTCTAACCCTAACCCTCAACATAACCCTAACCCTAGGTCCAATCGGAACGCTAACCGGATCTCTAACCCTAGCCCTCAACATAACCCTAACCCTAGGTCCAATCGGAACCCTAACCGGATTTGTATACCTAGCCCTCAACATAACCCTAACCCTAGGTCCAATCGGAAACCTAACCGGATCTCTAACTCTAGCCCTCAACATAACCCTAACCCTAGGTCCAATGGGAACCCTAACCGGATCTCTAACCCTAGCCCTCAACATAACCCTAACCCTAGGTCCAATCGGAACCCTAAACGGAACTCTAACCCTAGACCTCAACATAACCCTAACCCTAGGTCCAGTCGGAATCATAACCGGATCTCTAACCCTAGCCCTCAACACAACACTAACCCTGGGTCCAATCGTAACCCTTACCGGATCTCTAACCCTAGCCCTCAACATAACCCTAACCCTAGGCCGAATCGGAACCCTAACCGGGTCTGTATACCTAGCCGTCAACATAACCCTAACCCTAGGTCCAATCAGAACCCTAACCGGATCCCTAACCCTAGCCCTCAACATAACCCTAACCCTAGGACCAATCTGAACCCTAACCGGATCTCTACCCCTCGCCCTCAACATAACCCTAACCCGAGGTCCAATCGGAACCCTAACCGGATCTCTAAACCTAGCCCTCAACATAACCCCAACCCGAGGTCCAATCGGAACCCTAACCGGATCTCTAAACCTAGCCCTCAACATAACCCTAACCCTATGTCCAGTCGGAACCCTAACCGGAACTCTAACCCTAGCCCTCAAAATAACCCTAACCCAAGGTCCAATCGGAACCCTAACCGGATATCTATCCCTAGCCCTCAACATAACCCTAACCCTAGGTCCAATCGGAACCCTAACCGGATCTGTATACATAGACCTCAACATAACCCTAACCCTAGTTCCAATTGTAAACCTAACCGGTTCTCTAACCCTAGCCCTCAACATAACCCTAACCCTAGGTACAATCGGAACTCTAACCGGATCTCTAACCCTAGCCCTCAACATAAACCTAACCCTAGGTCCAATCGGAACCCTAACCGGATCTGTATACCTAGCCCTCAACATAACCCTAACCCTAGGTCCAATAGGAAACCTCACCGTATCTCTAACCCTAGCCCTCAACATAACCCTAACCCTAGGTCCAATCGGAACCCTAACCGGGTCTGTAAACCTAGCCCTCAACATAACCCTAACCCTAGGTACAATCGGAACCCTAACCGGATCCCTAACCTTAGCCCTCAACATAACCCTAACCCTAGGAACAATCCGAACCCCAACCGGATCTCTACCCCTCGCCCTCAACATAACCCTAACCCTAGGTCAAATCGGAACCCTAACCAGATCTCTAACCCTAGTCCTCAACATAACCCTAACCCTAAGTCCAATCGGAACCCTAACCGGATCTCTAACCCTAGCCATCAACATAACCCTAACCCTAGGTCCAATCGGAATCCTAACCGGATCTGTATACATAGACCGCAACATAACCCTAACCCTAGGTCCAATTGGAACCCTAACCGGATCTCTAACCCTAGCCCTCAACATAACCCTAATCCTAGGTCCATTCGGAACCCAAACCGGATCTGTATACCTAGCCCTCAACATAACCCTAACCCTAGGTCCAATCGGAACCCTAACCGGATCTCTACCCCTCGCCCTCAACATAACCCTAACCCGAGGTCCAATCGGAACCCTAACCGGATCTCTAAACCTAGGCCTCAACATAACCCTAACCCTAGGTCCAATCGGAACCCTAACCGGATCTCTAACCCTAGCCCTCAACATAACCCTAACCCTAGGTCCAATCGGAACCCTAACCGGATCTGTATACCTAGCCCTCAACATAACCCTAACCCTAGGACCAATCGGAACCCTAAATGGATATCTAACCCTAGCCCTCAACATAACTCTAACCCTAGGTCCAATCGGAACCCTAACCGGATCTCTAACCCTAGCCCTCAACATAACCCTAACCCTAGGTCCAATCGGAACCCTAACCAGATCTCTAACCCTAGCTCTCAACATAACCCTAACGCTAGGTCCAATCGGAACCCTAACCGGATCTGTATACCTAGCCCTCAACATAACCCTAACCCTAGGTCCCATCGGAAACCTAACCGGATCTCTAACCCTAACCCTCAACATAACCCTAACCCTAGGTCCAATCGGAACGCTAACCGGATCTCTAACCCTAGCCCTCAACATAACCCTAACCCTAGGTCCAATCGGAACCCTAACCGGATTTGTATACCTAGCCCTCAACATAACCCTAACCCTAGGTCCAATCGGAAACCTAACCGGATCTCTAACTCTAGCCCTCAACATAACCCTAACCCTAGGTCCAATCGGAACCCTAACCGGATCTCGAACCCTAGCCCTCAACATAACCCTAACCCTAGGTCCAATGGGAACCCTAACCGGATCTCTAACCCTAGCCCTCAACATAACCCTAACCCTAGGTCCAATCGGAACCCTAAACGGAACTCTAACCCTAGACCTCAACATAACCCTAACCCTAGGTCCAGTCGGAATCATAACCGGATCTCTAACCCTAGCCCTCAACATAACCCTAACCCTGGGTCCAATCGTAACCCTTACCGGATCTCTAACCCTAGCCCTCAACATAACCCTAACCCTAGGACCAATCTGAACCCTAACCGGATCTCTACCCCTCGCCCTCAACATAACCCTAACCCGAGGTCCAATCGGAACCCTAACCGGATCTCTAAACCTAGCCCTCAACATAACCCTAACCCGAGGTCCAATCGGAACCCTAACCGGATCTCTAAACCTAGCCCTCAACATAACCCTAACCCTATGTCCAGTCGGAACCCTAACCGGAACTCTAACCCTAGCCCTCAAAATAACCCTAACCCAAGGTCCAATCGGAACCCTAACCGGATATCTATCCCTAGCCCTCAACATAACCCTAACCCTAGGTCCAATCGGAACCCTAACCGGATCTGTATACATAGACCTCAACATAACCCTAACCCTAGGTCCAATCGTAAACCTAACCGGTTCTCTAACCCTAGCCCTCAACATAACCCTAACCCTAGGTACAATCGGAACTCTAACCGGATCTCTAACCCTAGCCCTCAACATAAACCTAACCCTAGGTCCAATCGGAACCCTAACCGGATCTGTATACCTAGCCCTCAACATAACCCTAACCCTAGGTCCAATAGGAAACCTCACCGTATCTCTAACCCTAGCCCTCAACATAACCCTAACCCTAGGTCCAATCGGAACCCTAACCGGATATCTAACCCTAGCCCTCAATATAACCCTAACCCTAGGTCCAATCGGAACCCTAAACGGATATCTAACCCTAGCCCTCAACATAACCCTAACCCTAGGTCCAATCGGAACCCTAAACGGAACTCTAACACTAGCCCTCAACATAACCATAACCCTAGGTCCAATCGGAACCCTAACCGGATCTCTAACCCTAGCCCTCAACATAACCCTAACCCTAGGATCAATCGGAACCCTTAACGGATATCTAACCCTAGCCCTCAACATAACCCTATCCCTAGGTCCAATCGGAACCCTAACCGGGTCTGTAAACCTAGCCCTCAACATAACCCTAACCCTAGGTACAATCGGAACCCTAACCGGATCCCTAACCTTAGCCCTCAACATAACCCTAACCCTAGGAACAATCCGAACCCCAACCGGATCTCTACCCCTCGCCCTCAACATAACCCTAACCCTAGGTCAAATCGGAACCCTAACCAGATCTCTAACCCTAGTCCTCAACATAACCCTAACCCTAAGTCCAATCGGAACCCTAACCGGATCTCTAACCCTAGCCATCAACATAACCCTAACCCTAGGTCCAATCGGAATCCTAACCGGATCTGTATACATAGACCGCAACATAACCCTAACCCTAGGTCCAATTGGAACCCTAACCGGATCTCTAACCCTAGCCCTCAACATAACCCTAATCCTAGGTCCATTCGGAACCCAAACCGGATCTGTATACCTAGCCCTCAACATAACCCTAACCCTAGGTCCAATCGGAACCCTAACCGGATCTCTACCCCTCGCCCTCAACATAACCCTAACCCGAGGTCCAATCGGAACCCTAACCGGATCTCTAAACCTAGGCCTCAACATAACCCTAACCCTAGGACCAATCGGAACCCTACATGGATATCTAAACCTAGCCCTCAACGTAACCCTAACCCTAGGTCCAATCGGAACCCTAACCGGATCTCTAACCCTTGCCCTCCACATAACCCTAACCCTAGGTCCAATCGGAACCCTAACCGGATCTCTAACCCTAGCCCTCAACATAACCCTAACCCTAGGTCCAATCGGAACCCTAACCGGATCTGTATACCTAGCCCTCAACATAACCCTAACCCTAGGACCAATCGGAACCCTAAATGGATATCTAACCCTAGCCCTCAACATAACCCTAACCCTAGGTCCAATTGGAACCCTAACAGGATATCTACCCCTCGCCGTCAACATAACTCTAACCCTAGGTCCAATCGGAACCCTAACCGGATCTCTAACCCTAGCCCTCAACATAACCCTAACCCTAGGTCCAATCGGAACCCTAACCAGATCTCTAACCCTAGCCCTCAACATAACCCTAACGCTAGGTCCAATCGGAACCCTAACCGGATCTGTATACCTAGCCCTCAACATAACCCTAACCCTAGGTCCCATCGGAAACCTAACCGGATCTCTAACCCTAACCCTCAACATAACCCTAACCCTAGGTCCAATCGGAACGCTAACCGGATCTCTAACCCTAGCCCTCAACATAACCCTAACCCTAGGTCCAATCGGAACCCTAACCGGATTTGTATACCTAGCCCTCAACATAACCCTAACCCTAGGTCCAATCGGAAACCTAACCGGATCTCTAACTCTAGCCCTCAACATAACCCTAACCCTAGGTCCAATCGGAACCCTAACCGGATCTCGAACCCTAGCCCTCAACATAACCCTAACCCTAGGTCCAATGGGAACCCTAACCGGATCTCTAACCCTAGCCCTCAACATAACCCTAACCCTAGGTCCAATCGGAACCCTAAACGGAACTCTAACCCTAGACCTCAACATAACCCTAACCCTAGGTCCAGTCGGAATCATAACCGGATCTCTAACCCTAGCCCTCAACACAACACTAACCCTGGGTCCAATCGTAACCCTTACCGGATCTCTAACCCTAGCCCTCAACATAACCCTAACCCTAGGCCGAATCGGAACCCTAACCGGGTCTGTATACCTAGCCGTCAACATAACCCTAACCCTAGGTCCAATCAGAACCCTAACCGGATCCCTAACCCTAGCCCTCAACATAACCCTAACCCTAGGACCAATCCGAACCCTAACCGGATCTCTACCCCTCGCCCTCAACAAAACCCTAACCCGAGGTCCAATCGGAACCCTAACCGGATCTCTAAACCTAGCCCTCAACATGACCGTAACCCGAGGTCCAATCGGAACCCTAACCGGGTCTGTAAACCTAGCCCTCAACATAACCCTAACCCTAGGTCCAATCGGAACCCTAACCGGATCTCCAACCCTAGCCCTCAACATAACCCTTACCCTACGTCCAATCGGAACCCTAACCGGACCTCTAACCCTAGCCCTCAATATAACACTAACCCTAGGTCCAATCGGAACCCTAACCGGTTATCTAACCCTAGCCCTCAACATAACCCTAACCCTAGGTCCAATCGGAACCCTAAACGGAACTCTAACCCTAGACCTCAACATAAACCTAACCCTAGGTCCAATTGGAAAACCAAATGGATATCTAACCCTATCCCTCAACATAACCCTAACCCTAGGTCCAATAGGAACCCTACCAGGAACTCTACCCCTCGCCCTCAACATAACCCTAACCCTAGATCCAATCGGAACCCTAACCGGGTCTGTATACCTAGCCCTCAACATAACCCTAACCCTAGGTCCAATCGGAACCCTAACCGGATCCCTAACCCTAGCCGTCAACATAACCCTAACCCTAGGACCAAATAACCCTAACCGGATCTCTAACCCTCGCCCTAAACATAACCCTAACCCGAGGTCTAATCTGAACCCTAACCGGATCTCTAAACCTAGCCCTCAACATAACCCTAACCCTAGGTCCAATCGGAACCCTAACTGGATCTCTAACCCGAGCCCTCAACATAACCCTAACCCTAGGACCAATCGGAACCCTAAATTGATATCTAACCCTAGCCCTCAACATAACCCTAACCCTAGGTCCAATCGGAACCCTAACAGGATATCTAACCCTAGCCCTCAACATAACCCTAACCCTAGGTCCAATTGGAACCCTAACAGGATCTCTACCCCTCGCCCTCAACATAACCCTAACCCTAGGTCCAATCGGAACCCTAACCGGGTCTGTAAACCTAGCCCTCAACATAACCCTAACCCTAGGTCCAGTCGGAACCCTAACCGGAACTCTAACCCTAGCCCTCAAAATAACCCTAACCCAAGGTCCAATCGGAACCCTAACCGGATATCTATCCCTAGCCCTCAACATAACCCTAACCCTAAGTCCAATCGGAACCCTAACCGGATCTCTAACCCTAGCCATCAACATAACCCTAACCCTAGGTCCAATCGGAAACCTAACCGGATCTCTAACCCTAGCTCTCAACATAACCCTAACCCTAGGTCCAATCGGAATCCTAACCGGATCTGTATACATAGACCGCAACATAACCCTAACCCTAGGTCCAATCGGAACCCTAACCGGATCTCTAACCCTAGCCCTCAACATAACCCTAACCCTAGGTCCAATCGGAACCCTAACCGGAACGCTAAACCTAGCCCTCAAAATAACCCTAACCCTAGGTCCAATCGGAACCCTAACCGGAACTCTAACCCTAGCCCTCAACATAACCCTAACCCTAGGTCCAATCGAAACCCTAACCGGATATTCATCCCTAGCCCTCAACATAACCCTAACCCTAGGTCCAATCGGAACCCCAATAGGATCTCTAACCCTAGCCCTCAACATAACCCTAACCCTAGGTCCAATCGGAACCCTGAATGGATATCTAACCCTAGCCCTCAAGGTAACCATTAACCCTAGGTCCAATCGGAACCCTAACCGGATATCTAACCCTAGCCCTCAACATAACCCTAACCCTAGGTCCAATCGGAACCCTAACAGGATCTCTACCCCTCGTCCTCAACATAACCCTAAACCTAGGTCCAATCGGAACCCTAACCGGATCTCTAACCCTAGCCCTCAACATAACCCTAACCCTACGTCCAATCGGAACCCTAACCGGATCTCTAACCCTAGCCCTCAACATAACCCTAAGCCTAGGTCCAATCGGAACCCTAACCAGATCTCTAACCCTAGTCCTCAACCTAACCCTAACCCTAGGTCCAATCGGAACCCTAACCGGATCTGTATACCTAGCCTTCAACATAACCCTAACCCTAGGTCCAATCGGAAACCTAACCGGATCTCTAACCCTAGCCCTCAACATAACGCTAACCCTAGGTCCAATCGGAACTCTAACCGGATCTGTATACCTAGCCCTCAACATAACGCTAACCCTAGGTCCAATCGGAAACCTAACCGGATCTCTAACACTAGCCCTCAACATAACCCTAACCCTAGGTCCAATCGGAACCGTAACCGGACCACTAACCCTAACCCTCAACATAACCCTAACCCTAGGTCCTATCGGAACCCTAACCTGATCTCTAACCCTAGCCCTCAACATAACCCTAACCTTAGGTCCAATCGTAAACCCAACCGGTTCTCTAACCCTAGCCCTCAACACAACGCTAACCCTGGGACCAATCGTAACCCTTACCGGATCTCTAACCCTAGCCCTCAACATAAACCTAACCCTAGTTCCAATCGGAACCCTAACCGGGTCTGTATACCTAGCCGTCAACATAACCCTAACCCTAGGTCCAATCGGAACCCTAACCGGATCCCTAACCCTAGGCCTCAACATAACCCTAACCCTAGGACCAATCCGAACTCTAACCGGATCTCTGCCCTCGCCCTATACATAACCCTAACCCGAGGTCGAATCGGAACCCTAACCGGATCTCTAAACCTAGCCCTCAACATAACCCTAACCCTAGGACCAATCGGAACCCTACATGGATATCTAAACCTAGCCCTCAACGTAACCCTAACCCTAGGTCCAATCGGAACCCTAACCGGATATCTAAACATAGCCCTGAACATAACCCTAACCCTAGGTCCAATCGGTTCCCTAACAGGATCTCTACCCCTCTTCCTCAACATAACCCTACCCTAGGTCCAATCGGAACCCTAACCGATCTCTAACCCCAGTCCTCAACATAACGCTAACCCTAGGTCCATTCGGAACCCTAACCGGATCTCTAACCCTAGCCCTCAATATAACACTAACCCTAGGTCCAATCGGAACTCTAAACGGATCTCTAACCCTAACCCTCAACATAACCCTAACCCTAGGTCCAATCGGAACCCTAAACGGAACTCTAACCCTAGCCCTCAACATAAACCTAACCCTAGGTCCAATTGGAAAACCAAATGGATATCTAACCCTAGCCCTCAATATAACCCTAACCCTAGGTCCAATCGGAACCCTACCCGGAACTCTACCCCTCGCCCTCAACATAACCCTAACCCTAGATCCAATCGGAACCCTAACCGGGTCTGTATACCTAGCCCTCAACATAACCCTAACCCTAGGTCCAATCGGAACCCTAACCGGATCCCTAACCCTAGCCGTCAACATAACCCTAACCCTAGGACCAAATAACCCTAACCGGATCTCTAACCCTCGCCCTAAACATAACCCTAACCCGAGGTCTAATCTGAACCCTAACCGGATCTCTAAACCTAGCCCTCAACATAACCCTAACCCTAGGTCCAATCGGAACCCTAACTGGATCTCTAACCCTAGCCCTCAACATAACCCTAACCCTAGGACCAATCGGAACCCTAAATTGATATCTAACCCTAGCCCTCAACATAACCCTAACCCTAGGTCCAATCGGAACCCTAACCGGATATCTAACCCTAGCCCTCAACATAACCCTAACCCTAGGTCCAATTGGAACCCTAACAGGATCTTTACCCCTCGCCCTCAACATAACCCTAACCCTAGGTCCAATCGGAACCCTAACCGGGTCTGTAAACCTAGCCCTCAACATAACCCTAACCCTAGGTCCAGTCGGAACCCTAACCGGAACTCTAACCCTAGCCCTCAAAATAACCCTAACCCAAGGTCCAATCGGAACCCTAACCGGATATCTATCCCTAGCCCTCAACATAACCCTAACCCTAGGTCCAATCGGAACCCTAACCGGATCTCTAACCCTAGCTCTCAACATAACCCTAACCCTAGGTCCAATCGGAATCCTAACCGGATCTGTATACATAGACCGCAACATAACCCTAACCCTAGGTCCAATCGGAACCCTAACCGGATCTCTAACCCTAGCCCTCAACATAACCCTAATCCTAGGTCCATTTGGAACCCTAACCGGATCTGTATACCTAGCCCTCAACATAACCCTAACCCTAGGTCCAATCGGAACCCTAACCGGAACGCTAAACCTAGCCCTCAAAATAACCCTAACCCTAGGTCCAATCGGAACCCTAACCGGAACTCTAACCCTAGCCCTCAACATAACCCTAACCCTAGGTCCAATCGAAACCCAAACCGGATATTCATCCCTAGCCCTCAACATAACCCTAACCCTAGGTCCAATCGGAACCCCAATAGGATCTCTAACCCTAGCCCTCAACATAACCCTAACCCTAGGTCCAATCGGAACCCTAAATGGATATCTAACCCTAGCCCTCAACGTAACCATTAACCCTAGGTCCAATCGGAACCCTAACCGGATATCTAACCCTAGCCCTCAACATAACCCTAACCCTAGGTCCAATCGGAACCCTAACAGGATCTCTACCCCTCGTCCTCAACATAACCCTAAACCTAGGTCCAATCGGAACCCTAACCGGATCTCTAACCCTAGCCCTCAACATAACCCTAACCCTACGTCCAATCGGAATCCTAACCGGATCTCTAACCCTAGCCCTCAACATAACCCTAAGCCTAGGTCCAATCGGAACCCTAACCAGATCTCTAACCCTAGTCCTCAACCTAACCCTAACCCTAGGTCCAATCGGAACCCTAACCGGATCTGTATACCTAGCCTTCAACATAACCCTAACCCTAGGTCCAATCGGAAACCTAACCGGATCTCTAACCCTAGCCCTCAACATAACGCTAACCCTAGGTCCAATCGGAACCCTAACCGGATCTGTATACCTAGCCCTCAACATAACGCTAACCCTAGGTCCAATCGGTTCCCTAACAGGATCTCTACCCCTCTTCCTCAACATAACCCTACCCTAGGTCCAATCGGAACCCTAACCGATCTCTAACCCCAGTCCTCAACATAACCCTAACCCTAGGTCCATTCGGAACCCTAACCAGATCTCTAACCCTAGCCCTCAATATAACACTAACCCTAGGTCCAATCGGAACTCTAAACGGATCTCTAACCCTAACCCTCAACATAACCCTAACCCTAGGTCCAATCGGAACCCTAAACGGAACTCTAACCCTAGCCCTCAACATAAACCTAACCCTAGGTCCAATTGGAAAACCAAATGGATATCTAACCCTAGCCCTCAACATAACCCTAACCCTAGGTCCAATCGGAACCCTACCAGGAACTCTACCCCTCGCCCTCAACATAACCCTAACCCTAGATCCAATCGGAACCCTAACCCGGTCTGTATACCTAGCCCTCAACATAACCCTAACCCTAGGTCCAATCGGAACCCTAACCGGATCCCTAACCCTAGCCGTCAACATAACCCTAACCCTAGGAACAAATAACCCTAACCGGATCTCTAACCCTCGCCCTAAACATAACCCTAACCCGAGGTCCAATCTGAACCCTAACCGGATCTCTAAACCTAGCCCTCAACATAACCCTAACCCTAGGTCCAATCGGAACCCTAACTGGATCTCTAACCCTAGCCCTCAACATAACCCTAACCCTAGGACCAATCGGAACCCTAAATGGATATCTAACCCTAGCCCTCAACATAACCCTAACCCTAGGTCCAATTGGAACCCTAACAGGATCTCTACCCCTCGCCCTCAACATAACTCTAACCCTAGGTCCAATCAGAACCCTAACCGGATCTTTAACCCTAGCCCTCAACATAACCCTAACCCTAGGTCCAATCGGAACCCTAACCAGATCTCTAACCCTAGCCCTCAACATAACACTAACCCTAGGTCCAATCGGAACCCTAACCGGATTTGTATACGTAGCCCTCAACATAACCCTAACCCTAGGTCCAATCGGAAACCTAACCGGATCTCTAACTCTAGCCCTCAACATAACCCTAACCCTAGGTCCAATCGGAACCCTAACCGGATCTCGAACCGTAGCCCTCAACATAACCCTAACCCTAGGTCCAATGGGAACCCTAACCGGATCTCTAACCCTAGCCCTCAACATAACCCTAACCCTAGGTCCAATCGGAACCCTAAACGGAACTCTAACCCTAGACCTCAACATAACCCTAACCCTAGGTCCAGTCGGAATCATAACCGGATCTCTAACCCTAGCCCTCAACACAACACTAACCCTGGGTCCAATCGTAACCCTTACCGGATCTCTAACCCTAGCCCTCAACATAACCCTAACCGTAGGTCGAATCGGAACCCTAACCGGGTCTGTATACCTAGCCGTCAACATAACCCTAACCCTAGGTCCAATCAGAACCCTAACCGGATCCCTAACCCTAGCCCTCAACATAACCCTAACCCTAGGACCAATCCGAACCCTAACCGGATCTCTACCCCTCGCCCTCAACAAAACCCTAACCCAAGGTCCAATCGGAACCCTAACCGGATCTCTAAACCTAGCCCTCAACATAACCCTAACCCGAGGTCCAATCGGAACCCTAACCGTGTCTGTAAACCTAGCCCTCAACATAACCCTAACCCTAGGTCCAATCGGAACCCTAACCGGAACCCTAACCCTAGCCCTCAACATAACCCTAACCCTAGGACCAATCCGAACCCTAACCGGATCTCTACCCTTCGCCCTCAACATAACCCTAACCCGAGGTCCAATCGGAACCCTAACCGGATCTCTAAACCTAGCCCTCAACATAACCCTAACCCGAGGTCCAATCGGAACCCTAACCGGATCTCTAAACCTAGCCCTCAACATAACCCTAACCCTAGGTCCAATCGGAACCCTAACCGGATCTCTAACCCTAGCCCTCAACATAACCCTAACCCTATGTCCAGTCGGAACCCTAACCGGAACTCTAACCCTAGCCCTCAAAATAACCCTAACCCAAGGTCCAATCGGAACCCTAACCGGATATCTATCCCTAGCCCTCAACATAACCCTAACCCTAGGTCCAATCGGAACCCTAACCGGATCTGTATACATAGACCTCAACATAACCCTAACCCTAGGTACAATCGGAACTCTAACCGGATCTCTAACCCTAGCCCTCAACATAACCCTAACCCTAGGTACAATCGGAACTCTAACCGGATCTCTAACCCTAGCCCTCAACATAACCCTAACCCTAGGTCCAATCGGAACCCTAACCTGATCTGTATACCTAGCCCTCAACATAACCCTAACCCTAGGTCCAATCGGAAACCTCACCGGATCTCTAACCCTAGCCCTCAACATAACCCTAACCCTAGGTCCAATCGGAACCCTAACCGGATATCTAAGCCTAGCCCTAAATATAACCCTAACCCTAGGTCCAATCGGAACCCTAAACGGATATCTAACCCTAGCCCTCAACATAACCCTAACCCTAGGTCCAATCGGAACCCTAAACGGAACTCTAACACTAACCCTCAACATAACCATAACCCTAGGTCCAATCGGAACCCTAACCGGATCTCTAACCCTAGCCCTCAACATAACCCTAACCCTAGGACCAATCGGAACCCTTAACGGATATCTAACCCTAGCCCTCAACATAACCCTAACCCTAGGTCCAATCGGAACCCTAAACGGAACTCTAACCCTAGCCCTCAACATAACCCTAACCCTAGGTCCAATCGGAACCCTAACCGGGTCTGTAAACCTAGCCCTCAACATAACCCTAACTCTAGGTCCAATCGGAACCCTAACCGGATCCCTAACCCTAGCCCTCAACATAACCCTAACCCTAGGACCAATCCGAACCCTAACCGGACCTCTACCCCTCGCCCTCAACATAACCCTAACCCTAGGTCCAATCGGAACCCTAAACGAAACTCTAACCCTAGCCCTCAACATAACCATAACCCTAGGTCCAATCGGAACCCTAAGCGGATCTCTAACCCTAGCCCTCAACATAACCCTAACCCTAGGTCCAATAGGAACCCTAACCGGATCTCTAACCCTAGCCCTCAACATAACCCTAACCCGAGGTCCAATCGGAACCCTAACCGGATCTGTACACCTAGCCCTCAACATAACCCTAACCCTAGGTCCATTCGGAACCCTAACCGATACTCTAAACCTAGCCCTCAACATAACCTTAACCCTAGGTCCAATCGGAACCCTAACCGGATCTCTAACCCTAGCCCTCAACATAACCCTAACACTAGGTCCAATCAGAACCCTAAACGGAACTCTAACCCTAGCCCGCAACATAACCCTAACCCTAGGTCCAATCGGAACCCTAACCGGGTCTGTAAACCTAGCCCTCAACATAACCCTAACTCTAGGTCCAATCGGAACCCTAACCGTATCCCTAACCCTAGCCCTCAACATAACCCTAACCCTAGGACCAATCTGAACCCTAACCGGATCTCTACCCCTCGCCCAAAACATAATCCTAACCCGAGGTCCAATCGGAACGCTAACCGGATCTCTAAACCTAGCCCTCAACATAACCCTAACCCTAGGTCCAATCGGAACCCTAACCGGATCTCTAACCCTAGCCCTCAACATAACCCTAACCCTAGGACCAATCGGAACGCTAAATGGATATCTAACCCTAGCCCTCAACATAACCCTAACCCTAGGTCCAATCGGAACCCTAACCGGATCTCTAATCCTAGCCCTCAACATAACCCTAACCCTAGGTCCAATCGGAACCCTAACCGGATCTCTAACCCTAGCCCTCAACATAACCCTAACCCTACGTCCAATCGGAACCCTAACAGGATCTCTACCCCTCTTCCTCAACATAACCCTAAACCTAGGTCCAATCGGAACCCTAACCGGATCTCTAACCCTAGCCCTCAACATAACCCTAACCCTAGGTCCAATCGGAACCCTAACCGGATCTCTAACCCTAGTCCTCAACCTAACCCTAACCCTAGGTCCAATCGGAACCCTAACCGGATCTGTATACCTAGCCCTCAACATAACCCTAACCGTAGGTCCAATCGGAAACCTAACCGGATCTCTAACCCTAGCCCTCAACAGAACCCTAACCCTACGTCCAATCGGAACCCTAACCGGATCTCTAACCCTAACCCTCAACATAACCCTAACCCTAGGTCCAATCGGATCCCTAACCTGATCTCTAACCCTAGCCCTCAACACAACGCTAACCCTGGGTCCAACCGTAACCCTTACCGGATCTCTAACCCTAGCCCTCAACATAACCCTAACCCTAGGTCCAATCGGAACCCTAACCGGATCTCTAACCCTAGCCCTCAACACAACGCTAACCCTGGGACCAATCGTAAACCTTACCGGATCTCTAACCCTAGCCCTCAACATAACCCTAACCCTAGGTCCAATCGGAACCCTAACCGGATCCCTAACCCTAGCCCTCAACATAACCCTAACCCTAGGACCAATCCGAACCCTAACCGGATCTCTACCCCTCGCCCTCAACAAAACCCTAACCCGAGGTCCAATCGGAACCCTAACCGGAACTCTAAACCTAGCCCTCAACATGACCCTAACCCGAGGTCCAATCGGATACCTAACCGGGTCTGTAAACCTAGCCCTCAACATAACCCTAACCCTAGGTCCAATCGGAACCCTAACCGGAACCCTAACCCTAGCCCTCAACATAACCCTAACCCTAGGACCAATCTGAACCCTAACCGGATCTCTACCCCTCGCCCTCAACATAACCCTAACCCGAGGTCCAATCGGAACCCTAACCGGATCTCTAAACCTAGCCCTCAACATAACCCTAACCCGAGGTCCAATCGGAACCCTAACCGGATCTCTAAACCTAGCCCTCAACATAACCCTAACCCTAGGTCCAATCGAAACCCTAACCGGATCTCTAACCCTAGCCCTCAACATAACCCTAACCCTATGTCCAGTCGGAACCCTAACCGGAACTCTAACCCTAGCCCTCAAAATAACCCTAACCCAAGGTCCAATCGGAACCATAACCGGATATCTATCCCTAGCCCCCAACATAACCCTAACCCTAGGTCCAATCGGAACCCTAACCGGATCTGTATACATAGACCTCAACATAACCCTAACCCTAGGTCCAATCGTAAACCTAACCGGTTCTCTAACCCTAGCCCTCAACATAACCCTAACCCTAGGTACAATCGGAACTCTAACCGGATCTCTAACCCTAGCCCTCAACATAAACCTAACCCTAGGTCCAATCGAAACCCTAACCGGATCTGTATACCTAGCCCTCAACATAACCCTAACCCTAGGTCCAATCGGAAACCTCACCGTATCTCTAACCCTAGCCCTCAACATAACCCTAACCCTAGGTCCAATCGGAACCCTAACCGGATATCTAACCCTAGCCCTCAATATAACCCTAACCCTAGGTCCAATCGGAACCCTAAACGGATATCTAACCCTAGCCCTCAACATAACCCCAACCCTAGGTCCAATCGGAACCCTAAACAGAACTCTAACACTAGCCCTCAACATAACCATAACCCTAGGTCCAATCGGAACCCTAAACGGATCTCTAACCCTAGCCCTCAACATAACCCTAACCCTAGGATCAATCGGAACCCTTAACGGATATCTAACCCTAGCCCTCAACATAACCCTAACCCTAGGTCCAATCGGAATCCTAACCGGGTCTGTAAACCTAGCCCTCAACATAACCCTAACCCTAGGTCCAATCGGAACCCTAACCGGATCCCTAACCTTAGCCCTCAACATAACCCTAACCCTAGGAACAATCCGAACCCTAATCGGATCTCTACCCCTCGCCCTCAACATAACCCTAACCCGAGGTCCAATCGGAACCCTAACAGGATCTCTACCCCTCTTCCTCAACATAACCCTAAACCTAGGTCCAATCGGAACCCTAACCGGATCTCTAACCCTAGCCCTCAACATAACCCTAACCCTAGGTCCAATCGGAACCCTAACCGGATCTCTAACCCTAGTCCTCAACCTAACCCTAACCCTAGGTCCAATCGGAACCCTAACCGGATCTGTATACCTAGCCCTCAACATAACCCTAACCGTAGGTCCAATCGGAAACCTAACCGGATCTCTAACCCTAGCCCTCAACAGAACCCTAACCCTACGTCCAATCGGAACCCTAACCGGATCTCTAACCCTAACCCTCAACATAACCCTAACCCTAGGTCCAATCGGATCCCTAACCTGATCTCTAACCCTAGCCCTCAATATAACCCTAACCCTAGGTCCAATCGGAACCCTAACCGGATCTCTAACCCTAGCCCTCAACACAACGCTAACCCTGCGTCCAACCGTAACCCTTACCGGATCTCTAACCCTAGCCCTCAACATAACCCTAACCCTAGGTCCAATCGGAACCCTAACCGGATCTCTAACCCTAGCCCTCAACACAACGCTAACCCTGGGACCAATCGTAAACCTTACCGGATCTCTAACCCTAGCCCTCAACATAACCCTAACCCTAGGTCCAATCGGAACCCTAACCGAATCCCTAACCCTAGGCCTCAACATAACCCTAACCCTAGGACCAATCCGAACCCTAACCGGATCTCTACCCCTCGCCCTCAACATAACCCTAACCCTAGGTCCAATCGGAACCCTAAACGAAACTCTAACCCTAGCCCTCAACATAACCCTAACCCGAGGTCCAATCGGAACCCTAACCGGATCTCGAACCCTAGCCCTACACATAACCCTAACCCTAGGTCCAATGGGAACCCTAACCGGATCTCTAACCCTAGCCCTCAACATAACCCTAACCCTAGGTCCAATCGGAACCCTAAACGGAACTCTAACCCTAGACCTCAACATAACCCTAACCCTAGGTCCAGTCGGAATCATAACCGGAACTCTAACAGTAGCCCTCAACACAACACTAACCCTGGGTCCAATCGTAACCCTTACCGGATCTCTAACCCTAGCCCTTAACATAACCCTAACCCTAGGTCGAATCGGAACCCTAACCGGGTCTGTATACCTAGCCGTCAACATAACCCTAACCCTAGGTCCAATCAGAACCCTAACCGGATTCCTAACCCTAGCCCTCAACATAACCCTAACCCTAGGACCAATCCGAACCCTAACCGGATCTCTACCCCTCGTCCTCAACAAAACCCTAACCCGAGGTCCAATCGGAACCCTAACCGGATCTCTAAACCTAGCCCTCAACATGACCCTAACCCGAGGTCCAATCGGAACCCTAACCGGGTCTGTAAACCTAGCCCTCAACATAACCCTAACCCTAGGTCCAATCGGAACCCTAACCGGAACCCTAACCCTAGCCCTCAACATAACCCTAACCGTAGGACCAATCTGAACCCTAACCGGATCTCTACCCCTCGCCCTCAACATAACCCTAACCCGAGGTCCAATCGGAACCCTAACCGGATCTCTAAACCTAGCCCTCAACATAACCCTAACCCGAGGTCCAATCGGAACCCTAACCGGATCTCTAAACCTAGCCCTCAACATAACCCTAACCCTAGGTCCAATCGGAACCCTAACCGGATCTCTAACCCTAGCCCTCAACATAACCCTAACCCTATGTCCAGTCGGAACCCTAACCGGAACTCTAACCCTAGCCCTCAAAATAACCCTAACCCAAGGTCCAATCGGAACCCTAACCGGATATCTATCCCTAGCCCTCAACATAACCCTAACCCTAGGTCCAATCGGAACCCTAACCTGATCTGTATACATAGACCTCAACATAACCCTAACCCTAGGTCCAATCGTAAACCTAACCGGTTCTCTAACCCTAGCCCTCAACATAACCCTAACCCTAGGTACAATCGGAACTCTAACCGGATCTCTAACCCTAGCCCTCAACATAAACCTAACCCTAGGTCCAATCGAAACCCTAACCGGATCTGTATACCTAGCCCTCAACATAACCCTAACCCTAGGTCCAATCGGAAACCTCACCGTATCTCTAACCCTAGCCCTCTACATAACCCTAACCCTAGGTCCAATCGGAACCCTAACCGGATATCTAACCCTAGCCCTCAATATAACCCTAACCCTAGGTCCAATCGGAACCCTAAACGGATATCTAACCCTAGCCCTCAACATAACCCTAACCCTAGGTCCAATCGGAACCCTAAACGGAACTCTAACACTAGCCCTCAACATAACCATAACCCTAGGTCCAATCGGAACCCTAAACGGATCTCTAACCCTAGCCCTCAACATAACCCTAACCCTAGGATCAATCGGAACCCTTAACGGATATCTAACCCTAGCCCTCAACATAACCCTAACCCTAGGTCCAATCGGAACCCTAACCGGGTCTGTAAACCTAGCCCTCAACATAACCCTAACCCTAGGTCCAATCGGAACCCTAACCGGATCCCTAACCTTAGCCCTCAACATAACCCTAACCCTAGGAACAATCCGAACCCTAACCGGATCTCTACCCCTCGCCCTCAACATAACCCTAACCCGAGGTCCAATCGGAACCCTAACCGGATCCCGAACCCTCGCCCTCAACATAACCCTAACCCGAGGTCCAATCGGAACCCTAACCGGATCTCTAAACCTAGGCCTCAACATAACCCTAACCCTAGGACCAATCGGAACCCTACATGGATATCTAAACCTAGCCCTCAACGTAACCCTAACCCTAGGTCCAATCGGAACCCTAACCGGATCTGTATACCTAGCCCTCAACATAACCCTAACCCTAGGTCCAATCGGAAACCTAACCGGATCTCCAACCCTAGCCCTCAACATAACCCTTACCCTACGTCCAATCGGAACCCTAACCGGATCTCTAACCCTAGCCCTCAATATAACACTAACCCTAGGTCCAATCGGAACCCTAACCGGATATCTAACCCTAGCCCTCAACATAACCCTAACCCTAGGTCCAATCGGAACCCTAAACGGAACTCTAACCCTAGACCTCAACATAAACCTAACCCTAGGTCCAATTGGAAAACCAAATGGATATCTAACCCTATCCCTCAACATAACCCTAACCCTAGGTCCAATAGGAACCCTACCAGGAACTCTACCCCTCGCCCTCAACATAACCCTAACCCTAGATCCAATCGGAACCCTAACCGGGTCTGTATACCTAGCCCTCAACATAACCCTAACCCTAGGTCCAATCGGAACCCTAACCGGATCCCTAACCCTAGCCGTCAACATAACCCTAACCCTAGGACCAAATAACCCTAACCGGATCTCTAACCCTCGCCCTAAACATAACCCTAACCCGAGGTCTAATCTGAACCCTAACCGGATCTCTAAACCTAGCCCTCAACATAACCCTAACCCTAGGTCCAATCGGAACCCTAACTGGATCTCTAACCCTAGCCCTCAACATAACCCTAACCCTAGGACCAATCGGAACCCTAAATTGATATCTAACCCTAGCCCTCAACATAACCCTAACCCTAGGTCCAATCGGAACCCTAACCGGATATCTAACCCTAGCCCTCAACATAACCCTAACCCTAGGTCCAATTGGAACCCTAACAGGATCTCTACCCCTCGCCCTCAACATAACCCTAACCCTAGGTCCAATCGAAACCCTAACCGGGTCTGTAAACCTAGCCCTCAACATAACCCTAACCCTAGGTCCAGTCGGAACCCTAACCGGAACTCTAACCCTAGCCCTCAAAATAACCCTAACCCAAGGTCCAATCGGAACCCTAACCGGATCTCTAACCCTAGCTCTCAACATAACCCTAACCCTAGGTCCAATCGGAATCCTAACCGGATCTGTATACATAGACCGCAACATAACCCTAACCCTAGGTCCAATCGGAACCCTAACCGGATCTCTAACCCTAGCCCTCAACATAACCCTAACCCTAGGTCCATTCGGAACCCTAACCGGATCTGTATACCTAGCCCTCAACATAACCCTAACCCTAGGTCCAATCGGAACCCTAACCGGAACGCTAAACCTAGCCCTCAAAATAACCCTAACCCTAGGTCCAATCGGAACCCTAACCGGAACTTTAACCCTAGCCCTCAACATAACCCTAACCCTAGGTCCAATCGAAACCCTAACCGGATATCCATCCCTAGCCCTCAACATAACCCTAACCCTAGGTCCAATCGAAACCCTAATAGGATCTCTAACCCTAGCCCTCAACATAACCCTAACCCTAGGTCCAATCGGAACCCTAAATGGATATCTAACCCTAGCCCTCAACGTAACCATTAACCCTAGGTCCAATCAGAACCCTAACCGGATATCTAACCCTAGCCCTCAACATAACCCTAACCCTAGGTCCAATCGGAACCCTAACAGGATCTCTACCCCTCGTCCTCAACATAACCCTAAACCTAGGTCCAATCGGAACCCTAACCGGATCTCTAACCCTAGCCCTCAACATAACCCTAACCCTACGTCCAATCGGAACCCTAACCGGATCTCTAACCCTAGCCCTCAACATAACCCTAAGTCTAGGTCCAATCGGAACCCTAACCAGATCTCTAACCCTAGTCCTCAACCTAACCCTAACCCTAGGTCCAATCGGAACCCTAACCGGATCTCTAACCCTAGCCCTCAACATAACGCTAAACCTAGGTCCAATCGGAACACTAACCGGATCTGTATACCTAGCCCTCAACATAACGCTAACCCTAGGTCCAATCGGAAACCTAACCGGATCTCTAACACTAGCCCTCAACATAACCCTAACCCTAGGTCCAATCGAAACCGTAACCGGACCACTAACCCTAACCCTCAACATAACCCTAACCCTAGGTCCAATCGGAACCCTAACCTGATCTCTAACCCTAGCCCTCAACATAACCCTAACCCTAGGTCCAATCGTAAACCCAACCGGTTCTCTAACCCTAGCCCTCAACACAACGCTAACCCTGGGACCAATCGTAACCCTTACCGGATCTCTAACCCTAGCCCTCAACATAAACCTAACCCTAGTTCCAATCGGAACCCTAACCGGGTCTGTATACCTAGCCGTCAACATAACCCTAACCCTAGGTCCAATCGGAACCCTAACCGGATCCCTAACCCTAGGCCTCAACATAACCCTAACCCTAGGACCAATCCGAACTCTAACCGGATCTCTGCCCTCGCCCTATACATAACCCTAACCCGAGGTCCAATCGGAACCCTAACCGGATCTCTAAACCTAGCCCTCAACATAACCCTAACCCTAGGACCAATCGGAACCCTACATGGATATCTAAACCTAGCCCTCAACAGAACCCTAACCCTACGTCCAATCGGAACCCTAACCGGATCTCTAACCCTAACCCTCAACATAACCCTAACCCTAGGTCCAATCGGATCCCTAACCTGATCTCTAACCCTAGCCCTCAACACAACGCTAACCCTGGGTCCAACCGTAACCCTTACCGGATCTCTAACCCTAGCCCTCAACATAACCCTAACCCTAGGTCCAATCGGAACCCTAACCGGATCTCTAACCCTAGCCCTCAACACAACGCTAACCCTGGGACCAATCGTAAACCTTACCGGATCTCTAACCCTAGCCCTCAACATAACCCTAACCCTAGGTCCAATCGGAACCCTAACCGGATCCCTAACCCTAGCCCTCAACATAACCCTAACCCTAGGACCAATCCGAACCCTAACCGGATCTCTACCCCTCGCCCTCAACAAAACCCTAACCCGAGGTCCAATCGGAACCCTAACCGGAACTCTAAACCTAGCCCTCAACATGACCCTAACCCGAGGTCCAATCGGATACCTAACCGGGTCTGTAAACCTAGCCCTCAACATAACCCTAACCCTAGGTCCAATCGGAACCCTAACCGGAACCCTAACCCTAGCCCTCAACATAACCCTAACCCTAGGACCAATCTGAACCCTAACCGGATCTCTACCCCTCGCCCTCAACATAACCCTAACCCGAGGTCCAATCGGAACCCTAACCGGATCTCTAAACCTAGCCCTCAACATAACCCTAACCCGAGGTCCAATCGGAACCCTAACCGGATCTCTAAACCTAGCCCTCAACATAACCCTAACCCTAGGTCCAATCGAAACCCTAACCGGATCTCTAACCCTAGCCCTCAACATAACCCTAACCCTATGTCCAGTCGGAACCCTAACCGGAACTCTAACCCTAGCCCTCAAAATAACCCTAACCCAAGGTCCAATCGGAACCATAACCGGATATCTATCCCTAGCCCCCAACATAACCCTAACCCTAGGTCCAATCGGAACCCTAACCGGATCTGTATACATAGACCTCAACATAACCCTAACCCTAGGTCCAATCGTAAACCTAACCGGTTCTCTAACCCTAGCCCTCAACATAACCCTAACCCTAGGTACAATCGGAACTCTAACCGGATCTCTAACCCTAGCCCTCAACATAAACCTAACCCTAGGTCCAATCGAAACCCTAACCGGATCTGTATACCTAGCCCTCAACATAACCCTAACCCTAGGTCCAATCGGAAACCTCACCGTATCTCTAACCCTAGCCCTCAACATAACCCTAACCCTAGGTCCAATCGGAACCCTAACCGGATATCTAACCCTAGCCCTCAATATAACCCTAACCCTAGGTCCAATCGGAACCCTAAACGGATATCTAACCCTAGCCCTCAACATAACCCCAACCCTAGGTCCAATCGGAACCCTAAACAGAACTCTAACACTAGCCCTCAACATAACCATAACCCTAGGTCCAATCGGAACCCTAAACGGATCTCTAACCCTAGCCCTCAACATAACCCTAACCCTAGGATCAATCGGAACCCTTAACGGATATCTAACCCTAGCCCTCAACATAACCCTAACCCTAGGTCCAATCGGAATCCTAACCGGGTCTGTAAACCTAGCCCTCAACATAACCCTAACCCTAGGTCCAATCGGAACCCTAACCGGATCCCTAACCTTAGCCCTCAACATAACCCTAACCCTAGGAACAATCCGAACCCTAATCGGATCTCTACCCCTCGCCCTCAACATAACCCTAACCCGAGGTCCAATCGGAACCCTAACAGGATCTCTACCCCTCTTCCTCAACATAACCCTAAACCTAGGTCCAATCGGAACCCTAACCGGATCTCTAACCCTAGCCCTCAACATAACCCTAACCCTAGGTCCAATCGGAACCCTAACCGGATCTCTAACCCTAGTCCTCAACCTAACCCTAACCCTAGGTCCAATCGGAACCCTAACCGGATCTGTATACCTAGCCCTCAACATAACCCTAACCGTAGGTCCAATCGGAAACCTAACCGGATCTCTAACCCTAGCCCTCAACAGAACCCTAACCCTACGTCCAATCGGAACCCTAACCGGATCTCTAACCCTAACCCTCAACATAACCCTAACCCTAGGTCCAATCGGATCCCTAACCTGATCTCTAACCCTAGCCCTCAATATAACCCTAACCCTAGGTCCAATCGGAACCCTAACCGGATCTCTAACCCTAGCCCTCAACACAACGCTAACCCTGCGTCCAACCGTAACCCTTACCGGATCTCTAACCCTAGCCCTCAACATAACCCTAACCCTAGGTCCAATCGGAACCCTAACCGGATCTCTAACCCTAGCCCTCAACACAACGCTAACCCTGGGACCAATCGTAAACCTTACCGGATCTCTAACCCTAGCCCTCAACATAACCCTAACCCTAGGTCCAATCGGAACCCTAACCGAATCCCTAACCCTAGGCCTCAACATAACCCTAACCCTAGGACCAATCCGAACCCTAACCGGATCTCTACCCCTCGCCCTCAACATAACCCTAACCCTAGGTCCAATCGGAACCCTAAACGAAACTCTAACCCTAGCCCTCAACATAACCCTAACCCGAGGTCCAATCGGAACCCTAACCGGATCTCGAACCCTAGCCCTACACATAACCCTAACCCTAGGTCCAATGGGAACCCTAACCGGATCTCTAACCCTAGCCCTCAACATAACCCTAACCCTAGGTCCAATCGGAACCCTAAACGGAACTCTAACCCTAGACCTCAACATAACCCTAACCCTAGGTCCAGTCGGAATCATAACCGGAACTCTAACAGTAGCCCTCAACACAACACTAACCCTGGGTCCAATCGTAACCCTTACCGGATCTCTAACCCTAGCCCTTAACATAACCCTAACCCTAGGTCGAATCGGAACCCTAACCGGGTCTGTATACCTAGCCGTCAACATAACCCTAACCCTAGGTCCAATCAGAACCCTAACCGGATTCCTAACCCTAGCCCTCAACATAACCCTAACCCTAGGACCAATCCGAACCCTAACCGGATCTCTACCCCTCGTCCTCAACAAAACCCTAACCCGAGGTCCAATCGGAACCCTAACCGGATCTCTAAACCTAGCCCTCAACATGACCCTAACCCGAGGTCCAATCGGAACCCTAACCGGGTCTGTAAACCTAGCCCTCAACATAACCCTAACCCTAGGTCCAATCGGAACCCTAACCGGAACCCTAACCCTAGCCCTCAACATAACCCTAACCGTAGGACCAATCTGAACCCTAACCGGATCTCTACCCCTCGCCCTCAACATAACCCTAACCCGAGGTCCAATCGGAACCCTAACCGGATCTCTAAACCTAGCCCTCAACATAACCCTAACCCGAGGTCCAATCGGAACCCTAACCGGATCTCTAAACCTAGCCCTCAACATAACCCTAACCCTAGGTCCAATCGGAACCCTAACCGGATCTCTAACCCTAGCCCTCAACATAACCCTAACCCTATGTCCAGTCGGAACCCTAACCGGAACTCTAACCCTAGCCCTCAAAATAACCCTAACCCAAGGTCCAATCGGAACCCTAACCGGATATCTATCCCTAGCCCTCAACATAACCCTAACCCTAGGTCCAATCGGAACCCTAACCTGATCTGTATACATAGACCTCAACATAACCCTAACCCTAGGTCCAATCGTAAACCTAACCGGTTCTCTAACCCTAGCCCTCAACATAACCCTAACCCTAGGTACAATCGGAACTCTAACCGGATCTCTAACCCTAGCCCTCAACATAAACCTAACCCTAGGTCCAATCGAAACCCTAACCGGATCTGTATACCTAGCCCTCAACATAACCCTAACCCTAGGTCCAATCGGAAACCTCACCGTATCTCTAACCCTAGCCCTCTACATAACCCTAACCCTAGGTCCAATCGGAACCCTAACCGGATATCTAACCCTAGCCCTCAATATAACCCTAACCCTAGGTCCAATCGGAACCCTAAACGGATATCTAACCCTAGCCCTCAACATAACCCTAACCCTAGGTCCAATCGGAACCCTAAACGGAACTCTAACACTAGCCCTCAACATAACCATAACCCTAGGTCCAATCGGAACCCTAAACGGATCTCTAACCCTAGCCCTCAACATAACCCTAACCCTAGGATCAATCGGAACCCTTAACGGATATCTAACCCTAGCCCTCAACATAACCCTAACCCTAGGTCCAATCGGAACCCTAACCGGGTCTGTAAACCTAGCCCTCAACATAACCCTAACCCTAGGTCCAATCGGAACCCTAACCGGATCCCTAACCTTAGCCCTCAACATAACCCTAACCCTAGGAACAATCCGAACCCTAACCGGATCTCTACCCCTCGCCCTCAACATAACCCTAACCCGAGGTCCAATCGGAACCCTAACCGGATCCCGAACCCTCGCCCTCAACATAACCCTAACCCGAGGTCCAATCGGAACCCTAACCGGATCTCTAAACCTAGGCCTCAACATAACCCTAACCCTAGGACCAATCGGAACCCTACATGGATATCTAAACCTAGCCCTCAACGTAACCCTAACCCTAGGTCCAATCGGAACCCTAACCGGATCTGTATACCTAGCCCTCAACATAACCCTAACCCTAGGTCCAATCGGAAACCTAACCGGATCTCCAACCCTAGCCCTCAACATAACCCTTACCCTACGTCCAATCGGAACCCTAACCGGATCTCTAACCCTAGCCCTCAATATAACACTAACCCTAGGTCCAATCGGAACCCTAACCGGATATCTAACCCTAGCCCTCAACATAACCCTAACCCTAGGTCCAATCGGAACCCTAAACGGAACTCTAACCCTAGACCTCAACATAAACCTAACCCTAGGTCCAATTGGAAAACCAAATGGATATCTAACCCTATCCCTCAACATAACCCTAACCCTAGGTCCAATAGGAACCCTACCAGGAACTCTACCCCTCGCCCTCAACATAACCCTAACCCTAGATCCAATCGGAACCCTAACCGGGTCTGTATACCTAGCCCTCAACATAACCCTAACCCTAGGTCCAATCGGAACCCTAACCGGATCCCTAACCCTAGCCGTCAACATAACCCTAACCCTAGGACCAAATAACCCTAACCGGATCTCTAACCCTCGCCCTAAACATAACCCTAACCCGAGGTCTAATCTGAACCCTAACCGGATCTCTAAACCTAGCCCTCAACATAACCCTAACCCTAGGTCCAATCGGAACCCTAACTGGATCTCTAACCCTAGCCCTCAACATAACCCTAACCCTAGGACCAATCGGAACCCTAAATTGATATCTAACCCTAGCCCTCAACATAACCCTAACCCTAGGTCCAATCGGAACCCTAACCGGATATCTAACCCTAGCCCTCAACATAACCCTAACCCTAGGTCCAATTGGAACCCTAACAGGATCTCTACCCCTCGCCCTCAACATAACCCTAACCCTAGGTCCAATCGAAACCCTAACCGGGTCTGTAAACCTAGCCCTCAACATAACCCTAACCCTAGGTCCAGTCGGAACCCTAACCGGAACTCTAACCCTAGCCCTCAAAATAACCCTAACCCAAGGTCCAATCGGAACCCTAACCGGATCTCTAACCCTAGCTCTCAACATAACCCTAACCCTAGGTCCAATCGGAATCCTAACCGGATCTGTATACATAGACCGCAACATAACCCTAACCCTAGGTCCAATCGGAACCCTAACCGGATCTCTAACCCTAGCCCTCAACATAACCCTAACCCTAGGTCCATTCGGAACCCTAACCGGATCTGTATACCTAGCCCTCAACATAACCCTAACCCTAGGTCCAATCGGAACCCTAACCGGAACGCTAAACCTAGCCCTCAAAATAACCCTAACCCTAGGTCCAATCGGAACCCTAACCGGAACTCTAACCCTAGCCCTCAACATAACCCTAACCCTAGGTCCAATCGAAACCCTAACCGGATATCCATCCCTAGCCCTCAACATAACCCTAACCCTAGGTCCAATCGAAACCCTAATAGGATCTCTAACCCTAGCCCTCAACATAACCCTAACCCTAGGTCCAATCGGAACCCTAAATGGATATCTAACCCTAGCCCTCAACGTAACCATTAACCCTAGGTCCAATCAGAACCCTAACCGGATATCTAACCCTAGCCCTCAACATAACCCTAACCCTAGGTCCAATCGGAACCCTAACAGGATCTCTACCCCTCGTCCTCAACATAACCCTAAACCTAGGTCCAATCGGAACCCTAACCGGATCTCTAACCCTAGCCCTCAACATAACCCTAACCCTACGTCCAATCGGAACCCTAACCGGATCTCTAACCCTAGCCCTCAACATAACCCTAAGTCTAGGTCCAATCGGAACCCTAACCAGATCTCTAACCCTAGTCCTCAACCTAACCCTAACCCTAGGTCCAATCGGAACCCTAACCGGATCTCTAACCCTAGCCCTCAACATAACGCTAAACCTAGGTCCAATCGGAACACTAACCGGATCTGTATACCTAGCCCTCAACATAACGCTAACCCTAGGTCCAATCGGAAACCTAACCGGATCTCTAACACTAGCCCTCAACATAACCCTAACCCTAGGTCCAATCGAAACCGTAACCGGACCACTAACCCTAACCCTCAACATAACCCTAACCCTAGGTCCAATCGGAACCCTAACCTGATCTCTAACCCTAGCCCTCAACATAACCCTAACCCTAGGTCCAATCGTAAACCCAACCGGTTCTCTAACCCTAGCCCTCAACACAACGCTAACCCTGGGACCAATCGTAACCCTTACCGGATCTCTAACCCTAGCCCTCAACATAAACCTAACCCTAGTTCCAATCGGAACCCTAACCGGGTCTGTATACCTAGCCGTCAACATAACCCTAACCCTAGGTCCAATCGGAACCCTAACCGGATCCCTAACCCTAGGCCTCAACATAACCCTAACCCTAGGACCAATCCGAACTCTAACCGGATCTCTGCCCTCGCCCTATACATAACCCTAACCCGAGGTCCAATCGGAACCCTAACCGGATCTCTAAACCTAGCCCTCAACATAACCCTAACCCTAGGACCAATCGGAACCCTACATGGATATCTAAACCTAGCCCTCAACGTAACCCTAACCCTAGGTCCAATCGGAACCCTAACCGGATATCTAAACATAGCCCTCAACATAACCCTAACCCTAGGTCCAATCGGTTCCCTAACAGGATCTCTACCCCTCTTCCTCAACATAACCCTACCCTAGGTCCAATCGGAACCCTAACCGATCTCTAACCCCAGTCCTCAACATAACCCTAACCCTAGGTCCATTCGGAACCCTAACCGGATCTCTAACCCTAGCCCTCAATATAACACTAACCCTAGGTCCAATCGGAACTCTAAACGGATCTCTAACCCTAACCCTCAACATAACCCTAAACCTAGGTCCAATCGGAACCCTAAACGGAACTCTAACCCTAGCCCTCAACATAAACCTAACCCTAGGTCCAATTGGAAAACCAAATGGATATCTAACCCTAGCCCTCAACATAACCCTAACCCTAGGTCCAATCGGAACCCTACCAGGAACTCTACCCCTCGCCCTTAACATAACCCTAACCCTAGATCCAATCGGAACCCTAACCCGGTCTGTATACCTAGCCCTCAACATAACCCTAACCCTAGGTCCAATCGAAACCCTGACCGGATCCCTAACCCTAGCCGTCAACATAACCCTAACCCTAGGAACAAATAACCCTATCCGGATCTCTAACCCTCGCCCTAAACATAACCCTAACCCGAGGTCCAATCTGAACCCTAACCGGATCTCTAAACCTAGCCCTCAACATAACCCTAACCCTAGGTCCAATCGGAACCCTAACTGGATCTCTAACCCTAGCCCTCAAAATAACCCTAACCCTAGGACCAATCGGAACCCTAAATGGATAGCTAACCCTAGCCCTCAACATAACCCTAACCCTAGGTCCAATTGGAACCCTAACAGGATCTCTACCCCTCGCCCTCAACATAACTCTAACCCTAGGCCCAATCAGAACCCTAACCGGATCTCTAACCCTAGCCCTCAACATAACCCTAATCCTAGGTCCAATCGGAACCCTAACCAGATCTCTAACCCTAGCCCTCAACATAACCCTAACCCTAGGTCCAATCGGAACCCTAACCGGATTTGTATACCTAGCCCTCAACATAACCCTAACCCTAGGTCCAATCGGAAACCTAACCGGATCTCTAACTCTAGCCCTCAACATAACCCTAACCCTAGGTCCAATCGGAACCCTAACCGGATCTTGAACCGTAGCCCTCAACATAACCCTAACCCTAGGTCCAATGGGAACCCTAACCGGATCTCTAACCCTAGCCCTCAACATAACCCTAACCCTAGGTCCAATCGGAACCCTAAACGGAACTCTAACCCTAGACCTCAACATAACCCTAACCCTAGGTCCAGTCGGAATCATAACCGGATCTCTAACCCTAGCCCTCAACACAACACTAACCCTGGGTCCAATCGTAACCCTTACCGGATCTCTAACCCTAGCCCTCAACATAACCCTAACCGTAGGTCGAATCGGAACCCTAACCGGGTCTGTATACCTAGCCGTCAACATAACCCTAACCCTAGGTCCAATCAGAACCCTAACCGGATCCCTAACCCTAGCCCTCAACATAACCCTAACCCTAGGACCAATCCGAACCCTAACCGGATCTCTACCCCTCGCCCTCAACAAAACCCTAACCCAAGGTCCAATCGGAACCCTAACCGGATCTCTAAACCTAGCCCTCAACATAACCCTAACCCGAGGTCCAATCGGAACCCTAACCGTGTCTGTAAACCTAGCCCTCAACATAACCCTAACCCTAGGTCCAATCGGAACCCTAACCGGAACCCTAACCCTAGCCCTCAACATAACCCTAACCCTAGGACCAATCCGAACCCTAACCGGATCTCTACCCTTCGCCCTCAACATAACCCTAACCCGAGGTCCAATCGGAACCCTAACCGGATCTCTAAACCTAGCCCTCAACATAACCCTAACCCGAGGTCCAATCGGAACCCTAACCGGATCTCTAAACCTAGCCCTCAACATAACCCTAACCCTAGGTCCAATCGGAACCCTAACCGGATCTCTAACCCTAGCCCTCAACATAACCCTAACCCTATGTCCAGTCGGAACCCTAACCGGAACTCTAACCCTAGCCCTCAAAATAACCCTAACCCAAGGTCCAATCGGAACCCTAACCGGATATCTATCCCTAGCCCTCAACATAACCCTAACCCTAGGTCCAATCGGAACCCTAACCGGATCTGTATACATAGATCTCAACATAACCCTAACCCTAGGTACAATCGGAACTCTAACCGGATCTCTAACCCTAGCCCTCAACATAACCCTAACCCTAGGTACAATCGGAACTCTAACCGGATCTCTAACCCTAGCCCTCAACATAACCCTAACCCTAGGTCCAATCGGAACCCTAACCTGATCTGTATACCTAGCCCTCAACATAACCCTAACCCTAGGTCCAATCGGAAACCTCACCGGATCTCTAACCCTAGCCCTCAACATAACCTTAACCCTAGGTCCAATCGGAACCCTAACCGGATATCTAAGCCTAGCCCTAAATATAACCCTAACCCTAGGTCCAATCGGAACCCTAAACGGATATCTAACCCTAGCCCTCAACATAACCCTAACCCTAGGTCCAATCGGAACCCTAAACGGAACTCTAACACTAACCCTCAACATAACCATAACCCTAGGTCCAATTGGAACCCTAACCGGATCTCTAACCCTAGCCCTCAACATAACCCTAACCCTAGGACCAATCGGAACCCTTAACGGATATCTAACCCTAGCCCTCAACATAACCCTAACCCTAGGTCCAATCGGAACCCTAAACGGAACTCTAACCCTAGCCCTCAACATAACCCTAACCCTAGGTCCAATCGGAACCCTAACCGGGTCTGTAAACCTAGCCCTCAACATAACCCTAACTCTAGGTCCAATCGGAACCCTAACCGGATCCCTAACCCTAGCCCTCAACATAACCCTAACCCTAGGACCAATCCGAACCCTAACCGGATCTCTACCCCTCACCCTCAACATAACCCTAACCCTAGGTCCAATCGGAACCCTAAACGAAACTCTAACCCTAGCCCTCAACATAACCATAACCCTAGGTCCAATCGGAACCCTAAGCGGATCTCTAACCCTAGCCCTCAACATAACCCTAACCCGAGGTCCAATCGGAACCCTAACCGGATCTGTACACCTAGCCCTCAACATAACCCTAACCCTAGGTCCATTCGGAACCCTAACCGATACTCTAAACCTAGCCCTCAACATAACCTTAACCCTAGGTCCAATCGGAACCCTAACCGGATCTCTAACCCTAGCCCTCAACATAACCCTAACACTAGGTCCAATCAGAACCCTAAACGGAACTCTAACCCTAGCCCGCAACATAACCCTAACCCTAGGTCCAATCGGAACCCTAACCGGGTCTGTAAACCTAGCCCTCAACATAACCCTAACTCTAGGTCCAATCGGTACCCTAACCGTATCCCTAACCCTAGCCCTCAACATAACCCTAACCCTAGGACCAATCTGAACCCTAACCGGATCTCTACCCCTCGCCCTCAACATAATCCTAACCCGAGGTCCAATCGGAACGCTAACCGGATCTCTAAACCTAGCCCTCAACATAACCCTAACCCTAGGTCCAATCGGAACCCTAACCGGATCTCTAATCCTAGCCCTCAACATAACCCTAACCCTAGGTCCAATCGGAACCCTAACCGGATCTCTAACCCTAGCCCTCAACATAACCCTAACCCTACGTCCAATCGGAACCCTAACAGGATCTCTACCCCTCTTCCTCAACATAACCCTAAACCTAGGTCCAATCGGAACCCTAACCGGATCTCTAACCCTAGTCCTCAACCTAACCCTAACCCTAGGTCCAATCGGAACCCTAACCGGATCTGTATACCTAGCCCTCAACATAACCCTAACCGTAGGTCTAATCGGAAACCTAACCGGATATCTAACCCTAGCCCTCAACAGAACCCTAACCCTACGTCTAATCGGAAACCTAACCGGATATCTAACCCTAGCCCTCAACAGAACCCTAACCCTACGTCCAATCGGAACCCTAACCGGATCTCTAACCCTAACCCTCAACATAACCCTAACCCTAGGTCCAATCGGAACCCTAACCGGATCTCTAACCCTAGCCCTCAACACAACGCTAACCCTGGGTCCAACCGTAACCCTTACCGGATCTCTAACCCTAGCCCTCAACATAACCCTAACCCTAGGTCCAATCGGAACCCTAACCGGATCTCTAACCCTAGCCCTCAACACAACGCTAACCCTGGGACCAATCGTAAACCTTACCGGATCTCTAACCCTAGCCCTCAACATAACCCTAACCCTAGGTCCAATCGGAACCCTAACCGAATCCCTAACCCTAGGCCTCAACATAACCCTAACCCTAGGACCAATCCGAACCCTAACCGGATCTCTACCCCTCGCCCTCAACATAACCCTAACCCTAGGTCCAATCGGAACCCTAAACGAAACTCTAACCCTAGCCCTCAACATAACCATAACCCTAGGTCCAATCGGAACCCTAACCGGATCTCTAACCCTAGCCCTCAACATAACCCTAACCCTAGGTCCAATAGGAACCCTAACCGGATCTCTAACCCTAGCCCTCAACATAACCCTAACCCGAGGTCCAATCGGAACCCTAACCGGATCTGTATACCTAGCCCTCAACATAACCCTAACCCTAGGTCCAACTGGAACCCTAACCGATTCTCTAAACCTAGCCCTCAACATAACCTTAACCCTAGGTCCAATCGGAACCCTAACCGGATCTCTAACCCTAGCCCTCAACATAACCCTAACACTAGGTCCAATCAGAACCCTAAACGGAACTCTAACCCTAGCCCGCAACATAACCCTAACCCTAGGTCCAATCGGAACCCTAACCGGGTCTGTAAACCTAGCCCTCAACATAACCCTAACTCTAGGTCCAATCGGAACCCTAACCGTATCCCTAACCCTAGCCCTCAACATAACCCTAACCCTAGGACCAATCTGAACCCTAACCGGATCTCTACCCCTCGCCCTCAACATAATCCTAACCCGAGGTCCAATCGGAACGCTAACCGGATCTCTAAACCTAGCCCTCAACATAACCCTAACCCTAGGTCCAATCGGAACCCTAACCGGATCTCTAACCCTAGCCCTCAACATAACCCTAACCCTAGGACCAATCGGAACGCTAAATGGATATCTAACCCTTCCCCTCAACGTAACCCTAACCCTAGGTCCAATCGGAACCCTAACCGGATCTCTAACCCTAGCCCTCAACATAACCCTAACCCTAGGTCCAATCGGAACCCTAACCGGATCTCTAACCCTAGCCCTCAACATAACCCTAACCCTACGTCCAATCGGAACCCTAACAGGATCTCTACCCCTCTTCCTCAACATAACCCTAAACCTAGGTCCAATCGGAACCCTAACCGGATCTCTAACCCTAGCCCTCAACATAACCCTAACCCTAGGTCCAATCGGAACCCTAACCGGATCTCTAACCCTAGCCCTCATCATAACCCTAACCGTACGTCCAATCGTAACCCTAACCGGATCTCTAACCCTAGCCCTCAACAAAACCCTAACCCTAGCTCCAATCGGAACTCTAACCGGATCTCTAACCCTAGCCCTCAACATAACCCTAACCCTAGGTCTAATTGTAACCCTAACCGGATCTCTATCCCTATACCTATACATAACCCTAACCCTAGGTCCAATCGGAACCCTAACCGGATCTCTAACCCTAGCCCTCAACATAACCCTAACCCTAGGTCCAATCGTAACCCTAACCGGATCTCTAACCCTAGCGCTCAACATAACCCTAACCCTAGGTCCAATCGGAACCCTAACCGGATCTCTAACCCTAGCCCTCAACATAACCCTAACCCTAGGTCCAATCGGAACCCTACCGGATCTCTACCCCTAGCCCTCAACATAACCCTAACCCTAGGTCCAATCGTAACCCTAACCGAATCTCTAACCCTAGCCTTCAACATAACCCTAACCCTAAGTCTAATCGTAACCCTAACCGGATCTCTATCTCTAGCCCTACACATAACCCTAACCCTAGGTCCAATCGGAACCCTAACCGTATCTCTAACCCTAGCCCTCAACATAACACTAACCCTAGGTCTAATAGGAACCCTAACCTCATCTCTAACATTAGCCCTCAACATAACCCTAACCCTAGGTCCAATCGGAACCCTAACCGGATCTCTAACCCTAGCCCTCAACATAACCCTAACCCTAGGTCCAATCGGAACCCTAACCGGATCTCTAACCCTAGCCCTACACATAACGCTAACCCTAGGTCCAATCGGAACGCTAACCGGATCTCTAACCCTAGCCCTCAGCATAACCGTAACCCTATGTCGATTCAGAACCCTAACCGGATCTCAAACCCTAATCCTCAACATAACCCTAACCCTAGGTCCAATCGGAACCCTGTCAGGATCTCTAACCCTAGCCCTCATCATAACCCTAACCGTAGGTCCAATCGTAACCCTAACCGGATCTCTAACCCTAGCCCTCAACATAACCCTAACCCTAGCTCCAATCGGAACCCTAACCGGATCTCTAACCCTAGCCCTCAACATAACCCTAACCCAAGGTCCAATCGGAACCCTAACCGGATCTATAACCCTAGCCCTCAATATAACCCTAACCCTAGGTCCAATCGGAACCCTAACCTGATCTCTAGCCCTAGCCCTAAACATAACGCTAACCCTAGGTCCAATCGGAACCCTAACCGGAACTCTACCCCTAGCCCTACACATAACCCTAACCCTAGGTTCAATCGGAACCCTAACCAGATCTCTAAACCTAACCCTCAACATATCCCTAACCCTAGGTCGATTCGGAACCCTAACCGGTCTCTAACCCTAGCCCTCAACATAACCCTAACCCTAGGTCCAATCGGAACCCTAACAGGATCTCTAACCCTAGCCCTCAATATAACCCTAACCCTAGGTCCAATCGGAACCCTAACCTGATCTCTAGCCCTAGCCCTAAACATAACCCTAACCCTAGGTCCAATTGGAAACCTAACCGGAACTAAAACCCTAGCCTTCAACATAATCCTAACCCTAGGTTCCATGGGAACCCTAACCGGATATCTAATACTAGCCCTCAACAGAACCCTATCCCTAGGTCCAATCGGAACCGTAACCGGATTTCTAACCCAAGCCCTCAACAAAACCCTATCCCTAGGTCCAATCGGAACCCTAACCGGATCTCTAACCCTAGCCCTCAACATAACCCAAACCCTAGGTCCAATCGTAAGCCTAACCGGATCTCTAACCCTAGCCCTCAACATAACCCTAACCCTAGCTCCAATCTGAACCCTAAACGGATCTCTAACCCTAGCCCTCAACATAACCATAACCCTAGGTCCAATCGGAACCCTAATCGGATCTCTAACCCTAGCCCTCAACATAACCCTAACCCTAGGTCCAATAGGAACCCTAACCGGATCTCTAACCCTAGCCCTCAACATAACCCTAACCCGAGGTCCAATCGGAACCCTAACCGGATCTGTATACCTAGCCCTCAACATAACCCTAACCCTAGGTCCCTTCGGAACCCTAACCGATTCTCTAAACCTAGCCCTCAACATAACCTTAACCCTAGGTCCAATCGGAACCCTAACCGGATCTCTAACCCTAGCCCTCAACATAACCCTAACACTAGGTCCAATCAGAACCCTAAACGGAACTCTAACCCTAGCCCGCAACATAACCCTAACCCTAGGTCCAATCGGAACCCTAACCGGGTCTGTAAACCTAGCCCTCAACATAACCCTAACTCTAGGTCCAATCGGAACCGTAACCGTATCCCTAACCCTAGCCCTCAACATAACCCTAACCCTAGGACCAATCTGAACCCTAACCGGATCTCTACCCCTCGCCCTCAACATAATCCTAACCCGAGGTCCAATCGGAACGCTAACCGGATCTCTAAACCTAGCCCTCAACATAACCCTAACCCTAGGTCCAATCGGAACCCTAACCGGATCTCTAACCCTAGCCCTCAACATAACCCTAACCCTAGGACCAATCGGAACGCTAAATGGATATCTAACCCTTCCCCTCAACGTAACCCTAACCCTAGGTCCAATCGGAACCCTAACCGGATCTCTAACCCTAGCCCTCAACATAACCCTAACCCTAGGTCCAATCGGAACCCTAACCGGATCTCTAACCCTAGCCCTCAACATAACCCTAACCCTAGGTCCAATCGGAACCCTAACCGGATCTCTAACCCTAGTCCTCAACCTAACCCTAACCCTAGGTCCAATCGGAACCCTAACCGGTTCTCTAACCCTAGCCCTCAACACAACGCTAACCCTGGGACCAATCGTAAACCTTACCGGATCTCTAACCCTAGCCCTCAACATAACCCTAACCCTAGGTCCAATCGGAACCCTAACCGGGTCTGTATACCTAGCCGTCAACATAACCCTAACCCTAGGTCCAATCGGAACCCTAACCGAATCCCTAACCCTAGGCCTCAACATAACCCTAACCCTAGGACCAATCCGAACTCTAACCAGATCTCTGCCCCTCGCCCTATACATAACCCTAACCCGAGGTCCAAACGGAACCCTTACCGGATCTCAAAACCTAGCCCTCAACTTAACCCTAACCCTAGGACCAATCGGAACCCTACATGGATATCTAAACCTAGCCCTCAACGTAACCCTAACCCTAGGTCCAATCGGAACCCTAACCGGATATCTAAACATAACCCTCAACATAACCCTAACCCTAGGTCCAATCGGTACCCTAACAGGATCTCTACCCCTCTTCCTCAACATAACCCTAACCCTAGGTCCAATCGGAACCCTAACCGGATCTCTAACCCCAGCCCTCAACATAACCCTAACCCTAGGTCCAATCGGAACCCTAACCGGATCTCTATCCCTTGCCCTCCACATAACCCTAACCCTAGGTCCAATCGGAACCCTAACCGGATCTCTAACCCTAGCCCTCAACATAACCCTAACGCTAGGTCCAATCGGAACCCTAACCGGATCTGTATACCTAGCCCTCAACATAACCCTAACCCTAGGTCCAATCGGAAACCTAACCAGACCTCTAACCCTAGCCCTCAACATAACCCTAACCCTAGGTCCAATCGGAACCCTAAACGGAACTCTAACCCTAGCCCTCAACATAACCATAACCCTAGGTCCAATCGGAACCCTAACCGGATAAATAACCCTAGCTCTCAACATAACCCTAACCCTAGGTCCAGTCGGAACCCTAAACGGATATCTAAACCTAGCCCTCAACATAACCCTAACCCTAGGTCCAATCGGAACCCTAACCTGATCTCTAACCCTAGCCCTCAACATAACCCTAACCCTAGGTCCAATCGGAACCCTAACCGGATTTCTAACACTAGCCCTACACGTAGCCCTAACCCTAGGTCCAATCGGAACCCTAACCGGATCTCTAACCCTAGCCCTCAGCATAACCGTAACCCTAGGTCGATTCGGAACCCTAACCGGATCTCAAACCCTAGCCCTCAACATAACCCTAACCCTAGGTCCAATCGGAACCCTATCCGGATCTCTAACCCTAGCCCTCATCATAACCCTAACCGTACGTCCAATCGTAACCCTAACCGGATCTCTAACCCTAGCCCTCAACAAAACCCTAACCCTAGCTCCAATCGGAACTCTAACCGGATCTCTAACCCTAGCCCTCAACATAACCCTAACCCTAGGTCTAATTGTAACCCTAACCGGATCTCTATCCCTATACCTATACATAACCCTAACCCTAGGTCCAATCGGAACCCTAACCGGATCTCTAACCCTAGCCCTCAACATAACCCTAACCCTAGGTCCAATCGTAACCCTAACCGGATCTCTAACCCTAGCGCTCAACATAACCCTAACCCTAGGTCCAATCGGAACCCTAACCGGATCTCTAACCCTAGCCCTCAACATAACCCTAACCCTAGGTCCAATCGGAACCCTACCGGATCTCTACCCCTAGCCCTCAACATAACCCTAACCCTAGGTCCAATCGTAACCCTAACCGAATCTCTAACCCTAGCCTTCAACATAACCCTAACCCTAAGTCTAATCGTAACCCTAACCGGATCTCTATCTCTAGCCCTACACATAACACTAACCCTAGGTCCAATCGGAACCCTAACCGTATCTCTAACCCTAGCCCTCAACATAACACTAACCCTAGGTCTAATAGGAACCCTAACCTCATCTCTAACATTAGCCCTCAACATAACCCTAACCCTAGGTCCAATCGGAACCCTAACCGGATCTCTAACCCTAGCCCTCAACATAACCCTAACCCTAGGTCCAATCGGAACCCTAACCGGATCTCTAACCCTAGCCCTACACATAACGCTAACCCTAGGTCCAATCGGAACGCTAACCGGATCTCTAACCCTAGCCCTCAGCATAACCGTAACCCTATGTCGATTCAGAACCCTAACCGGATCTCAAACCCTAATCCTCAACATAACCCTAACCCTAGGTCCAATCGGAACCCTGTCAGGATCTCTAACCCTAGCCCTCATCATAACCCTAACCGTAGGTCCAATCGTAACCCTAACCGGATCTCTAACCCTAGCCCTCAACATAACCCTAACCCTAGCTCCAATCGGAACCCTAACCGGATCTCTAAACCTAGCCCTCAACATAACCCTAACCCAAGGTCCAATCGGAACCCTAACCGGATCTATAACCCTAGCCCTCAATATAACCCTAACCCTAGGTCCAATCGGAACCGTAACCGGATTTCTAACCCTAGCCCTCAACAAAACCCTATCCCTAGGTCCAATCGGAACCCTAACCGGATCTCTAACCCTAGCCCTCAACATAACCCAAACCCTAGGTCCAATCGTAAGCCTAACCGGATCTCTAACCCTAGCCCTCAACATAACCCTAACCCTAGGTCCAATCGGAACCTTGACCGGATCTCTAACCCTAACCCTCAACACAACCCTAACCCTAGCTCCAATCTGAACCCTAAACGGATCTCTAACCCTAGCCCTCAACATACCCCTAACCCTAGCTCCAATCTGAACCCTAACCGGATCTCTAACCCTAGCCCTCAACATAACCCTAACCCTAGCTCCAATCTGAACCGTAACCGGATCTCTAACCCTAGCCCTCAACATAACCCTAACCCTAGATCCAATCGGAACTCTAACGGGATCTCTAACCTAGCCCTCAACATAACCCTAACCCTAGCTCCAATCTGAACCCTAAACGGATCTCTAACCCTAGCCCTCAACATAACCCTAACCCTATGTCCAATCGGAACCCTAACCGGATCTCTAACCTAGCCCTCAACATAACCCTAACCCTAGCTCCAATCTGAACCCTAACCGGATCTCTAACCCTAGCCCTCAACATAACCCTAACCCTAGATCCAATCGGAACTCTAACGGGATCTCTAACCCTAGACTTCAACATAATCCTAACCCTAGGTCCAATGGGAACCTGATGCGGATATCTAACACTAGCCCTCAACATAACCCTAACCCTAGGTCCAATCGGAACCCTAACCGGATCTCTAACCCTAGCCCTCAACATAACCCTAACCCTAGGTCCAATCGGAACCTTAACCGGATCTCTAACCCTAGCCCTCAACATAACCCTAACCCTAGGTCCAATGGGAACCCTAACCGGATCTCTAGCCCTAGCCCTCAACATAACCCTAACCCTAGGTCCAATCGCAACCCTAACCTGATCTCTAACATTAGCCCTCTACATAACCCTATCCCTAGGTCCAATCGGAACCCTAACCGGATCTCTAACCCTAGCCCTCAACATAACCCTAACACTAGGTCCAATCGGAACCCTAACCGGATCTCTAACACTAGCCCTACACATAGCCCTAACCCTAGGTCCAATCGGAACCCTAAACGGATCTCTAACCCTAGCCCTCAGCATAACCGTAACCCTAGGTCGATTCGGAACCCTAACCGGATCTCAAACCCTAGCCCTCAACATAACCCTAACCCTAGGTCCAATCGAAACCCTAACCGGATCTCTAACCCTAGCCCTCAACATATAACTAACCCTAGGTCCAATCGGAACCCTAACCGGATCTCTACCCCTAGCCCTCAACATAACCCTAACCCTAGGTCCAATCGTAACCCTAACCGGATCTCTAACCCTAGCCTTCAACATAACCCTAACCCTAGGTCTAATCGTAACCCTAACCGGATCTCTAACTCTAGCCCTACACATAACCCTAACCCTAGGTCCAATCGGAACCCTAACCGGATCTCTAACCCTAGCCCTCAACATAACACTAACCCTAGGTCTAATAGGAAACCTAACCTGATCTCTAACATTAGCCCTCAACATAACCCTAACCCTAGGTCCAATCGGAACCCTAACCGGATCTCTAACCCTAGCCCTCAACATAACCCTAACCCTAGGTCCAATCGGAACCCTAACCGGATATCTAAGCCTAGCCCTCAATATAACCCTAACCCTAGGTCCAATCGGAACCCTAAACGGATATCTAACCCTAGCCCTCAACATAACCCTAACCCTAGGTCCAATCGGAACCCTAAACGGAACTCTAACACTAACCCTCAACATAACCATAACCCTAGGTCCAATCGGAACCCTAACCGGACCTCTAACCCTAGCCCTCAACATAACCCTAACCCTAGGACCAATCGGAACCCTTAACGGATATCTAACCCTATCCCTCAACATAACCCTAACCCTAGGTCCAATCGGAACCCTAAACGGAACTCTAACCCTAGCCCTCAACATAACCCTAACCCTAGGTCCTATCGGAACCCTAACTGGGTCTGTAAACCTAGCCCTCAACATAACCCTAACTCTAGGTCCAATCGGAACCCTAACCGGATCCCTAACCCTAGCCCTCAACATAACCCTAACCCTAGGACCAATCCGAACCCTAACCGGATCTCTACCCCTCGCCCTCAACATAACCCTAACCCTAGGTCCAATCGGAACCCTAAACGAAACTCTAACCCTAGCCCTCAACATAACCATAACCCTAGGTCCAATCGGAACCCTAACCGGATCTCTAACCCTAGCCCTCAACATAACCCTAACCCTAGGTCCAATAGGAACCCTAACCGGATCTCTAACCCTAGCCCTCAACATAACCCTAACCCGAGGTCCAATCGGAACCCTAACTGGATCTGTATGCCTAGCCCTCAACATAACCCTAACCCTAGGTCCATTCGGAACCCTAACCGATTCTCTAAACCTAGCCCTCAACATAACCTTAACCCTAGGTCCAGTCGGAACCCTAACCGGATATCTAACCCTAGCCCTCAACATAACCCTAACACTAGGTCCAATCAGAACCCTAAACGGAACTCTAACCCTAGCCCGCAACATAACCCTAACCCTAGGTCCAATCGGAACCCTAACCGGGTCTGTAAACCTAGCCCTCAACATAACCCTAACTCTAGGTCCAATCGGAACCCTAACCGGATCTCTACCCCTCGCCCTCAACATAATCCTAACCCGAGGTCCAATCGGAACGCTAACCGGATCTCTAAACCTAGCCCTCAACATAACCCTAACCCTAGGTCCAATCGGAACCCTAACCGGATCTCTAACACTAGCCCTCAACATAACCCTAACCCTAGGACCAATCGGAACGCTAAAGGATATCTAACCCTTCCCCTCAACGTAACCCTAACCCTAGGTCCAATCGGAACCCTAACCGGATCTCTAACCCTAGCCCTCAACATAACCCTAACCCTAGGTCCAATCGGAACCCTAACCGGATCTCTAACCCTAGCCCTCAACATAACCCTAACCCTACGTCCAATCGGAACCCTAACAGGATCTCTACCCCTCTTCCTCAACATAACCCTAAACCTAGGTCCAATCGGAACCCTAATCGGATCTCTAACCCTAGCCCTCAACATAACCCTAACCCTAGGTCCAATCGGAACCCTAACCGGATCTCTAACCCTAGTCCTCAACCTAACCCTAACCCTAGGTCCAATCGGAACCCTAACCGGATCTGTATACCTAGCCCTCAACATAACCCTAACCGTAGGTCCAATCGGAAACCTAACCGGATCTCTAACCCTAGCCCTCAACAGAACCCTAACCCTACGTCCAATCGGAACCCTAACCGGATCTCTATCCCTAACCCTCAACATAACCCTAACCCTAGGTCCAATCGGATCCCTAACCTGATCTCTAACCCTAGCCCTCAATATAACCCTAACCCTAGGTCCAATCGTAACCCTAACCGGATCTCTAACCCTAGCCCTCAACACAACGCTAACCCTGGGTCCAACCGTAACCCTTACCGGATCTCTAACCCTAGCCCTCAACATAACCCTAACCCTAGGTCCAATCGGAACCCTAACCGGATCTCTAACCCTAGCCCTCAACACAACGCTAACCCTGGGACCAATCGTAAACCTTACCGGATCTCTAACCCTAGCCCTCAACATAACCCTAACCCTAGGTCCAATCGGAACCCTAACCGGGTCTGTATACCTAGCCGTCAACATAACCCTAACCCTAGGTCCAATCGGAACCCTAACCGAATCCCTAACCCTAGGCCTCAACATAACCCTAACCCTAGGACCAATCCGAACCCTAACCGGATCTCTACCCCTCGCCCTCAACATAACCCTAACCCTAGGTCCAATCGGAACCCTAAACGAAACTCTAACCCTAGCCCTCAACATAACCATAACCCTAGGTCCAATCGGAACCCTAACCGGATCTCTAACCCTAGCCCTCAACATAACCCTAACCCTAGGTCCAATAGGAACCCTAACCGGATCTCTAACCCTAGCCCTCAACATAACCCTAACCCGAGGTCCAATCGGAACCCTAACCGGATCTGTATACCTAGCCGTCAACATAACCCTAACCCTAGGTCCATTCGGAACCCTAACCGATTCTCTAAACCTAGCCCTCAACATAACCTTAACCCTAGGTCCAATCGGAACCCTAACCGGATCTCTAACCCTAGCCCTCAACATAATCCTAACACTAGGTCCAATCAGAACCCTAAACGGAACTCTAACCCTAGCCCGCAACATAACCCTAACCCTAGGTCCAATCGGAACCCTAACCGGGTCTGTAAACCTAGCCCTCAACATAACCCTAACTCTAGGTCCAATCGGAACCCTAACCGTATCCCTAACCCTAGCCCTCAACATAACCCTAACCCTAGGACCAATCTGAACCCTAACCGGATCTCTACCCCTCGCCCTCAACATAATCCTAACCCGAGGTCCAATCGGAACGCTAACCGGATCTCTAAACCTAGCCCTCAACTTAACCCTAACCCTAGGACCAATCGGAACCCTACATGGATATCTAAACCTAGCCCTCAACATAACCCTAACCCTAGGTCCAATCGGTACCCTAACAGGATCTCTACCCCTCTTCCTCAACATAACCCTAACCCTAGGTCCAATCGGAACCCTAACCGGATCTCTAACCCCAGCCCTCAACATAACCCTAACCCTAGGTCCAATCGGAACCCTAAACGGATCTCTATCCCTTGCCCTCCACATAACCCTAACCCTAGGTCCAATCGGAACCCTAACCGGATCTCTAACCCTAGCCCTCAACATAACCCTAACGCTAGGTCCAATCGGAACCCTAACCGGATCTGTATACCTAGCCCTCAACATAACCCTAACCTTAGGTCCAATCGGAAACCTAACCGGACCTCTAACCCTAGCCCTCAACATAACCCTAACCCTAGGTCCAATCGGAACCCTAAACGGAACTCTAACCCTAGCCCTCAACATAACCATAACCCTAGGTCCAATCGGAACCCTAACCGGATAAATAACCCTAGCCCTCAACATAACCCTAACCCTAGGTCCAGTCGGAACCCTAAACGGATATCTAAACCTAGCCCTCAACATAACCCTAACCCTAGGTCCAATCGGAACCCTAACCTGATCTCTAACATTAGCCCTCAACACAACCCTAACCCTAGGTCCAATCGGAACCCTAACCGTATCTCTAACCCTAGCCCTCAACATAACCCTAACCCTAGGTCCAATCGGAACCCTAACCGTATCTCTAACCCTAGCCCTCATCATAACCCTAACCGTAGGTCCAATCGTAACCCTAACCGGATCTCTAACCCTAGCCCTCAACAAAACCCTAACCCTAGCTCCAATCGGAACTCTAACCGGATCTCTAACCCTAGCCCTCAACATAACCCTAACCCTAGGTCTAATTGTAACCCTAACCGGATCTCTATCCCTATACCTATACATAACCCTAACCCTAGGTCCAATCGGAACCCTAACCGGATCTCTAACCCTAGCCCTCAACATAACCCTAACCCTAGGTCCAATCGTAACCCTAACCGGATCTCTAACCCTAGCGCTCAACATAACCCTAACCCTAGGTCCAATCGGAACCCTAACCGGATCTCTAACCCTAGCCCTCAACATAACCCTAACCCTAGGTCCAATCGGAACCCTACCGGATCTCTACCCCTAGCCCTCAACATAACCCTAACCCTAGGTCCAATCGTAACCCTAACAGAATCTCTAACCCTAGCCTTCAACACAACCCTAACCCTAAGTCTAATCGTAACCCTAACCGGATCTCTATCTCTAGCCCTACACATAACCCTAACCCTAGGTCCAATCGGAACCCTAACCGTATCTCTAACCCTAGCCCTCAACATAACACTAACCCTAGGTCTAATAGGAACCCTAACCTCATCTCTAACATTAGCCCTCAACATAACCCTAACCCTAGGTCCAATCGGAACCCTAACCTCATCTCTAACCCTAGCCCTCAACATAACCCTAACCCTAGGTCCAATCGGAACCCTAAGCGGATCTCTAACCCTAGCCCTACACATAACGCTAACCCTAGGTCCAATCGGAACGCTAACCGGATCTCTAACCCTAGCCCTCAGCATAACCGTAACCCTATGTCGATTCAGAACCCTAACCGGATCTCAAACCCTAACCCTCAACATAACCCTAACCCTAGGTCCAATCGGAACCCTGTCAGGATCTCTAACCCTAGCCCTCCTCATAACCCTAACCGTAGGTCCAATCGTAACCCTAACCGGATCTCTAACCCTAGCCCTCAACATAACCCTAACCCTAGCTCCAATCGGAACCCTAACCGGATCTCTAACCCTAGCCCTCAACATAACCCTAACCCAAGGTCCAATCGGAACCCTAACCGGATCTATAACCCTAGCCCTCAATATAACCCTAACCCTAGGTCCAATCGGAACCCTAACCTGATCTCTAGCCCTAGCCCTAAACATAACGCTAACCCTAGGTCCAATCGGAACCCTAACCGGAACTCTACCCCTAGCCCTACACATAACCCTAACCCTAGGTTCAATCGGAACCCTAACCAGATCTCTAAACCTAACCCTCAACATATCCCTAACCCTAGGTCGATTCGGAACCCTAACCGGTCTCTAACCCTAGCCCTCAACATAACCCTAACCCTAGGTCCAATCGGAACCCTAACAGGATCTCTAACCCTAGCCCTCAATATAACCCTAACCCTAGGTCCAATCGGAACCCTAACCTGATCTCTAGCCCTAGCCCTAAACATAACCCTAACCCTAGGTCCAATCGGAAACCTAACCGGAACTCTACCCCTAGCCCTACACATAACCCTAACCCTATGTCCAATCGGAACCCTAACCTGATCTCTAGCCCTAGCCCTAAACATAACCCTAAACCTAGGTCCAATCGGAACCCTAACCGGAACTCTACCCCTAGCTCTACACATAACCCTTTCCCTAGGTTCAATCGGAACCCTAACCAGATCTCTAAACCTAACCCTTAACATATCCCTAACCCTAGGTCGATTCGGAACCCTAACCGGTCTCTAACACTAGCCCTCAACATAACCCTAACCCTAGATCCAATCGGAACTCTAACGGGATCTCTAACCCTAGCCCTCAACATAACCCTAACCCTAGCTCCAATCGGAACCCTAACCGGATCTCTAACCATAGCCCTCAACGTAACCCTAACCCTAGGTCCAATCGGAACACTAACGGGATCTCTAACCCTAGCCTTCAACATAATCCTAACCCTAGGTTCCATGGGAACCCTAACCGGATATCTAAAACTAGCCCTCAACAGAACCCTATCCCTAGGTGCAATCGGAACCGTAACCGGATTTCTAACCCAAGCCCTCAACAAAACCCTATCCCTAGGTCCAATTGGAACCCTAACCGGATCTCTAACCCTAGCCCTCAACATAACCCAAACCCTAGGTCCAATCGTAAGCCTAACCGGATCTCTTACCCTAGCCCTCAACATAACCCTAACCCTAGCTCCAATCTGAACCCTAAACGGATCTCTAACCCTAGCCCTCAACATAACCCTAACCCTAGCTCCAATCTGAACCCTAACCGGATCTCTAACCCTAGCCCTCAACATAATCCTAACCCTAGCTCCAATCTGAACCCTAACCGGATCTCTAACCCTAGCCCTCAACATAACCCTAACCCTATGTCCAATCGGAACCCTAACCAGATCTCTAACCCTAGCCCTCAACATAACCCTAACCCTAGCTCCAATCTGAACCTTAACCGGATCTCTAATCCTAGCCCTCAACATAACCCTAACCCTAGTCCAATCTGAACCCTAACCGGATCTCTAACCCTAGCCCTCAACATAACCCTAACCCTAGCTACAATCTGAACCCTTACGGGATCTCTAACACTAGCCCTCAACATAATCCTAAACCTTGATCCAATCGGAACTCTAACGGGATCTCTAACCCTAGCCTTCAACATAATCCTAACCCTAGGTCCAATGGGAACCTGATCCGGATATCTAACACTAGCCCTCAACATAACCCTAACCCTAGGTCCAATCGGAACCCTAACCGGATCTCTAACCCTAGCCCTCAACATAACCCTAACACTAGGTACAATCGGAACCTTAACCGGATCTCTAACCCTAGCCCTCAACATAACCCTAACGCTACCTCCAATCGGAACCCTAACCGGATCTCTAACCATTGCCTTCAACGTAACCCTAACCCTAGGTCCAATCGGAACCCTAACGGGATCTCTAACCCTAGCCTTCAACATAATCCTAACCCTAGGTTCCATGGGAACCCTAACCGGATATCTAAAACTAGCCCTCAACAGAACCCTATCCCTAGGCCCAATCGGAACCGTAACCTTATCTCTAACCCTAGCCCTCAACAAAACCCTATCCCTAGGTCCAATCGAAACCCTAACCGAATCTCTAACCCTAGCCCTCAACATAACCCAAACCCTAGGTCCAATCGTAAGCCTAACCGGATCTCTAACACTAGCCCTCAACATAACCCTAACCCTAGGTCCAATCGGAACCTTGACCGGATCTCTAACCCTAACCCTCAACATAACCCTAACCATAGCTCCAATCTGAACCCTAAACGGATCTCTAACCCTAGCCCTCAACATAACCCTAACCCTAGCTCCAATCTGAACCCTAACCGGATCTCTAACCCTAGCCCTCAACATAACCCTAACCCTATGTCCAATCGGAACCCTAACCGGATCTCTAACCCTAGCCCTCAACATAACCCTAACCCTAGCTCCAATCTGATCCTTAACCGGATCTCTAACCCTAGCCCTCAACATAACCCTAACCCTAGCTCCAATCTGAACCCTAACCGGATCTCTAACCCTAGCCCTCAACATAACCCTAACCCTAGCTCCAATCTGAACCCTTACGGGATCTCTAACACTAGCCCTCAACATAACCCTAACCCTAGATCCAATCGGAACTCTAACGGGATCTCTAATCCTATCCTTCAACACAATCCTAACCCTAGGTCCAATGGGAACCTGATCCGGATATCTAACCCTAGCCCTCAACATAACCCTAACCCTAGGTCCAATCGGAACCCTAACCGATTCTCTAAACCTAGCCCTCAACATAACCTTAACCCTAGGTCAATCGGAACCCTAACCGGATCTCTAACCCTAGCCCTCAACATAACCCTAACACTAGGTCCAATCAGAACCCTAAACGGAACTCTAACCCTAGCCCGCAACATAACCCTAACCCTAGGTCCAATCGGAACCCTAACCGGGTCTGTAAACCTAGCCCTCAACATAACCCTAACTCTAGGTCCAATCGGAACCCTAACCGTATCCCTAACCCTAGCCCTCAACATAACCCTAACCCTAGGACCAATCTGAACCCTAACCGGATCTCTACCCCTCGCCCTCAACATAATCCTAACCCGAGGTCCAATCGGAACGCTAACCGGATCTCTAAACCTAGCCCTCAACTTAACCCTAACCCTAGGACCAATCGGAACCCTACATGGATATCTAAACCTAGCCCTCAACATAACCCTAACCCTAGGTCCAATCGGTACCCTAACAGGATCTCTACCCCTCTTCCTCAACATAACCCTAACCCTAGGTCCAATCGGAACCCTAACCGGATCTCTAACCCCAGCCCTCAACATAACCCTAACCCTAGGTCCAATCGGAACCCTAACCGGATCTCTATCCCTTGCCCTCCACATAACCCTAACCCTAGGTCCAATCGGAACCCTAACCGGATCTCTAACCCTAGCCCTCAACATAACCCTAACGCTAGGTCCAATCGGAACCCTAACCGGATCTGTATACCTAGCCCTCAACATAACCCTAACCCTAGGTCCAATCGGAAACCTAACCGGACCTCTAACCCTAGCCCTCAACATAACCCTAACCCTAGGTCCAATCGGAACCCTAAACGGAACTCTAACCCTAGCCCTCAACATAACCATAACCCTAGGTCCAATCGGAACCCTAACCGGATAAATAACCCTAGCCCTCAACATAACCCTAACCCTAGGTCCAGTCGGAACCCTAAACGGATATCTAAACCTAGCCCTCAACATAACCCTAACCCTAGGTCCAATCGGAACCCTAACCTGATCTCTAACATTAGCCCTCAACATAACCCTAACCCTAGGTCCAATCGGAACCCTAACCGTATCTCTAACCCTAGCCCTCAACATAACCCTAACCCTAGGTCCAATCGGAACCCTAACCGGATTTCTAACACTAGCCCTACACGTAGCCCTAACCCTAGGTCCAATCGGAACCCTAACCGGATCTCTAACCCTAGCCCTCAGCATAACCGTAACCATAGGTCGATTCGGAACCCTAACCGGATCTCAAACCCCAGCCCTCAACATAACCCTAACCCTAGGTCCAATCGGAACCCTATCCGGATCTCTAACCCTAGCCCTCATCATAACCCTAACCGTAGGTCCAATCGTAACCCTAACCGGATCTCTAACCCTAGCCCTCAACAAAACCCTAACCCTAGCTCCAATCGGAACTCTAACCGGATCTCTAACCCTAGCCCTCAACATAACCCTAACCCTAGGTCTAATTGTAACCCTAACCGGATCTCTATCCCTATACCTATACATAACCCTAACCCTAGGTCCAATCGGAACCCTAACCGGATCTCTAACCCTAGCCCTCAACATAACCCTAACCCTAGGTCCAATCGTAACCTTAACCGGATCTCTAACCCTAGCGCTCAACATAACCCTAACCCTAGGTCCAATCGGAACCCTAACCGGATCTCTAACCCTAGCCCTCAACATAACCCTAACCCTAGGTCCAATCGGAACCCTACCGGATCTCTACCCCTAGCCCTCAACATAACCCTAACCCTAGGTCCAATCGTAACCCTAACCGAATCTCTAACCCTAGCCTTCAACACAACCCTAACCCTAAGTCTAATCGTAACCCTAACCGGATCTCTATCTCTAGCCCTACACATAACCCTAACCCTAGGTCCAATCGGAACCCTAACCGTATCTCTAACCCTAGCCCTCAACATAACACTAACCCTAGGTCTAATAGGAACCCTAACCTCATCTCTAACATTAGCCCTCAACATAACCCTAACCCTAGGTCCAATCGGAACCCTAACCTCATCTCTAACCCTAGCCCTCAACATAACCCTAACCCTAGGTCCAATCGGAACCCTAACCGGATCTCTAACCCTAGCCCTAGACATAACGCTAACCCTAGGTCCAATCGGAACGCTAACCGGATCTCTAACCCTAGCCCTCAGCATAACCGTAACCCTATGTCGATTCAGAACCCTAACCGGATCTCAAACCCTAACCCTCAACATAACCCTAACCCTAGGTCCAATCGGAACCCTGTCAGGATCTCTAACCCTAGCCCTCCTCATAACCCTAACCGTAGGTCCAATCGTAACCCTAACCGGATCTCTAACCCTAGCCCTCAACATAACCCTAACCCTAGCTCCAATCGGAACCCTAACCGGATCTCTAACCCTAGCCCTCAACATAACCCTAACCCAAGGTCCAATCGGAACCCTAACCGGATCTATAACCCTAGCCCTCAATATAACCCTAACCCTAGGTCCAATCGGAACCCTAACCTGATCTCTAGCCCTAGCCCTAAACATAACGCTAACCCTAGGTCCAATCGGAACCGTAACCGGAACTCTACCCCTAGCCCTACACATAACCCTAACCCTAGGTTCAATCGGAACCCTAACCAGATCTCTAAACCTAACCCTCAACATATCCCTAACCCTAGGTCGATTCGGAACCCTAACCGGTCTCTAACCCTAGCCCTCAACATAACCCTAACCCTAGGTCCAATCGGAACCCTAACAGGATCTCTAACCCTAGCCCTCAATATAACCCTAACCCTAGGTCCAATCGGAACCCTAACCTGATCTCTAGCCCTAGCCCTAAACATAACCCTAACCCTAGGTCCAATCGGAAACCTAACCGGAACTCTACCCCTAGCCCTACACATAACCCTAACCCTAGGTCCAATCGGAATCCTAACCTGATCTCTAGCCCTAGCCCTAAACATAACCCTAAACCTAGGTCCAATCGGAACCCTAACCGGAACTCTACCCCTAGCTCTACACATAACCCTTTCCCTAGGTTCAATCGGAACCCTAACCAGATCTCTAAACCTAACCCTTAACATATCCCTAACCCTAGGTCGATTCGGAACCCTAACCGGTCTCTAACACTAGCCCTGAACATAACCCTAACCCTAGATCCAATCGGAACTCTAACGGGATCTCTAACCCTAGCCCTCAACATAACCCTAACCCTAGCTCCAATCGGAACCCTAACCGGATCTCTAACCATAGCCCTCAACGTAACCCTAACCCTAGGTCCAATCGGAACCCTAACGGGATCTCTAACCCTAGCCTTCAACATAATCCTAACCCTAGGTTCCATGGGAACCCTAACCGGATATCTAAAACTAGCCCTCAACAGAACCCTATCCCTAGGTGCAATCGGAACCGTAACCGGATTTCTAACCCAAGCCCTCAACAAAACCCTATCCCTAGGTCCAATCGGAACCCTAACCGGATCTCTAACCCTAGCCCTCAACATAACCCAAACCCTAGGTCCAATCGTAAGCCTAACCGGATCTCTAACCCTAGCCCTCAACATAACCCTAACCCTAGCTCCAATCTGAACCCAAACGGATATCTAACCCTAGCCCTCAACATAACCCTAACCCTAGCTCCAATCTGAACCCTAACCGGATCTCTAACCCTAGCCCTCAACATAATCCTAACCCTAGCTCCAATCTGAACCCTAACCGGATCTCTAACCCTAGCCCTCAACATAACCCTAACCCTATGTCCAATCGGAACCCTAACCAGATCTCTAACCCTAGCCCTCAACATAACCCTAACCCTAGCTCCAATCTGAACCTTAACCGGATCTCTAATCCTAGCCCTCAACATAACCCTAACCCTAGCTCCAATCTGAACCCTAACCGGATCTCTAACCCTAGCCCTCAACATAACCCTAACCCTAGCTCCAATCTGAACCCTTACGGGATCTCTAACACTAGCCCTCAACATAACCCTAACCCTAGATCCAATCGGAACTCTAACGGGATCTCTAATCCTATCCTTCAACACAATCCTAACCCTAGGTCCAATGGGAACCTGATCCGGATATCTAACCCTAGCCCTCAACATAACCCTAACCCTAGGTCCAATCGGAACTCTAACCGGATCTCTAACCCTAGCCCTCAACATAACCCTAACCCTAGGTCCAATCGGAACCCTACCGGATCTCTACCCCTAGCCCTCAACATAACCCTAACCCTACGTCCAATCGTAACCCTAACCGGATCTCTAACCCTAGCCTTCAACATAACCCTAACCCTAAGTCTAATCGTAACCCTAACCGGATCTCTATCTCTAGCCCTACACATAACCCTAACCCTAGGTCCAATCGGAACCCTAACCGTATCTCTAACCCTAGCCCTCAACATAACACTAACCCTAGGTCTAATAGGAACCCTAACCTCATCTCTAACATTAGCCCTCAACATAACCCTAACCCTAGGTCCAATCGGAACCCTAACCGGATCTCTAACCCTAGCCCTCAACATAACCCTAACCCTAGGTCCAATCGGAACCCTAACCGGATCTCTAACCCTAGCCCTACACATAATGCTAACCCTAGGTCCAATCGGAACGCTAACCGGATCTCTAACCCTAGCCGTCAGCATAACCGTAACCCTAGGTCGATTCAGAACCCTAACCGGATCTCAAACCCTAATCCTCAACATAACCCTAACCCTAGGTCCAATCGGAACCATGTCAGGATCTCTAACCCTAGCCCTCATCATAACCCTAACCGTAGGTCCAATCGTAACTCTAACCGAATCTCTAACCCTAGCCCTCAACATAACCCTAACCCTAGCTCCAATCGGAACCCTAACCGGATCTCTAACCCTAGCCCTCAACATAACCCTAACCCTAGGTCCAATCGGAACCCTAACCGGATCTATAACCCTAGCCGTCAATATAACCCTAACCCTAGGTCCAATCGGAACCCTAACCTGATCTCTAGCCCTAGCCCTAAACATAACGCTAACCCTAGGTCCAATCGGAACCCTAACCGGAACTCTACCCCTAGCCCTACACATAACCCTAACCCTAGGTTCAATCGGAACCCTAACCAGATCTCTAAACCTAACCCTCAACATATCCCTAACCCTAGGTCGATTCGGAACCCTAACCGGTCTCTAACCCTAGCCCTCAACATAACCCTAACCCTAGGTCCAATCGGAACCCTAACAGGATCTCTAACCCTAGCCCTCAATATAACCTTAACCCTAGGTCCAATCAGAACCCTAACCTGATCTCTAGCCCTAGCCCTAAACATAACCCTAACCCTAGGTCCAATCGGAAACCTAACCGGAACTCTACCCCTAGCCCTACACATAACCCTAACCCTAGGTCCAATCGGAACCCTAACCTGATCTCTAGCCCTAGCCCTAAACATAACCCTAAACCTAGGTCCAATCGGAACTCTAACGGGATCTCTAACCCTAGCCCTCAACATAACCCTAACCCTAGCTCCAATCGGAACCCTAACCGGATCTCTAACCATAGCCCTCAATGTAACCCTAACCCTAGGTCCAATCGGAACCCTAACGGGATGTCTAACCCTAGCCTTCAACATAATCCTAACCCTAGGTTCCATGGGAACCCTAACCGGATATCTAAAACTAGCCCTCAACAGAACCCTATCCCTAGGTCCAATCGGAACCGTAACCGGATTTCTAACCCTATCCCTCAACAAAACCCTATCCCTAGGTCCAATCGGAACCCTAACCGGATCTCTAACCCTAGCCCTCAACATAACCCAAACCCTAGGTCCAATCGTAAGCCTAACCGGATCTCTAACCCTAGCCCTCAACATAACCCTAACCCTAGCTTCAATCTGAACCCTAAACGGATCTCTAACCCTAGCCCTCAACATAACCCTAACCCTAGCTCCAATCTGAACACTAACCGGATCTCTAAACCTAGCCCTCAACATAATCCTAACCCTAGCTCCAATCTGAACCCTAACCGGATCTCTAACCCTAGCCCTCAACATAACCCTAACCCTATGTCCAATCGGAACCCTAACCGGATCTCTAACCCTAGCCCTCAACATAACCCTAACCCTAGCTCCAATCTGAACCTTAACCGGATCTCTAATCCTAGCCCTCAACATAACCCTAACCCTAGCTCCAATCTGAACCCTAACCGGATCTCTAACCCTAGCCCTCAACATAACCCTAACCCTAGCTACAATCTGAACCCTTACGGGATCTCTAACACTAGCCCTCAACATAATCCTAAACCTTGATCCAATCGGAACTCTAACGGGATCTCTAACCCTAGCCTTCAACATAATATTAACCCTAGGTCCAATGGGAACATGATCCGGATATCTAACACTAGCCCTCAACATAACCCTAACCCTAGGTCCAATCGAAACCCTAACCGGATCTCTAACCCTAGCCCTCAACATAACCCTAACCCTAGGTCCAATCGGAACCTTAACCGGATCTCTAACCCTAGCCCTCAACATAACCCTAACCCTACCTCCAATCGGAACCCTAACCGGATCTCTAACCATTGCCCTCAACGTAACCCTAACCCTAGGTCCAATCGGAACCCTAACGGGATCTCTAACCCTAGCCTTCAACATAATCCTAACCCTAGGTTCCATGGGAACCCTAACCGGATATCTAAAACTAGCCCTCAACAGAAACCTATCCCTAGGTCCAATCGGAACCGTAACCGGATCTCTAACCGTAGCCCTCAACAAAACCCTATCCCTAGGTCCAATCGGAACCCTAACCGAATCTCTAACCCTAGCCCTCAACATAACCCAAACCCTAGGTCCAATCGTAAGCCTAACCGGATCTCTAACACTAGCCCTCAACATAACCCTAACCCTAGGTCCAATCGGAACCTTGACCGGATCTCTAACCCTAACCCTCAACATAACCCTAACCCTAGCTCCAATCTGAACCCTAAACGGATCTTTAACCCTAGCCCTCAACATAACCCTAACCCTAGCTCCAATCTGAACCCTTACGGGATCTCTAACACTAGCCCTCAACATAACCCTAACCCTAGATCCAATCGGAACTCTAACGGGATCTCTAATCCTATCCTTCAACATAATCCTAACCCTAAGTCCAATGGGAACCTGATCCGGATATCTAACCCTAGCACTCAACATAACCCTAACCCTAGGTCCAATGGGAACCCTAACCGGATATCTAGCCATAGCCCTCAACATAACCCAAACCCTAGGTCCAATCGTAAGCCTAACCGGATCTCTAACCCTAGCCCTCAACATAACCCTAACCCTAGGTCCAATCGGAACCTTGACCGGACCTCTAACCCTAACCCTCAACATAACCCTAACCCTAGCTCCAATCTGAACCCTAACCGGATCTCTAACCCTAGCCCTCAACATAACCCTAACCCTAGCTCCAATCTGAACCCTAACCGGATCTCTAACCCTAGCCCTCAACATAATCCTAACCCTAGCTCCAATCTGAACCCTAACCGGATCTCTAACCCTAGCCCTCAACATAACCCTAACCCTATGTCCAATCGGAACCCTAACCGGATCTCTAACCCTAGCCCTCAACATAACCCTAACCCTAGCTCCAATCTGAACCTTAACCGGATCTCTAATCCTAGCCCTCAACATAACCTTAACCCTAGCTCCAATCTGAACCCTAACCGGATCTCTAACCCTAGCCCTCAACATAACCCTAACCCTAGCTACAATCTGAACCCTTACGGGATCTCTAACACTAGCCCTCAACATAATCCTAAACCTTGATCCAATCGGAACTCTAATGGGATCTCTAACCCTAGCCTTCAACATAATCCTAACCCTAGGTCCAATGGGAACCTGATCCGGATATCTAACCCTAGCCCTCAACATAACCCTAACCCTACCTCCAATCGGAACCCTAACCGGATCTCTAACCATGGCCCTCAACGTAACCCTAACCCTAGGTCCAATCGGAACCCTAACGGGATCTCTAACCCTAGCCTTCAACATAATCCTAACCCTAGGTTCCATGGGAACCCTAACCGGATATCTAAAACTAGCCCTCAACAGAACCCTATCCCTAGGTCCAATCGGAACCGTAACCGGATCTCTAACCCTAGCCCTCAACAAAACCCTATCCCTAGGTCCAATCGAAACCCTAACCGAATCTCTAACCCTAGCCCTCAACATAACCCAAACCCTAGGTCCAATCGTAAGCCTAACCGGATCTCTAACACTAGCCCTCAACATAACCCTAACCCTAGGTCCAATCGGAACCTTGACCGGATCTCTAACCCTAACCCTCAACATAACCCTAACCCTAGCTCCAATCTGAACCCTAAACGGATCTCTAACCCTAGCCCTCAACATAACCCTAACCCTAGCTCCAATCTGAACCCTAACCGGATCTCTAACCCTAGCCCTCAACATAACCCTAACCCTATGTCCAATCGGAACCCTAACCGGATCTCTACCCCTAGCCCTCAACATAACCCTAACCCTAGCTCCAATCTGATCCTTAACCGGATCTCTAACCCTAGCCCTCAACATAACCCTAACCCTAGCTCCAATCTGAACCCTAACCGGATCTCTAACCCTAGCCCTCAACATAACCCTAACCCTAGCTCCAATCTGAACCCTTACGGGATCTCTAACACTAGCCCTCAACATAACCCTAACCCTAGATCCAATCGGAACTCTAACGGGATCTCTAATCCTATCCTTCAACACAATCCTAACCCTAGGTCCAATGGGAACCTGATCCGGATATCTAACCCTAGCCCTCAACATAACCCTAACCCTAGGTCCAATCGGAACCCTAACCGGATCTCTAACCCTAGCCCTCAACATAACCCTAACCCTAGGTCCAATCGGAACCCTACCGGATCTCTACCCCTAGCCCTCAACATAACCCTAACCCTACGTCCAATCGTAACCCTAACCGTATCTCTAACCCTAGCCCTCAACATAACACTAACCCTAGGTCTAATAGGAACCCTAACCTCATCTCTAACATTAGCCCTCAACATAACCCTAACCCTAGGTCCAATCGGAACCCTAACCGGATCTCTAACCCTAGCCCTCAACATAACCCTAACCCTAGGTCCAATCGGAACCCTAAACGGAACTCTAACCCTAGCCCGCAACATAACCCTAACCCTAGGTCCAATCGGAACCCTAACCGGGTCTGTAAACCTAGCCCTCAACATAACCCTAACTCTAGGTCCGATCGGAACCCTAACCGTATCCCTAACCCTAGCCCTCAACATAACCCTAACCCTAGGACCAATCTGAACCCTAACCGGATCTCTACCCCTCGCCCTCAACATAATCCTAACCCGAGGTCCAATCGGAACGCTAACCGGATCTCTAAACCTAGCCCTCAACTTAACCCTAACCCTAGGACCAATCGGAACCCTACATGGATATCTAAACCTAGCCCTCAACATAACCCTAACCCTAGGTCCAATCGGTACCCTAACAGGATCTCTACCCCTCTTCCTCAACATAACCCTAACCCTAGGTCCAATCGGAACCCTAACCGGATCTCTAACCCCAGCCCTCAACATAACCCTACCCTAGGTCCAATCGGAACCCTAACCGGATCTCTATCCCTTGCCCTCCACATAACCCTAACCCTAGGTCCAATCGGAACCCTAACCGGATCTCTAACCCTAGCCCTCAACATAACCCTAACGCTAGGTCCAATCGGAACCCTAACCGGATCTGTATACCTAGCCCTCAACATAACCCTAACCCTAGGTCCAATCGGAAACCTAACCGGACCTCTAACCCTAGCCCTCAACATAACCCTAACCCTAGGTCCAATCGGAACCCTAAACGGAACTCTAACCCTAGCCCTCAACATAACCATAACCCTAGGTCCAATCGGAACCCTAACCGGATAAATAACCCTAGCCCTCAACATAACCCTAACCCTAGGTCCAGTCGGAACCCTAAACGGATATCTAAACCTAGCCCTCAACATAACCCTAACCCTAGGTCCAATCGGAACCCTAACCGTATCTCTAACCCTAGCCCTCAACATAACCCTAACCCTAGGTCCAATCGGAACCCTAACCGGATCTCTAACCCTAGCCCTACACATAATGCTAACCCTAGGTCCAATCGGAACGCTAACCGGATCTCTAACCCTAGCCCTCAGCATAACCGTAACCCTAGGTCGATTCAGAACCCTAACCGGATCTCAAACCCTAATCCTCAACATAACCCTAACCCTAGGTCCAATCGGAACCATGTCAGGATCTCTAACCCTAGCCCTCATCATAACCCTAACCGTAGGTCCAATCGTAACTCTAACCGGATCTCTAACCCTAGCCCTCAACATAACCCTAACCCTAGCTCCAATCGGAACCCTAACCGGATCTCTAACCCTAGCCCTCAACATAACCCTAACCCTAGGTCCAATCGGAACCCTAACCGGATCTATAACCCTAGCCGTCAATATAACCCTAACCCTAGGTCCAATCGGAACCCTAACCTGATCTCTAGCCCTAGCCCTAAACATAACGCTAACCCTAGGTCCAATCGGAACCCTAACCGGAACTCTACCCCTAGCCCTACACATAACCCTAACCCTAGGTTCAATCGGAAACCTAACCAGATCTCTAAACCTAACCCTCAACATATCCCTAACCCTAGGTCGATTCGGAACCCTAACCGGTCTCTAACCCTAGCCCTCAACATAACCCTAACCCTAGGTCCAATCGGAACCCTAACAGGATCTCTAACCCTAGCCCTCAATATAACCTTAACCCTAGGTCCAATCGGAACCCTAACCTGATCTCTAGCCCTAGCCCTAAACATAACCCTAACCCTAGGTCCAATCGGAAACCTAACCGGAACTCTACCCCTAGCCCTACACATAACCCTAACCCTAGGTCCAATCGGAACCCTAACCTGATCTCTAGCCCTAGCCCTAAACATAACCCTAAACCTAGGTCCAATCGGAACTCTAACGGGATCTCTAACCCTAGCCCTCAACATAACCCTAACCCTAGCTCCAATCGGAACCCTAACCGGATCTCTAACCATAGCCCTCAACGTAACCCTAACCCTAGGTCCAATCGGAACCCTAACGGGATGTCTAACCCTAGCCTTCAACATAATCCTAACCCTAGGTTCCATGGGAACCCTAACCGGATATCTAAAACTAGCCCTCAACAGAACCCTATCCCTAGGTCCAATCGGAACCGTAACCGGATTTCTAACCCTATCCCTCAACAAAACCCTATCCCTAGGTCCAATCGGAACCCTAACCGGATCTCTAACCCTAGCCCTCAACATAACCCAAACCCTAGGTCCAATCGTAAGCCTAACCGGATCTCTAACCCTAGCCCTCAACATAACCCTAACCCTAGCTTCAATCTGAACCCTAAACGGATCTCTAACCCTAGCCCTCAACATAACCCTAACCCTAGCTCCAATCTGAACACTAACCGGATCTCTAAACCTAGCCCTCAACATAATCCTAACCCTAGCTCCAATCTGAACCCTAACCGGATCTCTAACCCTAGCCCTCAACATAACCCTAACCCTATGTCCAATCGGAACCCTAACCGGATCTCTAACCCTAGCCCTCAACATAACCCTAACCCTAGCTCCAATCTGAACCTTAACCGGATCTCTAATCCTAGCCCTCAACATAACCCTAACCCTAGCTCCAATCTGAACCCTAACCGGATCTCTAACCCTAGCCCTCAACATAACCCTAACCCTAGCTACAATCTGAACCCTTACGGGATCTCTAACACTAGCCCTCAACATAATCCTAAACCTTGATCCAATCGGAACTCTAACGGGATCTCTAACCCTAGCCTTCAACATAATAAAAACCCTAGGTCCAATGGGAACATGATCCGGATATCTAACACTAGCCCTCAACATAACCCTAACCCTAGGTCCAATCGAAACCCTAACCGGATCTCTAACCCTAGCCCTCAACATAACCCTAACCCTAGGTCCAATCGGAACCTTAACCGGATCTCTAACCCTAGCCCTCAACATAACCCTAACCCTACCTCCAATCGGAACCCTAACCGGATCTCTAACCATTGCCCTCAACGTAACCCTAACCCTAGGTCCAATCGGAACCCTAACGGGATCTCTAACCCTAGCCTTCAACATAATCCTAACCCTAGGTTCCATGGGAACCCTAACCGGATATCTAAAACTAGCCCTCAACAGAACCCTATCCCTAGGTCCAATCGGAACCGTAACCGGATCTCTAACCGTAGCCCTCAACAAAACCCTATCCCTAGGTCCAATCGGAACCCTAACCGAATCTCTAACCCTAGCCCTCAACATAACCCAAACCCTAGGTCCAATCGTAAGCCTAACCGGATCTCTAACACTAGCCCTCAACATAACCCTAACCCTAGGTCCAATCGGAACCTTGACCGGATCTCTAACCCTAACCCTCAACATAACCCTAACCCTAGCTCCAATCTGAACCCTAAACGGATCTTTAACCCTAGCCCTCAACATAACCCTAACCCTAGCTCCAATCTGAACCCTTACGGGATCTCTAACACTAGCCCTCAACATAACCCTAACCCTAGATCCAATCGGAACTCTAACGGGATCTCTAATCCTATCCTTCAACATAATCCTAACCCTAAGTCCAATGGGAACCTGATCCGGATATCTAACCCTAGCCCTCAACATAACCCTAACCCTAGGTCCAATGGGAACCCTAACCGAATATCTAGCCATAGCCCTCAACATAACCCAAACCCTAGGTCCAATCGTAAGCCTAACCGGATCTCTAACCCTAGCCCTCAACATAACCCTAACCCTAGGTCCAATCGGAACCTTGACCGGATCTCTAACCCTAACCCTCAACATAACCCTAACCCTAGCTCCAATCTGAACCCTAACCGGATCTCTAACCCTAGCCCTCAACATAACCCTAACCCTAGCTCCAATCTGAACCCTAACCGGATCTCTAACCCTAGCCCTCAACATAATCCTAACCCTAGCTCCAATCTGAACCCTAACCGGATCTCTAACCCTAGCCCTCAACATAACCCTAACCCTATGTCCAATCGGAACCCTAACCGGATCTCTAACCCTAGCCCTCAACATAACCCTAACCCTAGCTCCAATCTGAACCTTAACCGGATCTCTAATCCTAGCCCTCAACATAACCCTAACCCTAGCTCCAATCTGAACCCTAACCGGATCTCTAACCCTAGCCCTCAACATAACCCTAACCCTAGCTACAATCTGAACCCTTACGGGATCTCTAACACTAGCCCTCAACATAATCCTAAACCTTGATCCAATCGGAACTCTAATGGGATCTCTAACCCTAGCCTTCAACATAATCCTAACCCTAGGTCCAATGGGAACCTGATCCGGATATCTAACCCTAGCCCTCAACATAACCCTAACCCTACCTCCAATCGGAACCCTAACCGGATCTCTAACCATGGCCCTCAACGTAACCCTAACCCTAGGTCCAATCGGAACCCTAACGGGATCTCTAACCCTAGCCTTCAACATAATCCTAACCCTAGGTTCCATGGGAACCCTAACCGGATATCTAAAACTAGCCCTCAACAGAACCCTATCCCTAGGTCCAATCGGAACCGTAACCGGATCTCTAACCCTAGCCCTCAACAAAACCCTATCCCTAGGTCCAATCGAAACCCTAACCGAATCTCTAACCCTAGCCCTCAACATAACCCAAACCCTAGGTCCAATCGTAAGCCTAACCGGATCTCTAACACTAGCCCTCAACATAACCCTAACCCTAGGTCCAATCGGAACCTTGACCGGATCTCTAACCCTAACCCTCAACATAACCCTAACCCTAGCTCCAATCTGAACCCTAAACGGATCTCTAACCCTAGCCCTCAACATAACCCTAACCCTAGCTCCAATCTGAACCCTAACCGGATCTCTAACCCTAGCCCTCAACATAACCCTAACCCTATGTCCAATCGGAACCCTAACCGGATCTCTACCCCTAGCCCTCAACATAACCCTAACCCTAGCTCCAATCTGATCCTTAACCGGATCTCTAACCCTAGCCCTCAACATAACCCTAACCCTAGCTCCAATCTGAACCCTAACCGGATCTCTAACCCTAGCCCTCAACATAACCCTAACCCTAGCTCCAATCTGAACCCTTACGGGATCTCTAACACTAGCCCTCAACATAACCCTAACCCTAGATCCAATCGGAACTCTAACGGGATCTCTAATCCTATCCTTCAACACAATCCTAACCCTAGGTCCAATGGGAACCTGATCCGGATATCTAACCCTAGCCCTCAACATAACCCTAACCCTAGGTCCAATCGGAACCCTACCGGATCTCTACCCCTAGCCCTCAACATAACCCTAACCCTACGTCCAATCGTAACCCTAACCGTATCTCTAACCCTAGCCCTCAACATAACACTAACCCTAGGTCTAATAGGAACCCTAACCTCATCTCTAACATTAGCCCTCAACATAACCCTAACCCTAGGTCCAATCGGAACCCTAACCGGATCTCTAACCCTAGCCCTCAACATAACCCTAACCCTAGGTCCAATCGGAACCCTAAACGGAACTCTAACCCTAGCCCGCAACATAACCCTAACCCTAGGTCCAATCGGAACCCTAACCGGGTCTGGAAACCTAGCCCTCAACATAACCCTAACTCTAGGTCCGATCGGAACCCTAACCGTATCCCTAACCCTAGCCCTCAACATAACCCTAACCCTAGGACCAATCTGAACCCTAACCGGATCTCTACCCCTCGCCCTCAACATAATCCTAACCCGAGGTCCAATCGGAACGCTAACCGGATCTCTAAACCTAGCCCTCAACTTAACCCTAACCCTAGGACCAATCGGAACCCTACATGGATATCTAAACCTAGCCCTCAACATAACCCTAACCCTAGGTCCAATCGGTACCCTAACAGGATCTCTACCCCTCTTCCTCAACATAACCCTAACCCTAGGTCCAATCGGAACCCTAACCGGATCTCTAACCCCAGCCCTCAACATAACCCTAACCCTAGGTCCAATCGGAACCCTAACCGGATCTCTATCCCTTGCCCTCCACATAACCCTAACCCTAGGTCCAATCGGAACCCTAACCGGATCTCTAACCCTAGCCCTCAACATAACCCTAACGCTAGGTCCAATCGGAACCCTAACCGGATCTATATACCTAGCCCTCAACATAACCCTAACCCTAGGTCCAATCGGAAACCTAACCGGACCTCTAACCCTAGCCCTCAACATAACCCTAACCCTAGGTCCAATCGGAACCCTAAACGGAACTCTAACCCTAGCCCTCAACATAACCATAACCCTAGGTCCAATCGGAACCCTAACCGGATAAATAACCCTAGCCCTCAACATAACCCTAACCCTAGGTCCAGTCGGAACCCTAAACGGATATCTAAACCTAGCCCTCAACATAACCCTAACCCTAGGTCCAATCGGAACCCTAACCTGATCTCTAACATTAGCCCTCAACATAACCCTAACCCTAGGTCCAATCGGAACCCTAACCGTATCTCTAACCCTAGCCCTCAACATAACCCTAACCCTAGGTCCAATCGGAACCCTAACCGGATTTCTAACACTAGCCCTACACGTAGCCCTAACCCTAGGTCCAATCGGAACCCTAACCGGATCTCTAACCCTAGCCCTCAGCATAACCGTAACCCTAGGTCGATTCGGAACCCTAACCGGATCTCAAACCCTAGCCCTCAACATAACCCTAACCCTAGGTCCAATCGGAACCCTATTCGGATCTCTAACCCTAGCCCTCATCATAACCCTAACCGTAGGTCCAATCGTAACCCTAACCGGATCTCTAACCCTAGCCCTCAACAAAACCCTAACCCTAGCCTCAATCGGAACTCTAACCGGATCTCTAACCCTAGCCCTCAACATAACCCTAACCCTAGGTCTAATTGTAACCCTAACCGGATCTCTATCCCTATACCTATACATAACCCTAACCCTAGGTCCAATCGGAACCCTAACCGGATCTCTAACCCTAGCCCTCAACATAACCCTAACCCTAGGTCCAATCGTAACCCTAACCGGATCTCTAACCCTAGCGCTCAACATAACCCTAACCCTAGGTCCAATCGGAACCCTAACCGGATCTCTAACCCTAGCCCTCAACATAACCCTAACCCTAGGTCCAATCGGAACCCTACCGGATCTCTACCCCTAGCCCTCAACATAACCCTAACCCTAGGTCCAATCGTAACCCTAACCGAATCTCTAACCCTAGCCTTCAACACAACCCTAACCCTAAGTCTAATCGTAACCCTAACCGGATCTCTATCTCTAGCCCTACACATAACCCTAACCCTAGGTCCAATCGGAACCCTAACCGTATCTCTAACCCTAGCCCTCAACATAACACTAACCCTAGGTCTAATAGGAACCCTAACCTCATCTCTAACATTAGCCCTCAACATGACCCTAACCCTAGGTCCAATCGGAACCCTAACCTCATCTCTAACCCTAGCCCTCAACATAACCCTAACCCTAGGTCCAATCGGAACCCTAACCGGATCTCTAACCCTAGCCCTACACATAACGCTAACCCTAGGTCCAATCGGAACGCTAACCGGATCTCTAACCCTAGCCCTCAGCATAACCGTATCCCTATGTCGATTCAGAACCCTAACCGGATCTCAAACCCTAACCCTCAACATAACCCTAACCCTAGGTCCAATCGGAACCCTGTCAGGATCTCTAACCCTAGCCCTCCTCATAACCCTAACCGTAGGTCCAATCGTAACCCTAACCGGATCTCTAACCCTAGCCCTCAACATAACCCTAACCCTAGCTCCAATCGGAACCCTAACCGGATCTCTAACCCTAGCCCTCAACATAACCCTAACCCAAGGTCCAATCGGAACCCTAACCGGATCTATAACCCTAGCCCTCAATATTACCCTAACCCTAGGTCCAATCGGAACCCTAACCTGATCTCTAGCCCTAGCCCTAAACATAACGCTAACCCTAGGTCCAATCGGAACCCTAACCGGAACTCTACCCCTAGCCCTACACATAACCCTAACCCTAGGTTCAATCGGAACCCTAACCAGATCTCTAAACCTAACCCTCAACATATCCCTAACCCTAGGTCGATTCGGAACCCTAACCGGTCTCTAATCCTAGCCCTCAACATAACCCTAACCCTAGGTCCAATCGGAACCCTAACACGATCTCTAACCCTAGCCCTCAATATAACCCTAACCCTAGGTCCAATCGGAACCCTAACCTGATCTCTAGCCCTAGCCCTAAACATAACCCTAACCCTAGGTCCATTCGGAAACCTAACCGGAACTCTACCCCTAGCCCTACACATAACCCTAACCCTAGGTCCAATCGGAACCCTAACCTGATCTCTAGCCCTAGCCCTAAACATAACCCTAAACCTAGGTCCAATCGGAACCCTAACCGGAACTCTACCCCTAGCTCTACACATAACCCTTTCCCTAGGTTCAATCGGAACCCTAACCAGATCTCTAAACCTAACCCTTAACATATCCCTAACCCTAGGTCGATTCGGAACCCTAACCGGTCTCTAACACTAGCCCTCAACATAACCCTAACCCTAGATCCAATCGGAACTCTAACGGGATCTCTAACCCTAGCCCTCAACATAACCCTAACCCTAGCTCCAATCGGAAACCTAACCGGATCTCTCACCATAGCCCTCAACGTAACCCTAACCCTAGGTCCAATCGGAACCCTAACGGGATCTCTAACCCTAGCCTTCAACATAATCCTAACCCTAGGTTCCATGGGAACCCTAACCGGATATCTAAAAGTAGCCCTCAACAGAACCCTATCCCTAGGTGCAATCGGAACCGTAACCGGATTTCTAACCCAAGCCCTCAACACAACCCTATCCCTAGGTCCAATCGGAACCCTAACCGGATCTCTAACCCTAGCCCTCAACATAACCCAAACCCTAGGTCCAATCGTAAGCCTAACCGTATCTCTAACCCTAGCCCTCAACATAACCCTAACCCTAGCTCCAATCTGAACCCTAAACGGATCTCTAACCCTAGCCCTCAACATAACCCTAACCCTAGCTCCAATCTGAACCCTAACCGGATCTCTAACCCTAGCCCTCAACATAATCCTAACCCTAGCTCCAATCTGAACCCTCACCGGATCTCTAACCCTAGCCCTCAACATAACCCTAACCCTATGTCCAATCGGAACCCTAACCGGATCTCTAACCCTAGCCCTCAACATAACCCTAACCCTAGCTCCAATCTGAACCTTAACCGGATCTCTAATCCTAGCCCTCAACATAACCCTAACCCTAGCTCCAATCTGAACCCTAACCGGATCTCTAACCCTAGCCCTCAACATAACCCTAACCCTAGCTACAATCTGAACCCTTACGGGATCTCTAACACTAGCCCTCAACATAATCCTAAACCTTGATCCAATCGGAACTCTAACGGGATCTCTAACCCTAGCCTTCAACATAATCCTAACCCTAGGTCCAATGGGAACCTGATCCGGATATCTAACACTAGCCCTCAACATAACCCTAACCCTAGGTCCAATCGGAACCCTAACCGGATCTCTAACCCTAGCCCTCAACATAACCCTAACACTAGGTACAATCGGAACCTTAACCGGATCTCTAACCCTAGCCCTCAACATAACCCTAACGCTACCTCCAATCGGAACCCTAACCGGATCTCTAACCATTGCCTTCAACGTAACCCTAACCCTAGGTCCAATCCGAACCCTAACGGGATCTCTAACCCTAGCCTTCAACATAATCCTAACCCTAGGTTCCATGGGAACCCTAACCGGATATCTAAAACTAGCCCTCAACAGAACCCTATCCCTAGGTCCAATCGGAACCGTAACCGGATCTCTAACCCTAGCCCTCAACAAAACCCTATCCCTAGGTCCAATCGAAACCCTAACCGAATCTCTAACCCTAGCCCTCAACATAACCCAAACCCTAGGTTCAATCGTAAGCCTAACCGGATCTCTAACACTAGCCATCAACATAACCCTAACCCTAGGTCCAATCGGAACCTAGACCGGATCTCTAACCCTAACCCTCAACATAACCCTAACCCTAGCTCCAATCTGAACCCTAAACGGATCTCTAACCCTAGCCCTCAACATAACCCTAACCCTAGCTCCAATCTGAACCCTAACCGGATCTCTAACCCTAGCCCTCAACATAACCCTAACCCTATGTCCAATCGGAACCCTAACCGGATCTCTAACCCTAGCCCTCAACATAACCCTAACCCTAGCTCCAATCTGATCCTTAACCGGATCTCTAACCCTAGCCCTCAACATAACCCTAACCCTAGCTCCAATCTGATCCTTAACCGGATCTCTAACCCTAGCCCTCAACATAACCCTAACCCTAGCTCCAATCTGAACCCTAACCGGATCTCTAACCCTAGCCCTCAACATAACCCTAACCCTAGCTCCAATCTGAACCCTTACGGGATCTCTAACACTAGCCCTCAACATAACCCTAACCCTAGATCCAATCGGAACTCTAACGGGATCTCTAATCCTATCCTTCAACACAATCCTAACCCTAGGTCCAATGGGAACCTGATCCGGATATCTAACCCTAGCCCTCAACATAACCCTAACCCTAGGTCCAATCGGAACCCTAACCGGATCTCTAACCCTAGCCCTCAACATAACCCTAACCCTAGGTCCAATCGGAACCCTACCGGATCTCTACCCCTAGCCCTCAACATAACCCTAACCCTAAGTCTAATCGTAACCCTAACCGGATCTCTAACCCTAGCCTTCAACATAACCCTAACCCTAAGTCTAATCGTAACCCTAACCGGATCTCTATCTCTAGCCCTACACATAACCCTAACCCTGGGTCCAATCGGAACCCTAACCGTATCTCTAACCCTAGCCCTCAACATAACACTAACCCTAGGTCTAATAGGAACCCTAACCTCATCTCTAACATTAGCCCTCAACATAACCCTAACCCTAGGTCCAATCGGAACCCTAACCGGATCTCTAACCCTAGCCCTCAACATAACCCTAACCCTAGGTCCAATCGGAACCCTAACCGGATCTCTAACCCTAGCCCTACACATAATGCTAACCCAAGGTCCAATCGGAACGCTAACCGGATCTCTAACCCTAGCCCTCAGCATAACCGTAACCCTAGGTCGATTCAGAACCCTAACCGGATCTCAAACCCTAATCCTCAACATAACCCTAACCCTAGGTCCAATCGGAACCATGTCAGGATCTCTAACCCTAGCCCTCATCATAACCCTAACCGTAGGTCCAATCGTAACTCTAACCGGATCTCTAACCCTAGCCCTCAACATAACCCTAACCCTAGCTCCAATCGGAACCCTAACCGGATCTCTAACCCTAGCCCTCAACATAACCCTAACCCTAGGTCCAATCGGAACCCTAACCGGATCTATAACCCTAGCCGTCAATATAACCCTAACCCTAGGTCCAATCGGAACCCTAACCTGATCTCTAGCCCTAGCCCTAAACATAACGCTAACCCTAGGTCCAATCGGAACCCTAACCGGAACTCTACCCCTAGCCCTACACATAACCCTAACCCTAGGTTCAATCGGAACCCTAACCAGATCTCTAAACCTAACCCTCAACATATCCCTAACCCTAGGTCGATTCGGAACCCTAACCGGTCTCTAACCCTAGCCCTCAACATAACCCTAACCCTAGGTCCAATCGGAACCCTAACAGGATCTCTAACCCTAGCCCTCAATATAACCTTAACCCTAGGTCCAATCGGAACCCTAACCTGATCTCTAGCCCTAGCCCTAAACATAACCCTAACCCAGGTCCAATCGGAAACCTAACCGGAACTCTACCCCTAGCCCTACACATAACCCTAACCCTAGGTCCAATCGGAACCCTAACCTGATCTCTAGCCCTAGCCCTAAACATAACCCTAAACCTAGGTCCAATCGGAACCCTAACCGGAACTCTACCCCTAGCCCTACACATAACCCTTCCCCTAGGTTCAATCGGAACCCTAACCAGATCTCTAAACCTAACCCTTAACATATCCCTAACCCTAGGTCGATTCGGAACCCTAACCGGTCTCTAACACTAGCCCTCAACATAACCCTAACCCTAGATCCAATCGGAACTCTAACGGGATCTCTAACACTAGCCCTCAACATAACCCTAACCCTAGCTCCAATCGGAACCCTAACCGGATCTCTAACCATAGCCCTCAACGTAACCCTAACCCTAGGTCCAATCGGAACCCTAACGGGATGTCTAACCCTAGCCTTCAACATAATCCTAACCCTAGGTTCCATGGGAACCCTAACCGGATATCTAAAACTAGCCCTCAACAGAACCCTATCCCTAGGTCCAATCGGAACCGTAACCGGATTTCTAACCCTATCCCTCAACAAAACCCTATCCCTAGGTCCAATCGGAACCCTAACCGGATCTCTAACCCTAGCCCTCAACATAACCCAAACCCTAGGTCCAATCGTAAGCCTAACCGGATCTCTAACCCTAGCCCTCAACATAACCCTAACCCTAGCTCCAATCTGAACCCTAAACGGATCTCTAACCCTAGCCCTCAACATAACCCTAACCCTAGCTCCAATCTGAACACTAACCGGATCTCTAAACCTAGCCCTCAACATAATCCTAACCCTAGCTCCAATCTGAACCCTAACCGGATCTCTAACCCTAGCCCTCAACATAACCCTAACCCTATGTCCAATCGGAACCCTAACCGGATCTCTAACCCTAGCCCTCAACATAACCCTAACCCTAGCTCCAATCTGAACCTTAACCGGATCTCTAATCCTAGCCCTCAACATAACCCTAACCCTAGCTCCAATCTGAACCCTAACCGGATCTCTAACCCTAGCCCTCAACATAACCCTAACCCTAGCTACAATCTGAACCCTTACGGGATCTCTAACACTAGCCCTCAACATAATCCTAAACCTTGATCCAATCGGAACTCTAACGGGATCTCTAACCCTAGCCTTCAACATAATCCTAACCCTAGGTCCAATGGGAACATGATCCGGATATCTAACACTAGCCCTCAACATAACCCTAACCCTAGGTCCAATCGGAACCCTAACCGGATCTCTAACCCTAGCCCTCAACATAACCCTAACCCTAGGTCCAATCGGAACCTTAACCGGATCTCTAACCCTAGCCCTCAACATAACCCTAACCCTACCTCCAATCGGAACCCTAACCGGATCTCTAACCATTGCCCTCAACGTAACCCTAACCCTAGGTCCAATCGGAACCCTAACGGGATCTCTAACCCTAGCCTTCAACATAATCCTAACCCTAGGTTCCATGGGAACCCTAACCGGATATCTAAAACTAGCCCTCAACAAAACCCTATCCCTAGGTCCAATCGGAACCGTAACCGGATCTCTAACCGTAGCCCTCAACAAAACCCTATCCCTAGGTCCAATCGGAACCCTAACCGAATCTCTAACCCTAGCCCTCAACATAACCCAAACCCTAGGTCCAATCGTAAGCCTAACCGGATCTCTAACACTAGCCCTCAACATAACCCTAACCCTAGGTCCAATCGGAACCTTGACCGGATCTCTAACCCTAACCCTCAACATAACCCTAACCCTAGCTCCAATCTGAACCCTAAACGGATCTTTAACCCTAGCCCTCAACATAACCCTAACCCTAGCTCCAATCTGAACCCTTACGGGATCTCTAACACTAGCCCTCAACATAACCCTAACCCTAGATCCAATCGGAACTCTAACGGGATCTCTAATCCTATCCTTCAACATAATCCTAACCCTAAGTCCAATGGGAACCTGATCCGGATATCTAACCCTAGCCCTCAACATAACCCTAACCCTAGGTCGATTCGGAACCCTAACCGGTCTCTAACCCTAGCCCTCAACATAACCCTAACCCTAGGTCCAATCGGAACCCTAACAGGATCTCTAACCCTAGCCCTCAATATAACCTTAACCCTAGGTCCAATCGGAACCCTAACCTGATCTCTAGCCCTAGCCCTAAACATAACCCTAACCCTAGGTCCAATCGGAAACCTAACCGGAACTCTACCCCTAGCCCTACACATAACCCTAACCCTAGGTCCAATCGGAACCCTAACCTGATCTCTAGCCCTAGCCCTAAACATAACCCTAAACCTAGGTCCAATCGGAACCCTAACCGGAACTCTACCCCTAGCCCTACACATAACCCTTCCCCTAGGTTCAATCGGAACCCTAACCAGATCTCTAAACCTAACCCTTAACATATCCCTAACCCTAGGTCGATTCGGAACCCTAACCGGTCTCTAACACTAGCCCTCAACATAACCCTAACCCTAGATCCAATCGGAACTCTAACGGGATCTCTAACCCTAGCCCTCAACATAACCCTAACCCTAGCTCCAATCGGAACCCTAACCGGATCTCTAACCATAGCCCTCAACGTAACCCTAACCCTAGGTCCAATCGGAACCCTAACGGGATGTCTAACCCTAGCCTTCAACATAATCCTAACCCTAGGTTCCATGGGAACCCTAACCGGATATCTAAAACTAGCCCTCAACAGAACCCTATCCCTAGGTCCAATCGGAACCGTAACCGGTTTTCTAACCCTATCCCTCAACAAAACCCTATCCCTAGGTCCAATCGGAACCCTAACCGGATCTCTAACCCTAGCCCTCAACATAACCCAAACCCTAGGTCCAATCGTAAGCCTAACCGGATCTCTAACCCTAGCCCTCAACATAACCCTAACCCTAGCTCCAATCTGAACCCTAAACGGATCTCTAACCCTAGCCCTCAACATAACCCTAACCCTAGCTCCAATCTGAACACTAACCGGATCTCTAAACCTAGCCCTCAACATAATCCTAACCCTAGCTCCAATCTGAACCCTAACCGGATCTCTAACCCTAGCCCTCAACATAACCCTAACCCTAGCTCCAATCTGAACCCTTACGGGATCTCTAACACTAGCCCTCAACATAACCCTAACCCTAGATCCAATCGGAACTCTAACGGGATCTCTAATCCTATCCTTCAACACAATCCTAACCCTAGGTCCAATGGGAACCTGATCCGGATATCTAACCCTAGCCCTCAACATAACCCTAACCCTAGGTCCAATCGGAACCCTAACCGGATCTCTAACCCTAGCCCTCAACATAACCCTAACCCTAGGTCCAATCGGAACCCTACCGGATCTCTACCCCTAGCCCTCAACATAACCCTAACCCTAAGTCTAATCGTAACCCTAACCGGATCTCTAACCCTAGCCTTCAACATAACCCTAACCCTAAGTCTAATCGTAACCCTAACCGGATCTCTATCTCTAGCCCTACACATAACCCTAACCCTGGGTCCAATCGGAACCCTAACCGTATCTCTAACCCTAGCCCTCAACATAACACTAACCCTAGGTCTAATAGGAACCCTAACCTCATCTCTAACATTAGCCCTCAACATAACCCTAACCCTAGGTCCAATCGGAACCCTAACCGGATCTCTAACCCTAGCCCTCAACATAACCCTAACCCTAGGTCCAATCGGAACCCTAACCGGATCTCTAACCCTAGCCCTACACATAATGCTAACCCTAGGTCCAATCGGAACGCTAACCGGATCTCTAACCCTAGCCCTCAGCATAACCGTAACCCTAGGTCGATTCAGAACCCTAACCGGATCTCAAACCCTAATCCTCAACATAACCCTAACCCTAGGTCCAATCGGAACCATGTCAGGATCTCTAACCCTAGCCCTCATCATAACCCTAACCGTAGGTCCAATCGTAACTCTAACCGGATCTCTAACCCTAGCCCTCAACATAACCCTAACCCTAGCTCCAATCGGAACCCTAACCGGATCTCTAACCCTAGCCCTCAACATAACCCTAACCCTAGGTCCAATCGGAACCCTAACCGGATCTATAACCCTAGCCGTCAATATAACCCTAACCCTAGGTCCAATCGGAACCCTAACCTGATCTCTAGCCCTAGCCCTAAACATAACGCTAACCCTAGGTCCAATCGGAACCCTAACCGGAACTCTACCCCTAGCCCTACACATAACCCTAACCCTAGGTTCAATCGGAACCCTAACCAGATCTCTAAACCTAACCCTCAACATATCCCTAACCCTAGGTCGATTCGGAACCCTAACCGGTCTCTAACCCTAGCCCTCAACATAACCCTAACCCTAGGTCCAATCGGAACCCTAACAGGATCTCTAACCCTAGCCCTCAATATAACCTTAACCCTAGGTCCAATCGGAACCCTAACCTGATCTCTAGCCCTAGCCCTAAACATAACCCTAACCCTAGGTCCAATCGGAAACCTAACCGGAACTCTACCCCTAGCCCTACACATAACCCTAACCCTAGGTCCAATCGGAACCCTAACCTGATCTCTAGCCCTAGCCCTAAACATAACCCTAAACCTAGGTCCAATCGGAACCCTAACCGGAACTCTACCCCTAGCCCTACACATAACCCTTCCCCTAGGTTCAATCGGAACCCTAACCAGATCTCTAAACCTAACCCTTAACATATCCCTAACCCTAGGTCGATTCGGAACCCTAACCGGTCTCTAACACTAGCCCTCAACATAACCCTAACCCTAGATCCAATCGGAACTCTAACGGGATCTCTAACCCTAGCCCTCAACATAACCCTAACCCTAGCTCCAATCGGAACCCTAACCGGATCTCTAACCATAGCCCTCAACGTAACCCTAACCCTAGGTCCAATCGGAACCCTAACGGGATGTCTAACCCTAGCCTTCAACATAATCCTAACCCTAGGTTCCATGGGAACCCTAACCGGATATCTAAAACTAGCCCTCAACAGAACCCTATCCCTAGGTCCAATCGGAACCGTAACCGGATTTCTAACCCTATCCCTCAACAAAACCCTATCCCTAGGTCCAATCGGAACCCTAACCGGATCTCTAACCCTAGCCCTCAACATAACCCAAACCCTAGGTCCAATCGTAAGCCTAACCGGATCTCTAACCCTAGCCCTCAACATAACCCTAACCCTAGCTCCAATCTGAACCCTAAACGGATCTCTAACCCTAGCCCTCAACATAACCCTAACCCTAGCTCCAATCTGAACACTAACCGGATCTCTAAACCTAGCCCTCAACATAATCCTAACCCTAGCTCCAATCTGAACCCTAACCGGATCTCTAACCCTAGCCCTCAACATAACCCTAACCCTATGTCCAATCGGAACCCTAACCGGATCTCTAACCCTAGCCCTCAACATAACCCTAACCCTAGCTCCAATCTGAACCTTAACCGGATCTCTAATCCTAGCCCTCAACATAACCCTAACCCTAGCTCCAATCTGAACCCTAACCGGATCTCTAACCCTAGCCCTCAACATAACCCTAACCCTAGCTACAATCTGAACCCTTACGGGATCTCTAACACTAGCCCTCAACATAATCCTAAACCTTGATCCAATCGGAACTCTAACGGGATCTCTAACCCTAGCCTTCAACATAATCCTAACCCTAGGTCCAATGGGAACATGATCCGGATATCTAACACTAGCCCTCAACATAACCCTAACCCTAGGTCCAATCGGAACCCTAACCGGATCTCTAACCCTAGCCCTCAACATAACCCTAACCCTAGGTGCAATCGGAACCTTAACCGGATCTCTAACCCTAGCCCTCAACATAACCCTAACCCTACCTCCAATCGGAACCCTAACCGGATCTCTAACCATTGCCCTCAACGTAACCCTAACCCTAGGTCCAATCGGAACCCTAACGGGATCTCTAACCCTAGCCTTCAACATAATCCTAACCCTAGGTTCCATGGGAACCCTAACCGGATATCTAAAACTAGCCCTCAACAAAACCCTATCCCTAGGTCCAATCGGAACCGTAACCGGATCTCTAACCGTAGCCCTCAACAAAACCCTATCCCTAGGTCCAATCGGAACCCTAACCGAATCTCTAACCCTAGCCCTCAACATAACCCAAACCCTAGGTCCAATCGTAAGCCTAACCGGATCTCTAACACTAGCCCTCAACATAACCCTAACCCTAGGTCCAATCGGAACCTTGACCGGATCTCTAACCCTAACCCTCAACATAACCCTAACCCTAGCTCCAATCTGAACCCTAAACGGATCTTTAACCCTAGCCCTCAACATAACCCTAACCCTAGCTCCAATCTGAACCCTTACGGGATCTCTAACACTAGCCCTCAACATAACCCTAACCCTAGATCCAATCGGAACTCTAACGGGATCTCTAATCCTATCCTTCAACATAATCCTAACCCTAAGTCCAATGGGAACCTGATCCGGATATCTAACCCTAGCCCTCAACATAACCCTAACCCTAGGTCCAATGGGAACCCTAACCGGATCTCTAGCCATAGCCCTCAACATAACCCAAACCCTAGGTCCAATCGTAAGCCTAACCGGATCTCTAACCCTAGCCCTAAACATAACCCTAACCCTAGGTCCAATCGGAACCTTGACCGGATCTCTAACCCTAACCCTCAACATAACCCTAACCCTAGCTCCAATCTGAACCCTAACCGGATCTCTAACCCTAGCCCTCAACATAACCCTAACCCTAGCTCCAATCTGAACCCTAACCGGATCTCTAACCCTAGCCCTCAACATAATCCTAACCCTAGCTCCAATCTGAACCCTAACCGGATCTCTAACCCTAGCCCTCAACATAACCCTAACCCTATGTCTAATCGGAACCCTAACCGGATCTCTAACCCTAGCCCTCAACATAACCCTAACCCTAGCTCCAATCTGAACCTTAACCGGATCTCTAATCCTAGCCCTCAACATAACCCTAACCCTAGCTCCAATCTGAACCCTAACCGGATCTCTAACCCTAGCCCTCAACATAACCCTAACCCTAGCTACAATCTGAACCCTTACGGGATCTCTAACACTAGCCCTCAACATAATCCTAAACCTTGATCCAATCGGAACTCTAATGGGATCTCTAACCCTAGCCTTCAACATAATCCTAACCCTAGGTCCAATGGGAACCTGATCCGGATATCTAACCCTAGCCCTCAACATAACCCTAACCCTACCTCCAATCGGAACCCTAACCGGATCTCTAACCATGGCCCTCAACGTAACCCTAACCCTAGGTCCAATCGGAACCCTAACGGGATCTCTAACCCTAGCCTTCAACATAATCCTAACCCTAGGTTCCATGGGAACCCTAACCGGATATCTAAAACTAGCCCTCAACAGAACCCTATCCCTAGGTCCAATCGGAACCGTAACCGAATCTCTAACCCTAGCCCTCAACAAACCCAAACCCTAGGTCCAATCGTAAGCCTAACCGGATCTCTTACACTAGCCCTCAACATAACCCTAACCCTAGGTCCAATCGGAACCTTGACCGAATCTCTAACCCTAACCCTCAACATAACCCTAACCCTAGCTCCAATCTGAACCCTAAACGGATCTCTAACCCTAGCCCTCAACATAACCCTAACCTTAGCTCCAATCTGAACCCTAACCGGATCTCTAACCCTAGCCCTCAACATAACCCTAACCCTATGTCCAATCGGAACCCTAACCGGATCTCTACCCCTAGCCCTCAACATAACCCTAACCCTAGCTCCAATCTGATCCTTAACCGGATCTCTAACCCTAGCCCTCAACATAACCCTAACCCTAGCTCCAATCTGAACCCTAACCGGATCTCTAACCCTAGCCCTCAACATAACCCTAACCCTAGCTCCAATCTGAACCCTTACGGGATCTCTAACACTAGCCCTCAACATAACCCTAACCCTAGATCCAATCGGAACTCTAACGGGATCTCTAATCCTATCCTTCAACACAATCCTAACCCTAGGTCCAATGGGAACCTGATCCGGATATCTAACCCTAGCCCTCAACATAACCCTAACCCTAGGTCCAATCGGAACCCTAACCGGATCTCTAACCCTAGCCCTCAACATAACCCTAACCCTAGGTCCAATCGGAACCCTACCGGATCTCTACCCCTAGCCCTCAACATAACCCTAACCCTACGTCCAATCGTAACCCTAACCGTATCTCTAAGCCTAGCCCTCAACATAACACTAACCCTAGGTCTAATAGGAACCCTAACCTCATCTCTAACATTAGCCCTCAACATAACCCTAACCCTAGGTCCAATCTGAACCCTAAACGGATCTTTAACCCTAGCCCTCAACATAACCCTAACCCTAGCTCCAATCTGAACCCTTACGGGATCTCTAACACTAGCCCTCAACATAACCCTAACCCTAGATCCAATCGGAACTCTAACGGGATCTCTAATCCTATCCTTCAACATAATCCTAACCCTAAGTCCAATGGGAACCTGATCCGGATATCTAACCCTAGCCCTCAACATAACCCTAACCCTAGGTCCAATGGGAACCCTAACCGGATCTCTAGCCATAGCCCTCAACATAACCCAAACCCTAGGTCCAATCGTAAGCCTAACCGGATCTCTAACCCTAGCCCTAAACATAACCCTAACCCTAGGTCCAATCGGAACCTTGACCGGATCTCTAACCCTAACCCTCAACATAACCCTAACCCTAGCTCCAATCTGAACCCTAACCGGATCTCTAACCCTAGCCCTCAACATAACCCTAACCCTAGCTCCAATCTGAACCCTAACCGGATCTCTAACCCTAGCCCTCAACATAATCCTAACCCTAGCTCCAATCTGAACCCTAACCGGATCTCTAACCCTAGCCCTCAACATAACCCTAACCCTATGTCCAATCGGAACCCTAACCGGATCTCTAACCCTAGCCCTCAACATAACCCTAACCCTAGCTCCAATCTGAACCTTAACCGGATCTCTAATCCTAGCCCTCAACATAACCCTAACCCTAGCTCCAATCTGAACCCTAACCGGATCTCTAACCCTAGCCCTCAACATAACCCTAACCCTAGCTACAATCTGAACCCTTACGGGATCTCTAACACTAGCCCTCAACATAATCCTAAACCTTGATCCAATCGGAACTCTAATGGGATCTCTAACCCTAGCCTTCAACATAATCCTAACCCTAGGTCCAATGGGAACCTGATCCGGATATCTAACCCTAGCCCTCAACATAACCCTAACCCTACCTCCAATCGGAACCCTAACCGGATCTCTAACCATGGCCCTCAACGTAACCCTAACCCTAGGTCCAATCGGAACCCTAACGGGATCTCTAACCCTAGCCTTCAACATAATCCTAACCCTAGGTTCCATGGGAACCCTAACCGGATATCTAAAACTAGCCCTCAACAGAACCCTATCCCTAGGTCCAATCGGAACCGTAACCGAATCTCTAACCCTAGCCCTCAACATAACCCAAACCCTAGGTCCAATCGTAAGCCTAACCGGATCTCTAACACTAGCCCTCAACATAACCCTAACCCTAGGTCCAATCGGAACCTTGACCGGATCTCTAACCCTAACCCTCAACATAACCCTAACCCTAGCTCCAATCTGAACCCTAAACGGATCTCTAACCCTAGCCCTCAACATAACCCTAACCCTAGCTCCAATCTGAACCCTAACCGGATCTCTAACCCTAGCCCTCAACATAACCCTAACCCTATGTCCAATCGGAACCCTAACCGGATCTCTACCCCTAGCCCTCAACATAACCCTAACCCTAGCTCCAATCTGATCCTTAACCGGATCTCTAACCCTAGCCCTCAACATAACCCTAACCCTAGCTCCAATCTGAACCCTAACCGGATCTCTAACCCTAGCCCTCAACATAACCCTAACCCTAGCTCCAATCTGAACCCTTACGGGATCTCTAACACTAGCCCTCAACATAACCCTAACCCTAGATCCAATCGGAACTCTAACGGGATCTCTAATCCTATCCTTCAACACAATCCTAACCCTAGGTCCAATGGGAACCTGATCCGGATATCTAACCCTAGCCCTCAACATAACCCTAACCCTAGGTCCAATCGGAACCCTAACCGGATCTCTAACCCTAGCCCTCAACATAACCCTAACCCTAGGTCCAATCGGAACCCTACCGGATCTCTACCCCTAGCCCTCAACATAACCCTAACCCTACGTCCAATCGTAACCCTAACCGTATCTCTAACCCTAGCCCTCAACATAACACTAACCCTAGGTCTAATAGGAACCCTAACCTCATCTCTAACATTAGCCCTCAACATAACCCTAACCCTAGGTCCAATCGGAACCCTAACCGGATCTCCAACCCTAGCCCTCAACATAACCCTAACCCTAGGTCCAATCGGAACCCTAACCGGATCTCTAACCCTAGCCCTACACATAATGCTAACCCTAGGTCCAATCGGAACGCCAACCGGATCTCTAACCCTAGCCCTCAGCATAACCGTAACCCTAGGTCGATTCAGAACCCTAACCGGATCTCAAACCCTAATCCTCAACATAACCCTAACCCTAGGTCCAATCGGAACCATGTCAGGATCTCTAACCCTAGCCCTCATCATAACCCTAACCGTAGGTCCAATCGTAACTCTAACCGGATCTCTAACCCTAGCCCTCAACATAACCCTAACCCTAGCTCCAATCGGAACCCTAACCGGATCTCTAACCCTAGCCCTCAACATAACCCTAACCCTAGGTCCAATCGGAACCCTAACCGGATCTATAACCCTAGCCGTCAATATAACCCTAACCCTAGGTCCAATCGGAACCCTAACCTGATCTCTAGCCCTAGCCCTAAACATAACGCTAACCCTAGGTCCAATCGGAACCCTAACCGGAACTCTACCCCTAGCCCTACACATAACCCTAACCCTAGGTTCAATCGGAACCCTAACCAGATCTCTAAACCTAACCCTCAACATATCCCTAACCCTAGGTCGATTCGGAACCCTAACCGGTCTCTAACCGTAGCCCTCAACATAACCCTAACCCTAGGTCCAATCGGAACCCTAACAGGATCTCTAACCCTTGCCCTCAATATAACCTTAACCCCAGGTCCAATCGGAACCCTAACCTGATCTCTAGCCCTAGCACTAAACATAACCCTAACCCTAGGTCCAATCGGAAACCTAACCGGAACTCTACCCCTAGCCCTACACATAACCCTAACCCTAGGTCCAATCGGAACCCTAACCTGATCTCTAGCCCTAGCCCTAAACATAACCCTAAACCTAGGTCCAATCTGAACCCTAACCGGAACTCTACCCCTAGCCCTACACATAACCCTTTCCCTAGGTTCAATCGGAACGCTAACCAGATCTCTAAACCTAACCCTTAACATATCCCTAACCCTAGGTCGATTCGGAACCCTAACCGGTCTCTAACACTAGCCCTCAACATAACCCTAACCCTAGATCCAATCGGAACTCTAACGGGATCTCTAACCCTAGCCCTCAACATAACCCTAACCCTAGCTCCAATCGGAACCCTAACCGGATCTCTAACCATAGCCCTCAACGTAACCCTAACCCTAGGTCCAATTGGAACCCTAACGGGATGTCTAACCCTAGCCTTCAACATAATCCTAACCCTAGGTTCCATGGGAACCCTAACCGGATATCTAAAACTAGCCCTCAACAGAACCCTATCCCTAGGTCCAATCGGAACCGTAACCGGATTTCTAACCCTATCCCTCAACAAAACCCTATCCCTAGGTCCAATCGGAACCCTAACCGGATCTCTAACCCTAGCCCTCAACATAACCCAAACCCTAGGTCCAATCGTAAGCCTAACCGGATCTCTAACCCTAGCCCTCAACATAACCCTAACCCTAGCTCCAATCTGAACCCTAAACGGATCTCTAACCCTAGCCCTCAACATAACCCTAACCCTAGCTCCAATCTGAACACTAACCGGATCTCTAAACCTAGCCCTCAACATAATCCTAACCCTAGCTCCAATCTGAACCCTAACCGGATCTCTAACCCTAGCCCTCAACATAACCCTAACCCTATGTCCAATCGGAACCCTAACCGGATCTCTAACCCTAGCCCTCAACATAACCCTAACCCTAGCTCCAATCTGAACCTTAACCGGATCTCTAATCCTAGCCCTCAACATAACCTTAACCCTAGCTCCAATCTGAACCCTTACCGGATCTCTAACCCTAGCCCTCAACATAACCCTAACCCTAGCTACAATCTGAACCCTTACGGGATCTCTAACACTAGCCCTCAACATAATCCTAAACCTTGATCCAATCGGAACTCTAACGGGGTCTCTAACCCTAGCCTTCAACATAATCCTAACCCTAGGTCCAATGGGAACATGATCCGGATATCTAACACTAGCCCTCAACATAACCCTAACCCTAGGTCCAATCGGAACCTTAACCGGATCTCTAACCCTAGCCCTCAACATAACCCTAACCCTACCTCCAATCGGAACCCTAACCGGATCTCTAACCATTGCCCTCAACGTAACCCTAACCCTAGGTCCAATCGGAACCCTAACGGGATCTCTAACCCTAGCCTTCAACATAATCCTAACCCTAGGTTCCATGGGAACCCTAACCGGATATCTAAAACTAGCCCTCAACAGAACCCTATCCCTAGGTCCAATCGGAACCGTAACCGGATCTCTAACCGTAGCCCTCAACAAAACCCTATCCCTAGGTCCAATCGGAACCCTAACCGAATCTCTAACCCTAGCCCTCAACATAACCCAAACCCTAGGTCCAATCGTAAGCCTAACCGGATCTCTAACACTAGCCCTCAACATAACCCTAACCCTAGGTCCAATCGGAACCTTGACCGGATCTCTAACCCTAACCCTCAACATAACCCTAACCCTAGCTCCAATCTGAACCCTAAACGAATCTTTAACCCTAGCCCTCAACATAACCCTAACCCTAGCTCCAATCTGAACCCTTACGGGATCTCTAACACTAGCCCTCAACATAACCCTAACCCTAGATCCAATCGGAACTCTAACGGGATCTCTAATCCTATCCTTCAACATAATCCTAACCCTAAGTCCAATGGGAACCTGATCCGGATATCTAACCCTAGCCCTCAACATAACCCTAACCCTAGGTCCAATGGGAACCCTAACCGGATCTCTAGCCATAGCCCTCAACATAACCCAAACCCTAGGTCCAATCGTAAGCCTAACCGGATCTCTAACCCTAGCCCTCAACATAACCCTAAACCTAGGTCCAATCGGAACCTTGACCGGATCTCTAACCCTAACCCTCAACATAACCCTAACCCTAGCTCCAATCTGAACCCTAACCGGATCTCTAACCCTAGCCCTCAACATAACCCTAACCCTAGCTCCAATCTGAACCCTAACCGGATCTCTAACCCTAGCCCTCAACATAATCCTAACCCTAGCACCAATCTGAACCCTAACCGGATCTCTAACCCTAGCCCTCAACATAACCCTAACCCTATGTCCAATCGGAACCCTAACCGGATCTCTAACCCTAGCCCTCAACATAACCCTAACCCTAGCTCCAATCTGAACCTTAACCGGATCTCTAATCCTAGCCCTCAACATAACCCTAACCCTAGCTCCAATCTGAACCCTAACCGGATCTCTAACCCTAGCCCTCAACATAACCCTAACCCTAGCTACAATCTGAACCCTTACGGGATCTCTAACACTAGCCCTCAACATAATCCTAAACCTTGATCCAATCGGAACTCTAATGGGATCTCTAACCCTAGCCTTCAACATAATCCTAACCCTAGGTCCAATGGGAACCTGATCCGGATATCTAACCCTAGCCCTCAACATAACCCTAACCCTACCTCCAATCGGAACCCTAACCGGATCTCTAACCATGGCCCTCAACGTAACCCTAACCCTAGGTCCAATCGGAACCCTAACGGGATCTCTAACCCTAGCCTTCAACATAATCCTAACCCTAGGTTCCATGGGAACCCTAACCGGATATCTAAAACTAGCCCTCAACAGAACCCTATCCCTAGGTCCAATCGGAACCGTAACCGAATCTCTAACCCTAGCCCTCAACATAACCCAAACCCTAGGTCCAATCGTAAGCCTAACCGGATCTCTAACACTAGCCCTCAACATAACCCTAACCCTAGGTCCAATCGGAACCTTGACCGGATCTCTAACCCTAACCCTCAACATAACCCTAACCCTAGCTCCAATCTGAACCCTAAACGGATCTCTAACCCTAGCCCTCAACATAACCCTAACCCTAGCTCCAATCTGAACCCTAACCGGATCTCTAACCCTAGCCCTCAACATAACCCTAACCCTATGTCCAATCGGAACCCTAACCGGATCTCTACCCCTAGCCCTCAACATAACCCTAACCCTAGCTCCAATCTGATCCTTAACCGGATCTCTAACCCTAGCCCTCAACATAACCCTAACCCTAGCTTCAATCTGAACCCTAACCGGATCTCTAACCCTAGCCCTCAACATAACCCTAACCCTAGCTCCAATCTGAACCCTTACGGGATCTCTAACACTAGCCCTCAACATAACCCTAACCCTAGATCCAATCGGAACTCTAACGGGATCTCTAATCCTATCCTTCAACACAATCCTAACCCTAGGTCCAATGGGAACCTGATCCGGATATCTAACCCTAGCCCTCAACATAACCCTAACCCTAGGTCCAATCGGAACCCTAACCGGATCTCTAACCCTAGCCCTCAACATAACCCTAACCCTAGGTCCAATCGGAACCCTACCGGATCTCTACCCCTAGCCCTCAACATAACCCTAACCCTACGTCCAATCGTAACCCTAACCGTATCTCTAACCCTAGCCCTCAACATAACACTAACCCTAGGTCTAATAGGAACCCTAACCTCATCTCTAACATTAGCCCTCAACATAACCCTAACCCTAGGTCCAATCGGAACCCTAACCGGATCTCCAACCCTAGCCCTCAACATAACCCTAACCCTAGGTCCAATCGGAACCCTAACCGGATCTCTAACCCTAGCCCTACACATAATGCTAACCCTAGGTCCAATCGGAACGCTAACCGGATCTCTAACCCTAGCCCTCAGCATAACCGTAACCCTAGGTCGATTCAGAACCCTAACCGGATCTCAAACCCTAATCCTCAACATAACCCTAACCCTAGGTCCAATCGGAACCATGTCAGGATCTCTAACCCTAGCCCTCATCATAACCCTAACCGTAGGTCCAATCGTAACTCTAACCGGATCTCTAACCCTAGCCCTCAACATAACCCTAACCCTAGCTCCAATCGGAACCCTAACCGGATCTCTAACCCTAGCCCTCAACATAACCCTAACCCTAGGTCCAATCGGAACCCTAACCGGATCTATAACCCTAGCCGTCAATATAACCCTAACCCTAGGTCCAATCGGAACCCTAACCTGATCTCTAGCCCTAGCCCTAAACATAACGCTAACCCTAGGTCCAATCGGAACCCTAACCGGAACTCTACCCCTAGCCCTACACATAACCCTAACCCTAGGTTCAATCGGAACCCTAACCAGATCTCTAAACCTAACCCTCAACATATCCCTAACCCTAGGTCGATTCGGAACCCTAACCGGTCTCTAACCGTAGACCTCAACATAACCCTAACCCTAGGTCCAATCGGAACCCTAACAGGATCTCTAACCCTTGCCCTCAATATAACCTTAACCCTAGGTCCAATCGGAACCCTAACCTGATCTCTAGCCCTAGCCCTAAACATAACCCTAACCCTAGGTCCAATCGGAAACCTAACCGGAACTCTACCCCTAGCCCTACACATAACCCTAACCCTAGGTCCAATCGGAACCCTAACCTGATCTCTAGCCCTAGCCCTAAACATAACCCTAAACCTAGGTCCAATCTGAACCCTAACCGGAACTCTACCCCTAGCCCTACACATAACCCTTTCCCTAGGTTCAATCGGAACCCTAACCAGATCTCTAAACCTAACCCTTAACATATCCCTAACCCTAGGTCGATTCGGAACCCTAACCGGTCTCTAACACTAGCCCTCAACATAACCCTAACCCTAGATCCAATCGGAACTCTAACGGGATCTCTAACCCTAGCCCTCAACATAACCCTAACCCTAGCTCCAATCGGAACCCTAACCGGATCTCTAACCATAGCCCTCAACGTAACCCTAACCCTAGGTCCAATCGGAACCCTAACGGGATGTCTAACCCTAGCCTTCAACATAATCCTAACCCTAGGTTCCATGGGAACCCTAACCGGATATCTAAAACTAGCCCTCAACAGAACCCTATCCCTAGGTCCAATCGGAACCGTAACCGGATTTCTAACCCTATCCCTCAACAAAACCCTATCCCTAGGTCCAATCGGAACCCTAACCGGATCTCTAACCCTAGCCCTCAACATAACCCTAACCCTATGTCCAATCGGAACCCTAACCGGATCTCTAACCCTAGCCCTCAACATAACCCTAACCCTAGCTCCAATCTGAACCTTAACCGGATCTCTAATCCTAGCCCTCAACATAACCTTAACCCTAGCTCCAATCTGAACCCTAACCGGATCTCTAACCCTAGCCCTCAACATAACCCTAACCCTAGCTACAATCTGAACCCTTACGGGATCTCTAACACTAGCCCTCAACATAATCCTAAACCTTGATCCAATCGGAACTCTAACGGGATCTCTAACCCTAGCCTTCAACATAATCCTAACCCTAGGTCCAATGGGAACATGATCCGGATATCTAACACTAGCCCTCAACATAACCCTAACCCTAGGTCCAATCGGAACCCTAACCGGATCTCTAACCCTAGCCCTCAACATAACCCTAACCCTAGGTCCAATCGGAACCTTAACCGGATCTCTAACCCTAGCCCTCAACATAACCCTAACCCTACCTCCAATCGGAACCCTAACCGGATCTCTAACCATTGCCCTCAACGTAACCCTAACCCTAGGTCCAATCGGAACCCTAACGGGATCTCTAACCCTAGCCTTCAACATAATCCTAACCCTAGGTTCCATGGGAACCCTAACCGGATATCTAAAACTAGCCCTCAACAGAACCCTATCCCTAGGTCCAATCGGAACCGTAACCGGATCTCTAACCGTAGCCCTCAACAAAACCCTATCCCTAGGTCCAATCGGAACCCTAACCGAATCTCTAACCCTAGCCCTCAACATAACCCAAACCCTAGGTCCAATCGTAAGCCTAACCGGATCTCTAACACAAGCCCTCAACATAACCCTTACCCTAGGTCCAATCGGAACCTTGACCGGATCTCTAACCCTAACCCTCAACATAACCCTAACCCTAGCTCCAATCTGAACCCTAAACGGATCTTTAACCCTAGCCCTCAACATAACCCTAACCCTAGCTCCAATCTGAACCCTTACGGGATCTCTAACACTAGCCCTCAACATAACCCTAACCCTAGATCCAATCGGAACTCTAACGGGATCTCTAATCCTATCCTTCAACAAAATCCTAACCCTAAGTCCAATGGGAACCTGATCCGGATATCTAACCCTAGCCCTCAACATAACCCTAACCCTAGGTCCAATGGGAACCCTAACCGGATCTCTAGCCATAGCCCTCAACATAACCCAAACCCTAGGTCCAATCGTAAGCCTAACCGGATCTCTAACCCTAGCCCTCAACATAACCCTAACCCTAGGTCCAATCGGAACCTTGACCGGATCTCTAACCCTAACCCTCAACATAACCCTAACCCTAGCTCCAATCTGAACCCTAACCGGATCTCTAACCCTAGCCCTCAACATAACCCTAACCCTAGCTCCAATCTGAACCCTAACCGGATCTCTAACCCTAGCCCTCAACATAATCCTAACCCTAGCTCCAATCTGAACCCTAACCGGATCTCTAACCCTATCTCTCAACATAACCCTTACCCTATGTCCAATCGGAACCCTAACCGGATCTCTAACCCTAGCCCTCAACATAACCCTAACCCTAGCTCCAATCTGAACCTTAACCGGATCTCTAATCCTAGCCCTCAACATAACCCTAACCCTAGCTCCAATCTGAACCCTAACCGGATCTCTAACCCTAGCCCTCAACATAACCCTAACCCTAGCTACAATCTGAACCCTTACGGGATCTCTAACACTAGCCCTCAACATAATCCTAAACCTTGATCCAATCGGAACTCTAACGGGATCTCTAACCCTAGCCTTCAACATAATCCTAACCCTAGGTCCAATGGGAACCTGATCCGGATATCTAACCCTAGCCCTCAACATAACCCTAACCCTACCTCCAATCGGAACCCTAACCGGATCTCTAACCATGGCCCTCAACGTAACCCTAACCCTAGGTCCAATCGGAACCCTAACGGGATCTCTAACCCTAGCCTTCAACATAATCCTAACCCTAGGTTCCATGGGAACCCTAAGCGGATCTCTAACCCTAGCCCTCAACAAAACCCTATCCCTAGGTCCATTCGGAACCCTAACCAAATCTCTAACCCTAGCCCTCAACATAACCCAAACCCTAGGTCCAATCGTAAGCCTAACCGGACCTCTAAGACTAGCCCTCAACATAACCCTAACCCTAGGTCCAATCGGAACCTTGACCGGATCTCTAACCCTAACCCTCAACATAACCCTAACCCTAGCTCCAATCTGAACTTTAAACGGATCTCTAACCCTAGCCCTCAACATAACCCTAACCCTAGCTCCAATCTGAACCCTAACCGGATCTCTAACCCTAGCCCTCAACATAACCCTAACCCTAGCTCCAATCTGAACCCTAACCGGATCTCTAACCCTAGCCCTCAACATAACCCTAACCCTATGTCCAATCGGAACCCTTAGGGGATCTCTAACACTAGCCCTCAACATAACCCTAACCCTAGCTTCAATCTGATCCTTAACCGGATCTCTAACCCTAGCCCTCAACATAACCCTAACCCTAGCTCCAATCTGAACCCTAACCAGATCTCTAACCCTAGCCCTCAACATAACCCTAACCCTAGCTCCAATCTGAACCCTAACCGGATCTCTAACCCTAGCCCTCAACATAACCCTAACCCTATGTCCAATCGGAACCCTTACGGGATCTCTAACCCTAGCCCTCAACATAACCCTAACCCTAGCTCCAATCTGATCCTTAACCGAATCTCTAACCCTAGCCCTCAACATAACCCTAACCCTAGCTCCAATCTGAACCCTTACGGGATCTCTAACACTAGCCCTCAACATAACCCTAACCCTAGATCCAATCGGAACTCTAACGGGATCTCTAATCCTATCCTTCAACATAATCCTAACCCTAGGTCCAATGGGAACCTGATCCGGATATCTAACCCTAGCCCTCAACATAACCCTAACCCTAGGTCCAATCGGAACCTTAACCGGACCTCTAACCCTAGCCCTCAAGATAACCCTAACCCTAGGTCCAATGGGAACCCTAACCGGATCTCTAGCCCTAGCCCTCAACATAACCCAAACCCTAGGTCCAATCGTAAGCCTAACCGGATCTCTAACCCTAGCCCTCAACAAAACCCTAACCCTAGGTCCAATCGGAACCTTGACCGGATCTCTAACCCTAACCCTCAACATAACCCTAACCCTAGCTCCAATCTGAACCCTAACCGGATCTCTAACCCTAGCCCTCAACATAACCCTAACCCTAGCTCCAATCTGAACCCTAACCGGATCTCTAACCCTAGCCCTCAACATAACCCTAACGCTAGCTCCAATCTGAACCCTAACCGGATCTCTAACCCTAGCCCTCAACATAACCCTAAACCTAGCTCCAATCTGAACCCTTACGGGATCTCTAACACTAGCCCTCAACATAACCCTAACCCTAGATTCAATCGGAACTCTAACGGGATCTCTAACCCTAGCCCTCAACATAACCCTACCCTAGCTCCAATCAGAACCCTAACCGGATCTCTAACCATAGCCCTCAACGTAACCCTAACCCTAGGTCCAATCGGAACCCTAACGGGATCTCTAACCCTAGCCTTCAACATAATCCTAACCCTAGGTGCCATGGGAACCTAACCAGATATCTGAAACTAGACCTCAACAGAACCTTATCCCTAGGTCCAATCGGAACCGTAACCGGATCTCTAACCCTAGCCCTCAACAAAACCCTATCCCTAGGTCCAATCGGAACCCTAACCGGATCTCTAACCCTAGCCCTCAACATAACCCAAACCCTAGGTCCAATCGTAAGCCTAACCGGATCTCTAACCCTAGCCCTCAACATAACCCTAACCCTAGGTCCAATCGGAACCTTGACCGGATCTCTAACCCTAACCCTCAACATAACCCTAACCCTAGCTCCAATCTGAACCCTAAACGGATCTCTAACCCTAGCCCTCAACATAACCCTAACCCTAGCTCCAATCTGAACCCTAACCGGATCTCTAACCCTAGCCCTCAACATAACCCTAACCCTATGTCCAATCGGAACCCTAACCGGATCTCTACCCCTAGCCCTCAACATAACCCTAACCCTAGCTCCAATCTGATCCTTAACCGGATCTCTAACCCTAGCCCTCAACATAACCCTAACCCTAGCTTCAATCTGAACCCTAACCGGATCTCTAACCCTAGCCCTCAACATAACCCTAACCCTAGCTCCAATCTGAACCCTTACGGGATCTCTAACACTAGCCCTCAACATAACCCTAACCCTAGATCCAATCGGAACTCTAACGGGATCTCTAATCCTATCCTTCAACACAATCCTAACCCTAGGTCCAATGGGAACCTGATCCGGATATCTAACCCTAGCCCTCAACATAACCCTAACCCTAGGTCCAATCGGAACCCTAACCGGATCTCTAACCCTAGCCCTCAACATAACCCTAACCCTAGGTCCAATCGGAACCCTACCGGATCTCTACCCCTAGCCCTCAACATAACCCTAACCCTACGTCCAATCGTAACCCTAACCGTATCTCTAACCCTAGCCCTCAACATAACACTAACCCTAGGTCTAATAGGAACCCTAACCTCATCTCTAACATTAGCCCTCAACATAACCCTAACCCTAGGTCCAATCGGAACCCTAACCGGATCTCCAACCCTAGCCCTCAACATAACCCTAACCCTAGGTCCAATCGGAACCCTAACCGGATCTCTAACCCTAGCCCTACACATAATGCTAACCCTAGGTCCAATCGGAACGCTAACCGGATCTCTAACCCTAGCCCTCAGCATAACCGTAACCCTAGGTCGATTCAGAACCCTAACCGGATCTCAAACCCTAATCCTCAACATAACCCTAACCCTAGGTCCAATCGGAACCATGTCAGGATCTCTAACCCTAGCCCTCATCATAACCCTAACCGTAGGTCCAATCGTAACTCTAACCGGATCTCTAACCCTAGCCCTCAACATAACCCTAACCCTAGCTCCAATCGGAACCCTAACCGGATCTCTAACCCTAGCCCTCAACATAACCCTAACCCTAGGTCCAATCGGAACCCTAACCGGATCTATAACCCTAGCCGTCAATATAACCCTAACCCTAGGTCCAATCGGAACCCTAACCTGATCTCTAGCCCTAGCCCTAAACATAACGCTAACCCTAGGTCCAATCGGAACCCTAACCGGAACTCTACCCCTAGCCCTACACATAACCCTAACCCTAGGTTCAATCGGAACCCTAACCAGATCTCTAAACCTAACCCTCAACATATCCCTAACCCTAGGTCGATTCGGAACCCTAACCGGTCTCTAACCGTAGACCTCAACATAACCCTAACCCTAGGTCCAATCGGAACCCTAACAGGATCTCTAACCCTTGCCCTCAATATAACCTTAACCCTAGGTCCAATCGGAACCCTAACCTGATCTCTAGCCCTAGCCCTAAACATAACCCTAACCCTAGGTCCAATCGGAAACCTAACCGGAACTCTACCCCTAGCCCTACACATAACCCTAACCCTAGGTCCAATCGGAACCCTAACCTGATCTCTAGCCCTAGCCCTAAACATAACCCTAAACCTAGGTCCAATCTGAACCCTAACCGGAACTCTACCCCTAGCCCTACACATAACCCTTTCCCTAGGTTCAATCGGAACCCTAACCAGATCTCTAAACCTAACCCTTAACATATCCCTAACCCTAGGTCGATTCGGAACCCTAACCGGTCTCTAACACTAGCCCTCAACATAACCCTAACCCTAGATCCAATCGGAACTCTAACGGGATCTCTAACCCTAGCCCTCAACATAACCCTAACCCTAGCTCCAATCGGAACCCTAACCGGATCTCTAACCATAGCCCTCAACGTAACCCTAACCCTAGGTCCAATCGGAACCCTAACGGGATGTCTAACCCTAGCCTTCAACATAATCCTAACCCTAGGTTCCATGGGAACCCTAACCGGATATCTAAAACTAGCCCTCAACAGAACCCTATCCCTAGGTCCAATCGGAACCGTAACCGGATTTCTAACCCTATCCCTCAACAAAACCCTATCCCTAGGTCCAATCGGAACCCTAACCGGATCTCTAACCCTAGCCCTCAACATAACCCTAACCCTATGTCCAATCGGAACCCTAACCGGATCTCTAACCCTAGCCCTCAACATAACCCTAACCCTAGCTCCAATCTGAACCTTAACCGGATCTCTAATCCTAGCCCTCAACATAACCTTAACCCTAGCTCCAATCTGAACCCTAACCGGATCTCTAACCCTAGCCCTCAACATAACCCTAACCCTAGCTACAATCTGAACCCTTACGGGATCTCTAACACTAGCCCTCAACATAATCCTAAACCTTGATCCAATCGGAACTCTAACGGGATCTCTAACCCTAGCCTTCAACATAATCCTAACCCTAGGTCCAATGGGAACATGATCCGGATATCTAACACTAGCCCTCAACATAACCCTAACCCTAGGTCCAATCGGAACCCTAACCGGATCTCTAACCCTAGCCCTCAACATAACCCTAACCCTAGGTCCAATCGGAACCTTAACCGGATCTCTAACCCTAGCCCTCAACATAACCCTAACCCTACCTCCAATCGGAACCCTAACCGGATCTCTAACCATTGCCCTCAACGTAACCCTAACCCTAGGTCCAATCGGAACCCTAACGGGATCTCTAACCCTAGCCTTCAACATAATCCTAACCCTAGGTTCCATGGGAACCCTAACCGGATATCTAAAACTAGCCCTCAACAGAACCCTATCCCTAGGTCCAATCGGAACCGTAACCGGATCTCTAACCGTAGCCCTCAACAAAACCCTATCCCTAGGTCCAATCGGAACCCTAACCGAATCTCTAACCCTAGCCCTCAACATAACCCAAACCCTAGGTCCAATCGTAAGCCTAACCGGATCTCTAACACAAGCCCTCAACATAACCCTTACCCTAGGTCCAATCGGAACCTTGACCGGATCTCTAACCCTAACCCTCAACATAACCCTAACCCTAGCTCCAATCTGAACCCTAAACGGATCTTTAACCCTAGCCCTCAACATAACCCTAACCCTAGCTCCAATCTGAACCCTTACGGGATCTCTAACACTAGCCCTCAACATAACCCTAACCCTAGATCCAATCGGAACTCTAACGGGATCTCTAATCCTATCCTTCAACAAAATCCTAACCCTAAGTCCAATGGGAACCTGATCCGGATATCTAACCCTAGCCCTCAACATAACCCTAACCCTAGGTCCAATGGGAACCCTAACCGGATCTCTAGCCATAGCCCTCAACATAACCCAAACCCTAGGTCCAATCGTAAGCCTAACCGGATCTCTAACCCTAGCCCTCAACATAACCCTAACCCTAGGTCCAATCGGAACCTTGACCGGATCTCTAACCCTAACCCTCAACATAACCCTAACCCTAGCTCCAATCTGAACCCTAACCGGATCTCTAACCCTAGCCCTCAACATAACCCTAACCCTAGCTCCAATCTGAACCCTAACCGGATCTCTAACCCTAGCCCTCAACATAATCCTAACCCTAGCTCCAATCTGAACCCTAACCGGATCTCTAACCCTATCTCTCAACATAACCCTAACCCTATGTCCAATCGGAACCCTAACCGGATCTCTAACCCTAGCCCTCAACATAACCCTAACCCTAGCTCCAATCTGAACCTTAACCGGATCTCTAATCCTAGCCCTCAACATAACCCTAACCCTAGCTCCAATCTGAACCCTAACCGGATCTCTAACCCTAGCCCTCAACATAACCCTAACCCTAGCTACAATCTGAACCCTTACGGGATCTCTAACACTAGCCCTCAACATAATCCTAAACCTTGATCCAATCGGAACTCTAACGGGATCTCTAACCCTAGCCTTCAACATAATCCTAACCCTAGGTCCAATGGGAACCTGATCCGGATATCTAACCCTAGCCCTCAACATAACCCTAACCCTACCTCCAATCGGAACCCTAACCGGATCTCTAACCATGGCCCTCAACGTAACCCTAACCCTAGGTCCAATCGGAACCCTAACGGGATCTCTAACCCTAGCCTTCAACATAATCCTAACCCTAGGTTCCATGGGAACCCTAAGCGGATCTCTAATCCTAGCCCTCAACAAAACCCTATCCCTAGGTCCATTCGGAACCCTAACCAAATCTCTAACCCTAGCCCTCAACATAACCCAAACCCTAGGTCCAATCGTAAGCCTAACCGGACCTCTAAGACTAGCCCTCAACATAACCCTAACCCTAGGTCCAATCGGAACCTTGACCGGATCTCTAACCCTAACCCTCAACATAACCCTAACCCTAGCTCCAATCTGAACTTTAAACGGATCTCTAACCCTAGCCCTCAACATAACCCTAACCCTAGCTCCAATCTGAACCCTAACCGGATCTCTAACCCTAGCCCTCAACATAACCCTAACCCTAGCTCCAATCTGAACCCTAACCGGATCTCTAACCCTAGCCCTCAACATAACCCTAACCCTATGTCCAATCGGAACCCTTAGGGGATCTCTAACACTAGCCCTCAACATAACCCTAACCCTAGCTTCAATCTGATCCTTAACCGGATCTCTAACCCTAGCCCTCAACATAACCCTAACCCTAGCTCCAATCTGAACCCTAACCAGATCTCTAACCCTAGCCCTCAACATAACCCTAACCCTAGCTCCAATCTGAACCCTAACCGGATCTCTAACCCTAGCCCTCAACATAACCCTAACCCTATGTCCAATCGGAACCCTTACGGGATCTCTAACCCTAGCCCTCAACATAACCCTAACCCTAGCTCCAATCTGATCCTTAACCGAATCTCTAACCCTAGCCCTCAACATAACCCTAACCCTAGCTCCAATCTGAACCCTTACGGGATCTCTAACACTAGCCCTCAACATAACCCTAACCCTAGATCCAATCGGAACTCTAACGGGATCTCTAATCCTATCCTTCAACATAATCCTAACCCTAGGTCCAATGGGAACCTGATCCGGATATCTAACCCTAGCCCTCAACATAACCCTAACCCTAGGTCCAATCGGAACCTTAACCGGACCTCTAACCCTAGCCCTCAAGATAACCCTAACCCTAGGTCCAATGGGAACCCTAACCGGATCTCTAGCCCTAGCCCTCAACATAACCCAAACCCTAGGTCCAATCGTAAGCCTAACCGGATCTCTAACCCTAGCCCTCAACAAAACCCTAACCCTAGGTCCAATCGGAACCTTGACCGGATCTCTAACCCTAACCCTCAACATAACCCTAACCCTAGCTCCAATCTGAACCCTAACCGGATCTCTAACCCTAGCCCTCAACATAACCCTAACCCTAGCTCCAATGTGAACCCTAACCGGATCTCTAACCCTAGCCCTCAACATAACCCTAACGCTAGCTCCAATCTGAACCCTAACCGGATCTCTAACCCTAGCCCTCAACATAACCCTAAACCTAGCTCCAATCTGAACCCTTACGGGATCTCTAACACTAGCCCTCAACATAACCCTAACCCTAGATTCAATCGGAACTCTAACGGGATCTCTAACCCTAGCCCTCAACATAACCCTACCCTAGCTCCAATCAGAACCCTAACCGGATCTCTAACCATAGCCCTCAACGTAACCCTAACCCTAGGTCCAATCGGAACCCTAACGGGATCTCTAACCCTAGCCTTCAACATAATCCTAACCCTAGGTTCCATGGGAACCTAACCAGATATCTGAAACTAGACCTCAACAGAACCTTATCCCTAGGTCCAATCGGAACCGTAACCGGATCTCTAACCCTAGCCCTCAACAAAACCCTATCCCTAGGTCCAATCGGAACCCTAACCGGATCTCTAACCCTAGCCCTCAACATAACCCAAACCCTAGGTCCAATCGTAAGCCTAACCGGATCTCTAACCCTAGCCCTCAACATAACCCTAACCCTAGGTCCAATCGGAACCTTGACCGGATCTCTAACCCTAACCCTCAACATAACCCTAACCCTAGCTCCAATCTGAACCCTAAACGGATCTCTAACCCTAGCCCTCAACATACCCCTAACCCTAGCTCCAATCTGAACCCTAACCGGATCTCTAACCCTAGCCCTCAACATAACCCTAACCCTAGCTCCAATCTGAACCCTAAACGGATCTCTAACCCTAGCCCTCAACATAACCCTAACCCTATGTCCAATCGGAACCCGAACCGGATCTCTAACCCTAGCCCTCAACATAACCCTAACCCTAGCTCCAATCTGAACCCTAACCGGATCTCTAACCCTAGCCCTCAACATAACCCTAACCCTAGATCCAATCGGAACTCTAACGGGATCTCTAACCCTAGACTTCAACATAATCCTAACCCTAGGTCCAATGGGAACCTGATGCGGATATCTAACACTAGCCCTCAACATAACCCTAACCCTAGGTCCAATCGGAACCCTAACCGGATCTCTAACCCTAGCCCTCAACATAACCCTAACCCTAGGTCCAATCGGAACCTTAACCGGATCTCTAACCCTAGCCCTCAACATAACCCTAACCCTAGGTCCAATGGGAACCCTAACCGGATCTCTAGCCCTAGCCCTCAACATAACCCTAACCCTAGGTCCAATCGCAACCCTAACCTGATCTCTAACATTAGCCCTCTACATAACCCTATCCCTAGGTCCAATCGGAACCCTAACCGGATCTCTAACCCTAGCCCTCAACATAACCCTAACACTAGGTCCAATCGGAACCCTAACCGGATCTCTAACACTAGCCCTACACATAGCCCTAACCCTAGGTCCAATCGGAACCCTAAAGGGATCTCTAACCCTAGCCCTCAGCATAACCGTAACCCTAGGTCGATTCGGAACCCTAACCGGATCTCAAACCCTAGCCCTCAACATAACCCTAACCCTAGGTCCAATCAGAACCCTATCCGGATCTCTAACCCTAGCCCTCATCATAACCCTAACCGTAGGTCCAATCGTAACCCTAACCGGATCTCTAACCCTAGCCCTCAACATAACCCTAACCCTAGCTCCAATCGGAACCCTAAACGGATCTCTAATCCTAGCCCTCAACATAAGCCTAACCCTAGGTCTAATCGTAACCCTAACCGGATCTCTATCCCTAGACCTATACATAACCCTAACCCTAGGTCCAATCGGAACCCTAACCGGATCTCTAACCCTAGCCCTCAACATAACCCTAACCCTAGGTCCAATCGTAACCCTAACCGGATCTCTAACCCTAGCCCTCAACATAACCCTAACCCTAGGTCCAATCGGAACCCTAACCGGATCTCTAACCCTAGCCCTCAACATATAACTAACCCTAGGTCCAATCGGAACCCTAACCGGATCTCTACCCCTAGCCCTCAACATAACCCTAACCCTAGGTCCAATCGTAACCCTAACCGGATCTCTAACCCTAGCCTTCAACATAACCCTAACCCTAGGTCTAATCGTAACCCTAACCGGATCTCTAACTCTAGCCCTACACATAACCCTAACCCGAGGTCCAATCGGAACCCTAACCGGATCTCTAACCCTAGCCCTCAACATAACACTAACCCTAGGTCTAATAGGAAACCTAACCTGATCTCTAACATTAGCCCTCAACATAACCCTAACCCTAGGTCCAATCGGAACCCTAACCGGATCTCTAACCCTAGCCCTCAACATAACCCTAACCCTAGGTCCAATCGGAACCCTAACCGGATATCTAAGCCTAGCCCTCAATATAACCCTAACCCTAGGTCCAATCGGAACCCTAAACGGATATCTAAACCTAGCCCTCAACATAACCCTAACCCTAGGTCCAATCGGAACCCTAAACGGAACTCTAACACTAACCCTCAACATAACCATAACCCTAGGTCCAATCGGAACCCTAACCGGATCTCTAACCCTAGCCGTCAACATAACCCTAACCCTAGGACCAATCGGAACCCTTAACGGATATCTAACCCTAGCCCTCAACATAACCCTAACCCTAGGTCCAATCGGAACCCTAAACGGAACTCTAACCCTAGCCCTCAACATAACCCTAACCCTAGGTCCTATCGGAACCCTAACCGGGTCTGTAAACCTAGCCCTCAACATAACCCTAACTCTAGGTCCAATCGGAACCCTAACCGGATCCCTAACCCTAGCCCTCAACATAACCCTAACCCTAGGACCAATCCGAACCCTAACCGGATCTCTACCCCTCGCCCTCAACATAACCCTAACCCTAGGTCCAATCGGAACCCTAACCGGATCTCTAACCCTAGCCCTCAACATAACCCTAACCCTAGGTCCAATAGGAACCCTAACCGGATCTCTAACCCTAGCCCTCAACATAACCCTAACCCGAGGTCCAATCGGAACCCTAACCGGATCTGTATACCTAGCCCTCAACATAACCCTAACCCTAGGTCCATTCGGAACCCTAACCGATTCTCTAAACCTAGCCCTCAACATAACCTTAACCCTAGGTCCAATCGGAACCCTAACCGGATCTCTAACCCTAGCCCTCAAAATAACCCTAACACTAGGTCCAATCAGAACCCTAAACGGAACTCTAACCCTAGCCCGCAACATAACCCTAACCCTAGGTCCAATCGGAACCCTAACCGGGTCTGTAAACCTAGCCCTCAACATAACCCTAACTCTAAGTCCAATCGGAACCCTAACCGTATCCCTAACCCTAGCCCTCAACATAACCCTAACCCTAGGACCAATCTGAACCCTAACCGGATCTCTACCCCTCGCGCTCAACATAATCCTAACCCGAGGTCCAATCGGAACGCTAACCGGATCTCTAAACCTAGCCCTCAACATAACCCTAACCCTAGGTCCAATCGGAACCCTAACTGGATCTCTAACACTAGCCCTCAACATAACCCTAACCCTAGGACCAATCGGAACGCTAAAGGATATCTAACCCTTCCCCTCAACGTAACCCTAACCCTAGGTCCAATCGGAACCCTAACCGGATCTCTAACCCTAGCCCTCAACATAACCCTAACCCTAGGTCCAATCGGAACCCTAACCGGATCTCTAACCCTAGCCCTCAACATAACCCTAACCCTACGTCCAATCGGAACCCTAACAAGATCTCTACCCCTCTTAATCAACATAACCCTAAACCTAGGTCCAAACGGAACCCTAACCGGATCTCTAACCCTAGCCCTCAACATAACCCTAACCCTAGGTCCAATCGGAACCCTAACCGGATCTCTAACCCTAGTCCTCAACCTAACCCTAACCCTAGGTCCAATCGGAACCCTAACCGGATCTGTATACCTAGCCCTCAACATAACCCTAACCGTAGGTCCAATCGGAAACCTAACCGGATCTCTAACCCTAGCCCTCAACAGAACCCTAACCCAACGTCCAATCGGAACCCTAACCGGATCTCTAACCCTAGCCCTCAATATAACCCTAACCCTAGGTCCAATCGGAACCCTAACCGGATCTCTAACCCTAGCCCTCAACACAACGCTAACCCTGGGTCCCACCGTAACCCTTACCGGATCTCTAACCCTAGCCCTCAACATAACCCTAACCCTAGGTCCAATCGGAACCCTAACCGGATCTCTAACCCTAGCCCTCAACACAACGCTAACCCTGGGACCAATCCTAAACCTTACCGGATCTCTAACCCTAGCCCTCAACATAACCCTAACCCTAGGTCCAATCGGAACCCTAACCGGGTCTGTATACCTAGCCGTCAACATAACCCTAACCCTAGGTCCAATCGGAACCCTAACCGAATCCCTAACCCTAGGCCTCAACATAACCCTAACCCTAGGACCAATCCGAACCCTAACCGGATCTCTACCCCTCGCCCTCAACATAACCCTAACCCTAGGTCCAATCGGAACCCTAAACGAAACTCTAACCCTAGCCCTCAATATAACCATAACCCTAGGTCCAATCGGAACCCTAACCGGATCTCTAACCCTAGCCCTCAACATAACCCTAACCCTAGGTCCAATAGGAACCCTAACCGGATCTCTAACCCTAGCCCTCAACATAACCCTAACCCGAGGTCCAATCGGAACCCTAACCGGATCTGTATACCTAGCCCTCAACATAACCCTAACCCTAGGTCCATTCGGAACCCTAACCGATTCTCTAAACCTAGCCCTCAACATAACCTTAACCCTAGGTCCAATCGGAACCCTAACCGGATCTCTAACCCTAGCCCTCAACATAACCCTAACACTAGGTCCAATCAGAACCCTAAACGGAACTCTAACCCTAGCCCGCAACATAACCCTAACCCTAGGTCCAATCGGAACCCTAACCGGGTCTGTAAACCTAGCCCTCAACATAACCCTAACTCTAGGTCCAATCGGAACCCTAACCGTATCCCTAACCCTAGCCCTCAACATAACCCTAACCCTAGGACCAATCTGAACCCTAACCGGATCTCTACCCCTCGCCCTCAATATAATCCTAACCCGAGGTCCAATCGGAACGCTAACCGGATCTCTAAACCTAGCCCTCAACATAACCCTAACCCTAGGTCCAATCGGAACCCTAACCGGAACTCTAACCCTAGCCCTCAACATAACCCTAACCCTAGGACCAATCGGAACGCTAAATGGATATCTAACCCTTCCCCTCAACGTAACCCTAACCCTAGGTCCAATCGGAACCCTAACCGGATCTCTAACCCTAGCCCTCAACATAACCCTAACCCTAGGTCCAATCGGAACCCTAACCGGATCTCTAACCCTAGCCCTCAACATAACCCTAACCCTAGGTCCAATCGGAACCCTAACCGGATCTCTAACCCTAGCCCTCAACATAACCCTAACCCTAGGTCCAATCGGAACCCTAACCGGATCTCTAACCCTAGTCCTCAACATAACCCTAACCCTAGGTCCAATCGGAACCCTAACCGGATCTCTAACCCTAGCCCTCAACACAACGCTAACCCTGGGACCAATCGTAAACCTTACCGGATCTCTAACCCTAGCCCTCAACATAACCCTAACCCTAGGTCCAATCGGAACCCTAACCGGGTCTGTATACATAGCCGTCAACATAACCCTAACCCTAGGTCCAATCGGAACCCTAACCGAATCCCTAACCCTAGGCCTCAACATAACCCTAACCCTAGGACCAATCCGAAATCTAACCAGATCTCTGCCCCTCGCCCTATACATAACCCTAACCCGAGGTCCAAACGGAACCCTTACCGGATCTCAAAACCTAGCCCTCAACTTAACCCTAACCCTAGGACCAATCGGAACCCTACATGGATATCTAAACCTAGCCCTCAACGTAACCCTAACCCTAGGTCCAATCGGACCCCTAACCGGATATCTAAACATAACCCTCAACATAACCCTAACCCTAGGTCCAATCGGTACCCTAACAGGATCTCTACCCCTCTTCCTCAACATAACCCTAACCCTAGGTCCAATCGGAACCCTAACCGGATCTCTAACCCCAGCCCTCAACATAACCCTAACCCTAGGTCCAATCGGAACCCTAACCGGATCTCTATCCCTTGCCCTCCACATAACCCTAACCCTAGGTCCAATCGGAACCCTAACCGGATCTCTAAACCTAGCCCTCAACATAACCCTAATGCTAGGTCCAATCGGAACCCTAACCGGATCTGTATACCTAGCCCTCAACATAACCCTAACCCTAGGTCCAATCGGAAACCTAACCGGACCTCTAACCCTAGCCCTCAACATAACCCTAACCCTAGGTCCAATCGGAACCCTAAACGGAACTCTAACCCTAGCCCTCAACATAACCATAACCCTAGGTCCAATCGGAACCCTAACCGGATAAATAACCCTAGCCCTCAACATAACCCTAACCCTAGGTCCAGTCGGAACCCTAAACGGATATCTAAACCTAGCCCTCAACATAACCCTAACCCTAGGTCCAATCAGAACCCTAACCTGATCTCTAACATTAGCCCTCAACATAACCCTAACCCTAGGTCCAATCGGAACCCTAACCGTATCTCTAACCCTAGCCCTCAACATAACCCTAACCCTAGGTCCAATCGGAACCCTAACCGGATTTCTAACACTAGCCCTACACGTAGCCCTAACCCTAGCTCCAATCGGAACCCTAACCGGATCTCTAACCCTAGCCCTCAGCATAACCGTAACCCTAGGTCGATTCGGAACCCTAACCGGATCTCAAACCCTAGCCCTCAACATAACCCTAACCCTAGGTACAATCGGAACCCTATCCGGATCTCTAACCCTAGCCCTCATCATAACCCTAACCGTAGGTCCAATCGTAACCCTAACCGGATCTCTAACCCTAGCCCTCAACAAAACCCTAACCCTAGCTCCAATCGGAACTCTAACCGGATCTCTAACCCTAGCCCTCAACAGAACCCTAACCCTAGGTCTAATTGTAACCCTAACCGGATCTCTATCCCTATACCTATACATAACCCTAACCCTAGGTCCAATCGGAACCCTAACCGGATCTCTAACCCTAGCCCTCAACATAACCCTAACCCTAGATCCAATCGGAACCCTACCGGATCTCTACCCCTAGCCCTCAACATAACCCTAACCCTAGGTCCAATCGTAACCCTAACCGAATCTCTAACCCTAGCCTTCAGCATAACCCTAACCCTAAGTCTAATCGTAACCCTAACCGGATCTCTATCTCTAGCCCTACACATAACCCTAACCCTAGGTCCAATCGGAACCCTAACCGTATCTCTAACCCTAGCCCTCAACATAACACTAACCCTAGGTCTAATAGGAACCCTAACCTCATCTCTAACATTAGCCCTCAACATAACCCTAACCCTAGGTCCAATCGGAACCCTAACCTCATCTCTAACCCTAGCCCTCAACATAACCCTAACCCTAGGTCCAATCGGAACCCTAACCAGATCTCTAACCCTAGCCCTACACATAACGCTAACCCTAGGTCCAATCGGAATGCTAACCGGATCTCTAACCCTAGCCTTCAGCATAACCGTAACCCTATGTCGATTCAGAACCCTAACCGGATCTCAAACCCTAATCCTCAACATAACCCTAACCCTAGGTCCAATCGGAACCCTGTCAGGATCTCTAACCCTAGCCCTCATCATAACCCTAACCGTAGGTCCAATCGTAACCCTAACCGGATCTCTAACCCTAGAACTCAACATAACCCTAACCCTAGCTCCAATCGGAACCCTAACCGGATCTCTAACCCTAGCCCTCAACATAACCCTAACCCAAGGTCCAATCGGAACCCTAACCGGATCTATAACCCTAGCCCTAAATATAACCCTAACCCTAGGTCCAATCGGAACCCTAACCTGATCTCTAGCCCTAGCCCTAAACATAACGCTAACCCTAGGTCCAATCGGAACCCTAACCGGAACTCTACCCCTAGCCCTACACATAACCCTAACCCTAGGTTCAATCGGAACCCTAACCAGATCTCTAAACCTAACCCTCAACATATCCCTAACCCTAGGTCGATTCGGAACCCTAACCGGTCTCTAACCCTAGCCCTCAACATAACCCTAACCCTAGGTCCAATCGGAACCCTAACAGGATCTCTAACCCTAGCCCTCAATATAACCCTAACCCTAGGTCCAATCGGAACCCTAACCTGATCTCTAGCCCTAGCCCTAAACATAACCCTAACCCTAGGTCCAATCGGAAACCTAACCGGAACTCTACCCCTAGCCCTACACATAACCCTAACCCTAGGTCCAATCGGAACCCTAACCTGATCTCTAGCCCTAGCCCTAAACATAACCCTAAACCTAGGTCCAATCGGAACCCTAACCGGAACTCTACCCCTAGCCCTACACATAACCCTAACCCTAGGTTCAATCGGAACCCTAACCAGATCTCTAAACCTAACCCTCAACATATCCCTAACCCTAGGTCGATTCGGAACCCTAAACGGTCTCTAACCCTAGCCCTCAACATAACCCTAACCCTAGGTCCAATCGGAACCCTAACCTGATCTCTAGCCCTAGCCCTAAACATAACCCTAACCCTAGGTCCAATCGGAAACCTAACCGGAACTCTACGCCTAGCCCTACACATAACCCTAACCCTAGGTCCAATCGGAACCCTAACCTGATCTCTAGCCCTAGCCCTAAACATAACCCTAAACCTAGGTCCAATCGGAACCCTAACCGGAACTCTACCCCTAGCCCTACACATAACCCTTTCCCTAGATTCAATCGGAACCCTAACCAGATCTCTAAACCTAACCCTTAACATATCCCTAACCCTAGGTCGATTCGGAACCCTAACCGGTCTCTAACACTAGCCCTCAACATAACCCTAACCCTAGATCCAATCGGAACTCTAACGGGATCTCTAACCCTAGCCCTCAACATAACCCTAACCCTAGCTCCAATCGGAACCCTAACCGGATCTCTAACCATAGCCCTCAACGTAACCCTAACCCTAGGTCCAATCGGAACCCTAACGGGATCTCTAACCCTAGCCCTCAACATAACCCTAACCCTATGTCCAATCGGAACCCTAACCAGATCTCTAACCCTAGCCCTCAACATAACCCTAACCCTAGCTCCAATCTGAACCCTAACCGGATCTCTAACCCTAGCCCTCAACATAACCCTAACCCTAGCTACAATCTGAACCGTTACGGGATCTCTAACACTAGCCGTCAACATAATCCTAAACCTTGATCCAATCGGAACTCTAACAAGATCTCTAACCCTAGCCTTCAACATAATCCTAACCCTAGGTCCAATGGGAACCTGATCCGGATATCTAACACTAGCCCTCAACATAACCCTAACCCTAGGTCCAATCGGAACCCTAACTGGATCTCTAACCCTAGCCCTCAACATAACCCTAACACTAGGTACAATCGGAACCTTAACCGGATCTCTAACCCTAGCCCTCAACATAACCCTAACCCTACCTCCAATCGGAACCCTAACAGGATCTCTAACCATTGCCCTCAACGTAACCCTAACCCTAGGTCCAATCGGAACCCTAACGGGATCTCTAGCCCTAGCCTTCAACATAATCCTAACCCTAGGTTCCATGGGAACCCTAACCGGATATCTAAAACTAGCCCTCAACAGAACCCTATCCCTAGGTCCAATCGGAACCGTAACCGGATCTCTAACCCTAGCCCTCAACAAAACCCTATCCCTAGGTCCAATCGGAACCCTAACCGAATCTCTAACCCTAGCCCTCAACATAACCCAAACCCTAGGTCCAATTGTAAGCCTAACCGGATCTCTAACACTAGCCCTCAACATAACCCTAACCCTAGGTCCAATCGGAACCTTGACCGGATCTCTAACCCTAACCCTCAACATAACCCTAACCCTAGCTCCAATCTGAACCCTAAACGGATCTCTAACCCTAGCCCTCAACAAAACCCTAACCCTAGCTCCAATCGGAACTCTAACCGGATCTCTAACCCTAGCCCTCAACATAACGCTAACCCTAGGTCTAATTGTAACCCTAACCGGATCTCTATCCCTATACCTATACATAACCCTAACCCTAGGTCCAATCGGAACCCTAACCGGATCTCTAATCCTAGCCCTCAACATAACCCTAACCCTAGGTCCAATCGTAACCCTAACCGGATCTCTAACCCTAGCGCTCAACATAACCCTAACCCTAGGTCCAATCGGAACCCTAACCGGATCTCTAACCCTAGCCCTCAACATAACCCTAACCCTAGGTCCAATCGGAACCCTACCGGATCTCTACCCCTAGCCCTCAACATAACCCTAACCCTAGGTCCAATCGTAACCCTAACCGAATCTCTAACCCTAGCCTTCAACATAACCCTAACCCTAAGTCTAATCGTAACCCTAACCGGATCTCTATCTCTAGCCCTACACATAACCCTAACCCTAGGTCCAATCGGAACCCTAACCGTATCTCTAACCCTAGCCCTCAACATAACACTAACCCTAGGTCTAATAGGAACCCTAACCTCATCTCTAACATTAGCCCTCAACATAACCCTAACCCTAGGTCCAATCGGAACCCTAACCTCATCTCTAACCCTAGCCCTCAACATAACCCTAACCCTAGGTCCAATCGGAACCCTAACCGGATCTCTAACCCTAGCCCTACACATAACGCTAACCCTAGGTCCAATCGGAACGCTAACCGGATCTCTAACCCTAGCCCTCAGCATAACCGTAACCCTATGTCGATTCAGAACCCTAACCGGATCTCAAACCCTAATCCTCAACATAACCCTAACCCTAGGTCCAATCGGAACCCTGTCAGGATCTCTAACCCTAGCCCTCATCATAACCCTAACCGTAGGTCCAATCGTAACCCTAACCGGATCTCTAACCCTAGAACTCAACATAACCCTAACCCTAGCTCCAATCGGAACCCTAACCGGATCTCTAACCCTAGCCCTCAACATAACCCTAACCCAAGGTCCAATCGGAACCCTAACCGGATCTATAACCCTAGCCCTAAATATAACCCTAACCCTAGGTCCAATCGGAACCCTAACCTGATCTCTAGCCCTAGCCCTAAACATAACGCTAACCCTAGGTCCAATCGGAACCCTAACCGGAACTCTACCCCTAGCCCTACACATAACCCTAACCCTAGATTCAATCGGAACCCTAACCAGATCTCTAAACCTAACCCTCAACATATCCCTAACCCTAGGTCGATTCGGAACCCTAACCGGTCTCTAACCCTAGTCCTCAACATAACCCTAACCCTAGGTCCAATCGGAACCCTAACAGGATCTCTAACCCTAGCCCTCAATATAACCCTAACCCTAGGTCCAATCGGAACCCTAACCTGATCTCTAGCCCTAGCCCTAAACATAACCCTAACCCTAGGTCCAATCGGAAACCTAACCGGAACTCTACCCCTAGCCCTACACATAACCCTAACCCTAGGTCCAATCGGAACCCTAACCTGATCTCTAGCCCTAGCCCTAAACATAACCCTAAACCTAGGTCCAATCGGAACCCTAACCGGAACTCTACCCCTAGCCCTACACATAACCCTTTCCCTAGATTCAATCGGAACCCTAACCAGATCTCTAAACCTAACCCTTAACATATCCCTAACCCTAGGTCGATTCGGAACCCTAACCGGTCTCTAACACTAGCCCTCAACATAACCCTAACCCTAGATCCAATCGGAACTCTAACGGGATCTCTAACCCTAGCCCTCAACATAACCCTAACCCTAGCTCCAATCGGAACCCTAACCGGATCTCTAACCATAGCCCTCAACGTAACCCTAACCCTAGGTCCAATCGGAACCCTAACGGGATCTCTAACCCTAGCCTTCAACATAATCCTAACCCTAGGTTCCATGGGAACCCTAACCGGATATCTAAAACTAGCCCTCAACAGAACCCTATCCCTATGTCCAATCGGAACCGTAACCGGATTTCTAACCCAAGCCCTCAACAAAACCCTATCCCTAGGTCCAATCGGAACCCTAACCGGATCTCTAACCCTAGCCCTCAACATAACCCTAACCCTAGGTCCAATCGGAACCCTAACCGGATCTCTAACCCTAGCCCTCAACATAACCCTAACCCTAGGTCAAATCGGAACCCTAACCGGATCTCTAACCCTAGCCCTACACATAACGCTAACCCTAGGTCCAATCGGAACGCTAACCGGATCTCTAACCCTAGCCCTCAGCATAACCGTAACCCTATGTCGATTCAGAACCCTAACCGGATCTCAAACCCTAATCCTCAACATAACCCTAACCCTAGGTCCAATCGGAACCCTAACCGGATCTCTAACCCTAGCCCTCAACATAACCCTAACCCTAGGTCCAATCGGAACCCTAACCGGATCTCTAACCCTAGCCCTACACATAACGCTAACCCTAGGTCCAATCGGAACGCTAACCGGATCTCTAACCCTAGCCCTCAGCATAACCGTAACCCTATGTCGATTCAGAACCCTAACCGGATCTCAAACCCTAATCCTCAACATAACCCTAACCCTAGGTCCAATCGGAACCCTGTCAGGATCTCTAACCCTAGCCCTCATCATAACCCTAACCGTAGGTCCAATCGTAACCCTAACCGGATCTCTAACCCTAGAACTCAACATAACCTTAACTCTAGCTCCAATCGGAACCCTAACCGGATCTCTAACCCTAGCTCTCAACATAACCCTAACCCAAGGTCCAATCGGAACCCTAACCGGATCTATAACCCTAGCCCTCAATATAACCCTAACCCTAGGTCCAATCGGAACCCTAACCTGATCTCTAGCCCTAGCCCTAAACATAACGCTAACCCTAGGTCCAATCGGAACCCTAACCGGAACTCTACCCCTAGCCCTACACATAACCCTAACCCTAGGTTCAATCGGAACCCTAACCAGATCTCTAAACCTAACCCTCAACATATCCCTAACCCTAGGTCGATTCGGAACGCTAATCGGTCTCTAACCCTAGCCCTCAACATAACCCTAACCCTAGGTCCAATCGGAACCCTAACAGGATCTCTAACCCTAGCCCTCAATATAACCCTAACCCTAGGTCCAATCGGAACCCTAACCTGATCTCTAGCCCTAGCCCTAAACATAACTCTAACCCTAGGTCCAATCGGAAACCTAACCGGAACTCTACCCCTAGCCCTACACATAACCCTAACCCTAGGTCCAATCGGAACCCTAACCTGATCTCTAGCCCTAGCCCTAAACATAACCCTAAACCTAGGTCCAATCGGAACCCTAACCGGAACTCTACCCCTAGCCCTACACATAACCCTTTCCCTAGATTCAATCGGAACCCTAACCAGATCTCTAAACCTAACCCTTAACATATCCCTAACCCTAGGTCGATTCGGAACCCTAACCGGTCTCTAACACTACCCCTCAACATAACCCTAACCCTAGATCCAATCGGAACTCTAACGGGATCTCTAACCCTAGCCCTCAACATAACCCTAACCCTAGCTCCAATCGGAACCCTAACCGGATCTCTAACCATAGCCCTCAACGTAACCCTAACCCTAGGTCCAATCGGAACCCTAACGGGATCTCTAACCCTAGCCTTCAACATAATCCTAACCCTAGGTTCCATGGGAACCCTAACCGGATATCTAAAACTAGCCCTCAACAGAACCCTATCCCTAGGTCCAATCTGAACCGTAACCGGATTTCTAACCCAAGCCCTCAACAAAACCCTATCCCTAGGTCCAATCGGAACCCTAACCGGATCTCTAACCCTAGCCCTCAACATAACCCAAACCCTAGGTCCAATCGTAAGCCTAACCGGATCTCTAACCCTAGCCCTCAACATAACCCTAACCCTAGCTCCAATCTGAACCCTAAACGGATCTCTAACCCTAGCCCTCAACATAACCCTAACCCTAGCTCCAATCTGAACCCTAACCGGATCTCTAACCCTAGCCCTCAACATAACCCTAACCCTATGTCCACTCGGAACCCTAACCAGATCTCTAACCCTAGCCCTCAACATAACCCTAACCCTAGCTCCAATCTGAACCTTAACCGGATCTCTAATCCTAGCCCTCAACATAACCCTAACCCTAGCTCCAATCTGAACCCTAACCGGATCTCTAACCCTAGCCCTCAACATAACCCTAACCCTAGCTACAATCTGAACCCTTACGGGATCTCTAACACTAGCCCTCAACATAATCCTAAACCTTGATCCAATCGGAACTCTAACAAGATCTCTAACCCTAGCCTTCAACATAATCCTAACCCTAGGTCCAATGGGAACCTGATCCGGATATCTAACACTAGCCCTCAACATAACCCTAACCCTAGGTCCAATCGGAACCCTAACTGGATCTCTAACCCTAGCCCTCAACATAACCCTAACACTAGGTACAATCGGAACCTTAACCGGATCTCTAACACTAGCCCTCAACAAAACCCTATCCCTAGGTCCAATCGGAACCGTAACCGGATCTCTAACACTAGCCCTCAACAAAACCCTATCCCTAGGTCCAATCGGAACCGTAACCGGATCTCTAAAACTAGCCCTCAACAGAACCCTATCCCTAGGTCCAATCGGAACCGTAACCGGATCTCTAACACTAGCCCTCAACAAAACCCTATCCCTAGGTCCAATCGGAACCCTAACCGAATCTCTAACCCTAGCCCTCAACATAACCCAAACCCTAGGTCCAATCGTAAGCCTAACCGGATCTCTAACACTAGCCCTCAACATAACCCTAACACTAGGTCCAATCGGAACCTTGACCGGATCTCTAACCCTAACCCTCAACATAACCCTAACCCTAGCTCCAATCTGAACCCTAAACGGATCTCTAACCCTAGCCCACAACATAACCCTAACCCTAGCTCCAATCTGAACCCTAACCGGATCTCTAACCCTAGCCCTCAACATAACCCTAACCCTATGTCCAATCGGAACCCTAACCGGATCTCTAACCCTAGCCCTCAACATAACCCTAACCCTAGCTCCAATCTGATCCTTAACCGGATCTCTAACCCTAGCCCTCAACATAACCCTAACCCTAGCTCCAATCTGAACCCTTACGGGATCTCTAACACTAGCCCTCAACATAACCCTAACCCTAGATCCAATCGGAACTCTAACGGGATCTCTAATCCTATCCTTCAACACAATCCTAACCCTAGGTCCAATGGGAACCTGATCCGGATATCTAACCCTAGCCCTCAACATAACCCTAACCCTAGGTCCAATCGGAACCCTAACCGGATCTCTAACCCTAGCCCTCAACATAACCCTAACCCTAGGTCCAATCGAAACCCTACCGGATCTCTACCCCTAGCCCTCAACATAACCCTAACCCTACGTCCAATCGTAACCCTAACCGGATCTCTAACCCTAGCCTTCAACATAACCCTAACCCTAAGTCTAATCGTAACCCTAACCGGATCTCTATCTCTAGCCCTACACATAACCCTAACCCTAGGTCCAATCGGAACCCTAACCGTATCTCTAACCCTAGCCCTCAACATAACACTAACCCTAGGTCTAATAGGAACCCTAACCTCATCTCTAACATTAGCCCTCAACATAACCCTAACCCTAGGTCCAATCGGAACCCTAACCGGATCTCTAAACCTAGCCCTCAACATAACCCTAACCCTAGGTCCAATCGGAACCCTAACCGGATCTCTAACCCTAGCCCTACACATAATGCTAACCCTAGGTCCAATCGGAACGCTAACCGGATCTCTAACCCTAGCCCTCAGCATAACCGTAACCCTAGGTCGATTCAGAACCCTAACCGGATCTCAAACCCTAATCCTCAACATAACCCTAACCCTAGGTCCAATCGGAACCATGTCAGGATCTCTAACCCTAGCCCTCATCGTAACCCTAACCGTAGGTCCAATCGTAACCCTAACCGGATCTCTAACCCTAGCCCTCAACATAACCCTAACCCTAGCTCCAATCGGAACCCTAACCGGATCTCTAACCCTAGCCCTCAACATAACCCTAACCCTAGGTCCAATCGGAACCCTAACCGGATCTATAACCCTAGCCGTCAATATAACCCTAACCCTAGCTCCAATCGGAACCCTAACCTGATCTCTAGCCCTAGCCCTAAACATAACGCTAACCCTAGGTCCAATCGGAACCCTAACCGGAACTCTACCCCTAGCCCTACACATAACCCTAACCCTAGGTTCAATCGGAACCCTAACCAGATCTCTAAACCTAACCCTCAACATATCCCTAACCCTAGGTCGATTCGGAACCCTAACCGGTCTCTAACCCTAGCCCTCAACATAACCCTAACCCTAGGTCCAATCGGAACCCTAACAGGATCTCTAACCCTAGCCCTCAATATAACCCTAACCCTAGGTCCAATCGGAACCCTAACCTGATCTCTAGCCCTAGCCCTAAACATAACCCTAACCCTAGGTCCAATCGGAAACCTAACCGGAACTCTACCCCTAGCCCTACACATAACCCTAACCCTAGGTCCAATCGGAACCCTAACCTGATCTCTAGCCCTAGCCCTAAACATAACCCTAAACCTAGGTCCAATCGGAACCCTAACCGGAACTCTACCCCTAGCCCTACACATAACCCTTTCCCTAGGTTCAATCGGAACCCTAACCAGATCTCTAGACCTAACCCTTAACATATCCCTAACCCTAGGTCGATTCGGAACCCTAACCGGTCTCTAACACTAGCCCTCAACATAACCCTAACCCTAGATCCAATCGGAACTCTAATGGGATCTCTAACCCTAGCCCTCAACATAACCCTAACCCTAGGTCCAATCGGAACCCTAACCGTATCTCTAACCCTAGCCCTCAACATAACACTAACCCTAGGTCTAAAAGGAACCCTAACCTCATCTCTAACATTAGCCCTCAACATAACCCTAACCCTAGGTCCAATCGGAACCCTAACCGGATCTCTAACCCTAGCCCTCAACATAACCCTAACCCTAGGTCCAATCGGAACCCTAACCGGATCTCTAACCCTAGCCCTACACATAATGCTAACCCTAGGTCCAATCGGAACGCTAACCGGATCTCTAACCCTAGCCCTCAGCATAACCGTAACCCTAGGTCGATTCAGAACCCTAACCAGATCTCAAACCCTAATCCTCAACATAACCCTAACCCTAGGTCCAATCGGAACCATGTCAGGATCTCTAACCCTAGCCCTCATCATAACCCTAACCGTAGGTCCAATCGTAACCCTAACCGGATCTCTAACCTTAGCCCTCAACATAACCCAAACCCTAGCTCCAATCGGAACCCTAACCGGATCTCTAACCCTAGCCCTCAACATAACCCTAACCCTAGGTCCAATCGGAACCCTAACCGGAACTATAACCCTAGCCGTCAATATAACCCTAACCCTAGGTCCAATCGGAACCCTAACCTGATCTCTAGCCCTAGCCCTAAACATAACGCTAACCCTAGGTCCAATCGGAACCCTAACCGGAACTCTACCCCTAGCCCTACACATAACCCTAACCCTAGGTTCAATCGGAACCCTAACCAGATCTCTAAACCTAACCCTCAACATATCCCTAACCCTAGGTCGATTCGGAACCCTAACCGGTCTCTAACCCTAGCCCTCAACATAACCCTAACCCTAGGTCCAATCGGAACCCTAACAGGATCTCTAACCCTAGCCCTCAATATAACCCTAACCCTAGGTCCAATCGGAACCCTAACCTGATCTCTAGCCCTAGCCCTAAACATAACCCTAACCCTAGGTCCAATCGGAAACCTAACCGGAACTCTACCCCTAGCCCTACACATAACCCTAACCCTAGGTCCAATCGGAACCCTAACCTGATCTCTAGCCCTAGCCCTAAACATAACCCTAAACCTAGGTCCAATCGGAACCCTAACCGGAACTCTACCCCTAGCCCTACACATAACCCTTTCCCTAGGTTCAATCGGAACCCTAACCAGATCTCTAAACCTAACCCTTAACATATCCCTAACCCTAGGTCGATTCGGAACCCTAACCGGTCTCTAACACTAGCCCTCAACATAACCCTAACCCTAGATCCAATCGGAACTCTAACGGGATCTCTAACCCTAGCCCTCAACATAACCCTAACCCTAGCTCCAATCGGAAACCTAACCGGATCTCTAACCATAGCCCTCAACGTAACCCTAACCCTAGGTCCAATCGGAACCCTAACGGGATCTCTAACCCTAGCCTTCAACATAATCCTAACCCTAGGTTCCATGGGAACCCTAACCGGATATCTAAAACTAGCCCTCAACAGAACCCTATCCCTAGGTCCAATCGGAACCGTAACCGGATTTCTAACCCTATCCCTCAACAAAACCCTATCCCTAGGTCCAATCGGAACCCTAACCGGATCTCTAACCCTAGCCCTCAACATAACCCAAACCCTAGGTCCAATCGTAAGCCTAACCGGATCTCTAACCCTAGCCCTCAACATAACCCTAACCCTAGCTCCAATCTGAACCCTAACCGGATCTCTAAACCTAGCCCTCAACATAATCCTAACCCTAGCTCCAATCTGAACCCTAACCGGATCTCTAACCCTAGCCCTCAACATAACCCTAACCCTATGTCCAATCGGAACCCTAACCGGATCTCTAACCCTAGCCCTCAACATAACCCTAACCCTAGCTCCAATCTGAACCTTAACCGGATCTCTAATCCTAGCCCTCAACATAACCCTAACCCTAGCTCCAATCTGAACCCTAACCGGATCTCTAACCCTAGCCCTCAACATATCCCTAACCCTAGCTACAATCTGAACCCTTACGGGATCTCTAACACTAGCCCTCAACATAATCCTAAACCTTGATCCAATCGGAACTCTAACGGGATCTCTAACCCTAGCCTTCAACATAATCCTAACCCTAGGTCCAATGGGAACATGATCTGGATATCTAACACTAGCCCTCAACATATCCCTAACCCTAGGTCCAATCGGAACCCTAACCGGATCTCTAACCCTAGCCCTCAACATAACCCTAACCCTAGGTCCAATCGGAACCTTAACCGGATCTCTAACCCTAGCCCTCAACATAACCCTAACCCTACCTCCAATCGGAACCCTAACCGGATCTCTAACCATTGCCCTCAACGTAACCCTAACCCTAGGTCCAATCGGTCCCCTAACGGGATCTCTAACCCTAGCCTTCAACATAATCCTAACCCTAGGTTCCATGGGAACCCTAACCGGATATCTAAAACTAGCCCTCAACAGAACCCTATCCCTAGGTCCAATCGGAATCGTAACCGGATCTCTAACCGTAGCCCTCAACAAAACCCTATCCCTAGGTCCAATCGGAACCCTAACCGAATCTCTAACCCTAGCCCTCAACATAACCCAAACCCTAGGTCCAATCGTAAGCCTAATCGGATCTCTAACAATAGCCCTCAACATAACCCTAACCCTAGGTCCAATCGGAACCTTGACCGGATCTCTAACCCTAACCCTCAACATAACCCTAACCCTAGCTCCAATCTGAACCCTAAACGGATCTCTAACCCTAGCCCTCAACATAACCCTAACCCTAGCTCCAATCTGAACCCTTACGGGATCTCTAACACTAGCCCTCAACATAACCCTAACCCTAGATCCAATCGGAACTCTAACGGGATCTCTAATCCTATCCTTCAACATAATCCTAACCCTAGGTCCAATGGGAACCTGATCCGGATATCTAACCCTAGCCCTCAACATAACCCTAACCCTAGGTCCAATCGGAACCTTAACCGGACCTCTAACCCTAGCCCTCAACATAACCCTAACCCTAGGTCCAATGGGAACCTTAACAGGATCTCTAGCCCTAGCCCTCAACATAACCCAAACCCTAGGTCCAATCGTAAGCCTAACCGGATCTCTAACCCTAGCCCTCAACATAACCCTAACCCTAGGTCCAATCGGAACCTTGACCGGATCTCTAACCCTAACCCTCAACATAACCCTAACCCTAGCTACAATCTGAACCCTAACCGGATCTCTAACCCTAGCCCTCAACATAACCCTAACCCTAGCTCCAATCTGAACCCTAACCGGATCTCTAACCCTAGCCCTCAACATAATCCTAACCCTAGCTCCAATCTGAACCCTAACCGGATCTCTAACCCTAGCCCTCAACATAACCCTAACCCTATGTCCAATCGGAACCCTAACCGGATCTCTAACCCTAGCCCTCAACATAACCCTAACCCTAGCTCCAATCTGAACCTTAACCGGATCTCTAATCCTAGCCCTCAACATAACCCTAACCCTAGCTCCAATCAGAACCCTAACCGGATCTCTAACCCTAGCCCTCAACATAACCCTAACCCTAGCTACAATCTGAACACTTACGGGATCTCTAACACTAGCCCTCAACATAATCCTAAACCTTGATCCAATCGGAACTCTAACGGGATCTCTGACCCTAGCCTTCAACATAATCCTAACCCTAGGTCCAATGGGAACCTGATCGGGATATCTAACACTAGCCCTCAACATAACCCTAACCCTATGTCCAATCGGAACCCTTACGGGATCTCTAACCCTAGCCCTCAACATAACCCTAACCCTAGCTCCAATCTGATCCTTAACCGGATCTCTAACCCTAGCCCTCAACATAACCCTAACCCTAGCTCCAATCTGAACCCTTACGGGATCTCTAACACTAGCCCTCAACATAACCCTAACCCTAGATCCAATCGGAACTCTAACGGGATCTCTAATCCTATCCTTCAACATAATCCTAACCCTAGGTCCAATGGGAACCTGATCCGGATATCTAACCCTAGCCCTCAACATAACCCTAACCCTAGGTCCAATCGGAACCTTAACCGGACCTCTAACCCTAGCCCTCAACATAACCCTAACCCTAGGTCCAATGGGAACCCTAAACGGATCTCTAGCCCTAGCCCTCAACATAACCCAAACCCTAGGTCCAATCGTAAGCCTAACCGGATCTCTAACCCTAGCCCTCAACATAACCCTAACCCTAGGTCCAATCCGAACCTTGACCGGATCTCTAACCCTAACCCTCAACATAACCCTAACCCTAGCTCCAATCTGAACCCTAACCGGATCTCTAACCCTAGCCCTCAACATAACCCTAACCCTAGCTCCAATCTGAACCCTAACCGGATCTCTAACCCTAGCCCTCAACATAACCCTAACGCTAGCTCCAATCTGAACCCTAACCGGATCTCTAACCCTAGCCCTCAACATAACCCTAAACCTAGCTCCAATCTGAACCCTTACGGGATCTCTAACACTAGCCCTCAACATAACCCTAACGCTAGATCCAATCGGAACTCTAACGGGATCTCTAACCCTAGCCCTCAACATAACCCTACCCTAGCTCCAATCGGAACCCTAACCGGATCTCTAACCATAGCCCTCAACGTAACCCTAACCCTAGGTCCAAACGGAACCCTAACGGGATCTCTAACCCTAGCCTTCAACATAATCCAAACCCTAGGTTCCATGGGAACCTAACCAGATATCTGAAACTAGACCTCAACAGAACCCTATCCCTAGGTCCAATCGGAACCGTAACCGGATCTCTAACCCTAGCCCTCAACAAAACCCTATCCCTAGGTCCAATCGGAACCCTAACCGGATCTCTAACCCTAGCCCTCAACATAACCCAAACCCTAGGTCCAATCGTAAGCCTAACCGGATCTCTAACCCTAGCCCCCAACATAACCCTAACCCTAGGTCCAATCGGAACCTTGACCAGATCTCTAACCCTAACCCTCAACATAACCCTAACCCTAGCTCCAATCTGAACCCTAAACGGATCTCTAACCCTAGCCCTCAACATACCCCTAACCCTAGCTCCAATCTGAACCCTAACCGGATCTCTAACCCTAGCCCTCAACATAACCCTAACCCTAGCTCCAATCTGAACCCTAACCGGATCTCTAACCCTAGCCCTCAACATAACCCTAACCCTATGTCCAATCGGAACCCTAACCGGATCTCTAACCCTAGCCCTCAACATAACCCTAACCCTAGCTCCAATCTGAACCCTAACTGGATCTCTAACCCTAGCCCTCAACATAACCCTAACCCTAGATCCAATCGGAACTCTAACGGGATCTCTAACCCCAGACTTCAACATAATCCTAACCCTAGGTCCAATGGGAACCTGATGCGGATATCTAACACTAGCCCTCAACATAACCCTAACCCTAGGTCCAATCGGAACCCTAACCGGATCTCTAACCCTAGCCCTCAACATAACCCTAACCCTAGGTCCAATCGGAACCTTAACCGGATCTCTAACCCTAGCCCTCAACATAACCCTAACCCTAGGTCCAATGGGAACCCTAACCGGATCTCTAGCCCTAGCCCTCAACATAACCCTAACCCTAGGTCCAATCGCAACCCTAACCTGATCTCTAACATTAGCCCTCTACATAACCCTATCCCTAGGTCCAATCGGAACCCTAACCGGATCTCTAACCCTAGCCCTCAACATAACCCTAACCCTAGGTCCAATCGGAACCCTAACCGGATCTCTAACACTAGCCCTACACATAGCCCTAACCCTAGGGCCAATCGGAACCCTAAACGGATCTCTAACCCTAGCCCTCAGCATAACCGTAACCCTAGGTCGATTCGGAACCCTAACCGGATCTCAAACCCTAGCCCTCAACATAACCCTAACCCTAGGTCCAATCAGAACCCTATCCGGATCTCTAACCCTAGCCCTCATCATAACCCTAACCGTAGGTCCAATCGTAATCCTAACCGGATCTCTAACCCTAGCCCTCAACATAACCCTAACCCTAGCTCCAATCGGAACCCTAACCGGATCTCTAATCCTAGCCCTCAACATAACCCTAACCCTAGGTCTAATCGTAACCCTAACCGGATCTCTATCCCTAGACCTATACATAACCCTAACCCTAGGTCCAATCGGAACCCTAACCGGATCTCTAACCCTAGCCCTCAACATAACCCTAACCCTAGGTCCAATCGTAACCCTAACCGGATCTCTAACCCTAGCCCTCAACATAACCCTAACCCTAGGTCCAATCGGAACCCTAACCGGATCTCTAACCCTCGCCCTCAACATATAACTAACCCTAGGTCCAATCGGAACCCTAACCGGATCTCTAACCCTAGCCCTCAACATAACCCTAACCCTAGGTCCAATCGTAACCCTAACCGGATCTCTAACCCTAGCCTTCAACATAACCCTAACCCTAGGTCTAATCGTAACCCTAACCGGATCTCTAACTCTAGCCCTACACATAACCCTAACCCTAGGTCCAATCGGAACCCTAACCGGATCTCTAACCCTAGCACTCAACATAACACTAACCCTAGGTCTAATAGGAAACCTAACCTGATCTCTAACATTAGCCCTCAACATAACCCTAACCCTAGGTCCAATCGGAACCCTAACCGGATATCTAACCCTAGCCCTCAACATAACCCTAACCCTAGGTCCAATCGGAACCCTAACCGGATCTCTAACCCTAGCCCTCAGCATAACCGTAACCCTAGGTCGATTCGGAACCCTAACCGGATCTCAAACCCTAGTCCTCAATATAACCCTAACCCTAGGTCCAATCGGAACCCTAACCGGAACTCTACCCCTAGCCCTACACATAACCCAAACCCTAGGTTCAATCGGAACCCTAACCAGATCTCTAAACCTAACCCTCAACATATCCCTAACCCTAGGTCGTTTCGGAACCTTAACCGATTCTCTAACCCTAGCCCTCAACATAACCCTAACCCTAGGTCCAATCGGAATCTTGACCGGATCTCTAACCCTAACCCTCAACATAACCCTAACCCTAGCTCCAATCTGAACCCTTACGGGATCTCTAACACTAGCCCTCAACATAACCCTAACCCTAGATCCAATCGGAACTCTAACGGGATCTCTAATCCTATCCTTCAACATAATCCTAACCCTAGGTCCAATGGGAACCAGATCCGGATATCTAACTCTAGCCCTCAACATAACCCTAACCCTAGGTCCAATCGGAACCTTAACCGGACCTCTAACCCTAGCCCTCAAGATAACCCTAACCCTAGGTCCAATGGGAACCCTAACCGGATCTCTAGCCCTAGCCCTCAACATAACCCAAACCCTAGGTCCAATCGTAAGCCTAACCGGATCTCTAACCCTAGCCCTCAACATAACCCTAACCCTAGGTCCAATCGGAACATTGACCGGATCTCTAACCCTAACCCTCAACATAACCCTAACCCTAGCTCCAATCTGAACCCTAACCGGATCTCTAACCCTAGCCCTCAACATAACCCTAACCCTAGCTCCAATCTGAACCCTAACCGGATCTCTAACCCTAGCCCTCAACATAATCCTAACCCTAGCTCCAATCTGAACCCTAACCGGATCTCTAACCCTAGCCCTCAACATAACCCTAACCCTATGTCCAATCGGAACCCTAACCGGATCTCTAACCCTAGCCCTCAACATAACCCTAACCCTAGCTCCAATCTGAACCTTAACCGGATCTCTAATCCTAGCCCTCAACATAACCCTAACCCTAGCTCCAATCTGAACCCTAACCGGATCTCTAACCCTAGCCCTCAACATAACCCTAACCCTAGCTACAATCTGAACCCTTACGGGATCTCTAACACTAGCCCTCAACATAATCCTAAACCTTGATCCAATTGGAACTCTAACGGGATCTCTAACCCTAGCCTTCAACATAATCCTAACCCTAGGTCCAATGGGAACCTGATCCGGATATCTAACACTAGCCCTCAACATAACCCTAACCCTAGGTCCAATCGGAACCCTAACCGGATCTCTAACCCTAGCCCTCAACATAACCCTAACCCTAGGTCCAATCGGAACCTTAACCGGATCTCTAACCCTAGCCCTCAACATAACCCTAACCCTACCTCCAATCGGAACCCTAACCGGATCTCTAACCATGGCCCTCAACGTAACCCTAACCCTAGGTCCAATCGGAACCCTAACGGGATCTCTAACCCTAGCCTTCAACATAATCCTAACCCTAGGTTCCATGGGAACCCTAACCGGATATCTAAAACTAGCCCTCAACAGAACCCTATCCCTAGGTCCAATCGGAACCGTAACCGGATCTCTAACCCTAGCCCTCAACAAAACCCTAACCCTAGGTCCATTCGGAACCCTAACCGAATCTCTAACCCTAGCCCTCAACATAACCCAAACCCTAGGTCCAATCGTAAGCCTAACTGGATCTCTAACACTAGCCCTCAACATAACCCTAACCCTAGGTCCAATCGGAACCTTGACCGGATCTCTAACCCTAACCCTCAACATAACCCTAACCCTAGCTCCAATCTGAACTTTAAACGGATCTCTAACCCTAGCCCTCAACATAACCCTAACCCTAGCTCCAATCTGAACCCTAACCGGATCTCTAACACTAGCCCTCAACATAACCCTAACCCTAGCTCCAATCTGAACCCTAACCGGATCTCTAACCCTAGCCCTCAACATAACCCTAACCCTATGTCCAATCGGAACCCTTAGGGGATCTCTAACCCTAGCCCTCAACAAAACCCTATCCCTAGGTCCAATCGGAACCCTAACCGGATCTCTAACCCTAGCCCTCAACATAACCCTAACCCTAGGTCCAATCGGAACCTTGACCGGATCTCTAACCCTAACCCTCAACATAACCCTAACCCTAGCTCCAATCTGAACCCTAAACGGATCTCTAACCCTAGCCCTCAACATACCACTAACCCTAGCTCCAATCTGAACCCTAACCGGATCTCTAACCCTAGCCCTCAACATAACCCTAACCCTAGCTCCAATCTGAACCCTAACCGGATCTCTAACCCTAGCCCTCAACATAACCCTAACCCTATGTCCAATCGGAACCCTAACCGGATCTCTAACCCTAGCCCTCAACATAACCCTAACCCTAGCTCCAATCTGAACCCTAACCGGATCTCTAACCCTAGCCCTCAACATAACCCTAACCCTAGATCCAATCGGAACTCTAACGGGATCTCTAACCCTAGACTTCAACATAATCCTAACCCTAGGTCCAATGGGAACCTGATGCGGATATCTAACACTAGCCCTCAACATAACCCTAACCCTAGGTCCAATCGGAACCCTAACCGGATCTCTAACCCTAGCCCTCAACATAACCCTAACCCTAGGTCCAATCGGAACCTTAACCGGATCTCTAACCCTAGCCCTCAACATAACCCTAACCCTAGGTCCAATGAGAACCCTAACCGGATCTCTAGCCCTAGCCCTCAACATAACCCTAACCCTAGGTCCAATCGCAACCCTAACCTGATCTCTAACATTAGCCCTCTACATAACCCTATCCCTAGGTCCAATCGGAACCCTAACCGGATCTCTAACCCTAGCCCTCAACATAACCCTAACCCTAGGTCCAATCGGAACCCTAACCGGATCTCTAACACTAGCCCTACACATAGCCCTAACCCTAGGTCCAATCGGAACCCTAAACGGATCTCTAACCCTAGCCCTCAGCATAACCGTAACCCTAGGTCGATTCGGAACCCTAACCGGATCTCTAACCCTAGCCCTCAACATATAACTAACCCTAGGTCCAATCGGAACCCTAACCGGATCTCTACCCCTAGCCCTCAACATAACCCTAACCCTAGGTCCAATCATAACCCTAACCGGATCTCTAACCCTAGCCTTCAACATAACCCTAACCCTAGGTCTAATCGTAACCCTAACCGGATCTCTAACTCTAGCCCTACACATAACCCTAACCCTAGGTCCAATCGGAACCCTAACCGGATCTCTAACCCTAGCCCTCAGCATAACCGTAACCCTAGGTCGATTCGGAACCCTAACCGGATCTCAAACCCTAGTCCTCAACATAACCCTAACCCTAGGTCCAATCGGAACCCTAACCGGAACTCTACCCCTAGCCCTACACATAACCCAAACCCTAGGTTCAATCGGAAACCTAACCAGATCTCTAAACCTAACCCTCAACATATCCCTAACCCTAGGTCGTTTCGGAACCTTAACCGATTCTCTAACCCTAGCCCTCAACATAACCCTAACCCTAGGTCCAATCGGAACCCTAACCGGTTCTCTAACCCTAGCCCTCAACATAACCCTAATCTAGGTCCAATAGTAACCCTAACCGGATCTCTAACCCTAGCCCTCAACATAACCCTAACCCTAGGTCCATTCGGAACCATAACCGGATCTCTAAACCTAGCCCTCAACATAACCCTATCCCTAGGTCTAATCGTAACCCTAACCGGATCTCTAAACCTAGCCCTATACATAACCCTAACCCTAGGTCCAATCGGAACCCTAACCGGATCTCTAACCCTAGCCCTCAACATAACCCTAACCCTAGCTACAATCTGAATCCTTACGGGATCTCTAACACTAGCCCTCAACATAATCCTAAACCTTGATCCAATCGGAACTCTAACGGGATCTCTAACCCTAGCCTTCAACATAATCCTAACCCTAGGTCCAATGGGAACATGATCCGGATATCTAACACTAGCCCTCAACATAACCCTAACCCTAGGTCCAATCGGAACCCTAACCGGATCTCTAACCCTAGCCCTCAACATAACCCTAACCCTAGGTCCAATCGGAACCTTAACCGGATCTCTAACCCTAGCCCTCAACATAACCCTAACCCTACCTCCAATCGGAACCCTTACCGGATCTCTAACCATTGCCCTCAACGTAACCCTAACCCTAGGTCCAATCGGAACCCTAACGGGATCTCTAACCCTAGCCTTCAACATAATCCTAACCCTAGGTTCCATGGGAACCCTAACCGGATATCTAAAACTAGCCCTCAACAGAACCCTATCCCTAGGTCCAATCGGAACCGTAACCGGATCTCTAACCGTAGCCCTCAACAAAACCCTATCCCTAGGTCCAATCGGAACCCTAACGGAATCTCTAACCCTAGCCCTCAACATAACCCAAACCCTAGGTCCAATCGTAAGCCTAACCGGATCTCTAACACTAGCCCTCAACATAACCCTAACCCTAGGTCCAATCGGAACCTTGACCGGATCTCTAACCCTAACCCTCAACATAACCCTAACCCTAGCTCCAATCTGAACCCTAAACGGATCTCTAACCCTAGCCCTAAACATAACCCTAACCCTAGCTCCAATCTGAACCCTTACGGGATCTCTAACACTAGCCCTCAACATAACCCTAACCCTAGATCCAATCGGAACTCTAACGGGATCTCTAATCCTATCCTTCAACATAATCCTAACCCTAGTTCCAATGGGAACCTGATCCGGATATCTAACCCTAGCCCTCAACATAACCCTAACCCTAGGTCCAATCGGAACCTTAACCGGACCTCTAACCCTAGCCCTCAACATAACCCAAACCCTAGGTCCAATCGTAAGCCTAACCGGATCTCTAACCCTAGCCCTCAACATAACCCTAACCCTAGGTCCAATCGGAACCTTGACCGGATCTCTAACCCTAACCCTCAACATAACCCTAACCCTAGCTCCAATCTGAACCCTAACCGGATCTCTAACCCTAGCCCTCAACATAACCCTAACCCTAGCTCCAATCTGAACCCTAACCGGATCTCTAACCCTAGCCCTCAACATAATCCTAACCCTAGCTCCAATCTGAACCCTAACCGGATCTCTAAACCTAGCCCTCAACATAACCCTAACCCTATGTCCAATCGGAACCCTAACCGGATCGCTAACCCTAGCCCTCAACATAACCCTAACCCTAGCTCCAATCTGAACCTTAACCGGATCTCTAACCCTAGCCCTCAACATAACCCTAACCCTAGCTACAATCTGAACCCTTACGGGATCTCTAACACTAGCCCTCAACATAATCCTAAACCTTGATCCAATCGGAACTCTAACGGGATCTCTAACCCTAGCCTTCAACATAATCCTAACCCTAGGTCCAATGGGAACCTGATCCGGATATCTAACACTAGCCCTCAACATAACCCTAACCCTAGGTCCAATCGGAACCCTAACCGGATCTCTAACCCTAGCCCTCAACATAACCCTAACCCTAGGTCCAATCGGAACCTTAACCGGATCTCTAACCCTAGCCCTCAACATAACCCTAACCCTACCTCCAATCGGAACCCTAACCGGATCTCTAACCATGGCCCTCAACGTAACCCAAACCCTAGGTCCAATCGGAACCCTAACGGGATCTCTAACCCTAGCCTTCAACATAATCCTAACCCTAGGTCCAATGGGAACCCTAACCGGATCTCTAGCCCTAGCCCTCAACATAACCCAAACCCTAGGTCCAATCGTAAGCCTAACCGGATCTCTAACCCTAGCCCTCAACATAACCCTAACCCTAGGTCCAATCGGAACCTTGACCGGATCTCTAACCCTAACCCTCAACATAACCCTAACCCTAGCTCCAATCTGAACCGTAACCGGATCTCTAACCCTAGCCCTCAACATAACCCTAACCCTAGCTCCAATCTGAACCCTAACCGGATCTCTAACCCTAGCCCTCAACATAACCCTAAACCTAGCTCCAATCTGAACCCTTACGGGATCTCTAACACTAGCCCTCAACATAACCCTAACCCTAGATCCAATCGGAACTCTAACGGGATCTCTAACCCTAGCCCTCAACATAACCCTACCCTAGCTCCAATCAGAACCCTAACCGGATCTCTAACCATAGCCCTCAACGTAACCCTAACCCTAGGTCCAATCGGAACCCTAACGGGATCTCTAACCCTAGCCTTCAACATAATCCTAACCCTAGGTTCCATGGGAACCTAACCAGATATCTGAAACTAGACCTCAACAGAACCCTATCCCTAGGTCCAATCGGAACTGTAACCGGATCTCTAACCCTAGCCCTCAACAAAACCCTATCCTAGGTCCAATCGGAACCCTAACCGGATCTCTAACCCTAGCCCTCAACATAACCCAAACCCTAGGTCCAATCGTAAGCCTAACCGGATCTCTAACCCTAGCCCTCAACATAACCCTAACCCTAGCTCCAATCTGAACCCTAACCGGATCTCTAACCCTAGCCCTCAACATAACCCTAACCCTATGTCCAATCGGAACCCTAACCGGATCTCTAACCCTAGCCCTGAACATAACCCTAACCCTAGCTCCAATCTGAACCCTAACCGGATCTCTAACCCTAGCCCTCAACATAACCCTAACCCTAGATCCAATCGGAACTCTAACGGGATCTCTAACCCTAGACTTCAACATAATCCTAACCCTAGGTCCAATGGGAACCTGATGCGGATATCTAACACTAGCCCTCAACATAACCCTAACCCTAGGTCCAATCGGAACCCTAACCGGATCTCTAACCCTAGCCCTCAACATAACCCTAACCCTAGGTCCAATCGGAACCTTAACCGGATCTCTAACCCTAGCCCTCAACATAACCCTAACCCTAGGTCCAATGAGAACCCTAACCGGATCTCTAGCCCTAGCCCTCAACATAACCCTAACCCTAGGTCCAATCGCAACCCTAACCTGATCTCTAACATTAGCCCTCTACATAACCCTATCCCTAGGTCCAATCGGAACCCTAACCGGATCTCTAACCCTAGCCCTCAACATAACCCTAACCCTAGGTCCAATCGGAACCCTAACCGGATCTCTAACACTAGCCCTACACATAGCCCTAACCCTAGGTCCAATCGGAACCCTAAACGGATCTCTAACCCTAGCCCTCAGCATAACCGTAACCCTAGGTCGATTCGGAACCCTAACCGGATCTCTAACCCTAGCCCTCAACATATAACTAACCCTAGGTCCAATCGGAACCCTAACCGGATCTCTACCCCTAGCCCTCAACATAACCCTAACCCTAGGTCCAATCGTAACCCTAACCGGATCTCTAACCCTAGCCTTCAACATAACCCTAACCCTAGTTCTAATCGTAACCCTAACCGGATCTCTAACTCTAGCCCTACACATAACCCTAACCCTAGGTCCAATCGGAACCCTAACCGGATCTCTAACCCTAGCCCTCAGCATAACCGTAACCCTAGGTCGATTCGGAACCCTAACCGGATCTCAAACCCTAGTCCTCAACATAACCCTAACCCTAGGTCCAATCGGAACCCTAACCGGAACTCTACCCCTAGCCCTACACATAACCCAAACCCTAGGTTCAATCGGAAACCTAACCAGATCTCTAAACCTAACCCTCAACATATCCCTAACCCTAGGTCGTTTCGGAACCTTAACCGATTCTCTAACCCTAGCCCTCAACATAACCCTAACCCTAGGTCCAATCGGAACCCTAACCGGTTCTCTAACCCTAGCCCTCAACATAACCCTAATCTAGGTCCAATAGTAACCCTAACCGGATCTCTAACCCTAGCCCTCAACATAACCCTAACCCTAGGTCCATTCGGAACCATAACCGGATCTCTAAACCTAGCCCTCAACATAACCCTATCCCTAGGTCTAATCGTAACCCTAACCGGATCTCTAAACCTAGCCCTATACATAACCCTAACCCTAGGTCCATTCGGAACCCTAACCGGATCTCTAACCCTAGCCCTCAACATAACCCTAACCCTAGCTACAATCTGAATCCTTACGGGATCTCTAACACTAGCCCTCAACATAATCCTAAACCTTGATCCAATCGGAACTCTAACGGGATCTCTAACCCTAGCCTTCAACATAATCCTAACCCTAGGTCCAATGGGAACATGATCCGGATATCTAACACTAGCCCTCAACATAACCCTAACCCTAGGTCCAATCGGAACCCTAACCGGATCTCTAACCCTAGCCCTCAACATAACCCTAACCCTAGGTCCAATCGGAACCTTAACCGGATCTCTAACCCTAGCCCTCAACATAACCCTAACCCTACCTCCAATCGGAACCCTTACCGGATCTCTAACCATTGCCCTCAACGTAACCCTAACCCTAGGTCCAATCGGAACCCTAACGGGATCTCTAACCCTAGCCTTCAACATAATCCTAACCCTAGGTTCCATGGGAACCCTAACCGGATATCTAAAACTAGCCCTCAACAGAACCCTATCCCTAGGTCCAATCGGAACCGTAACCGGATCTCTAACCGTAGCCCTCAACAAAACCCTATCCCTAGGTCCAATCGGAACCCTAACGGAATCTCTAACCCTAGCCCTCAACATAACCCAAACCCTAGGTCCAATCGTAAGCCTAACCGGATCTCTAACACTAGCCCTCAACATAACCCTAACCCTAGGTCCAATCGGAACCTTGACCGGATCTCTAACCCTAACCCTCAACATAACCCTAACCCTAGCTCCAATCTGAACCCTAAACGGATCTCTAACCCTAGCCCTAAACATAACCCTAACCCTAGCTCCAATCTGAACCCTTACGGGATCTCTAACACTAGCCCTCAACATAACCCTAACCCTAGATCCAATCGGAACTCTAACGGGATCTCTAATCCTATCCTTCAACATAATCCTAACCCTAGTTCCAATGGGAACCTGATCCGGATATCTAACCCTAGCCCTCAACATAACCCTAACCCTAGGTCCAATCGGAACCTTAACCGGACCTCTAACCCTAGCCCTCAACATAACCCTAACCCTAGGTCCAATGGGAACCCTAACCGGATCTCTAGCCCTAGCCCTCAACATAACCCAAACCCTAGGTCCAATCGTAAGCCTAACCGGATCTCTAACCCTAGCCCTCAACATAACCCTAACCCTAGGTCCAATTGGAACCTTGACCGGATCTCTAACCCTAACCCTCAACATAACCCTAACCCTAGCTCCAATCTGAACCCTAACCGGATCTCTAACCCTAGCCCTCAACATAACCCTAACCCTAGCTCCAATCTGAACCCTAACCGGATCTCTAACCCTAGCCCTCAACATAATCCTAACCCTAGCTCCAATCTGAACCCTAACCGGATCTCTAAACCTAGCCCTCAACATAACCCTAACCCTATGTCCAATCGGAACCCTAACCGGATCGCTAACCCTAGCCCTCAACATAACCCTAACCCTAGCTCCAATCTGAACCTTAACCGGATCTCTAACCCTAGCCCTCAACATAACCCTAACCCTAGCTACAATCTGAACCCTTACGGGATCTCTAACACTAGCCCTCAACATAATCCTAAACCTTGATCCAATCGGAACTCTAACGGGATCTCTAACCCTAGCCTTCAACATAATCCTAACCCTAGGTCCAATGGGAACCTGATCCGGATATCTAACACTAGCCCTCAACATAACCCTAACCCTAGGTCCAATCGGAACCCTAACCGGATCTCTAACCCTAGCCCTCAACATAACCCTAACCCTAGGTCCAATCGGAACCTTAACCGGATCTCTAACCCTAGCCCTCAACATAACCCTAACCCTACCTCCAATCGGAACCCTAACCGGATCTCTAACCATGGCCCTCAACGTAACCCAAACCCTAGGTCCAATCGGAACCCTAACGGGATCTCTAACCCTAGCCTTCAACATAATCCTAACCCTAGGTCCAATGGGAACCCTAACCGGATCTCTAGCCCTAGCCCTCAACATAACCCAAACCCTAGGTCCAATCGTAAGCCTAACCGGATCTCTAACCCTAGCCCTCAACATAACCCTAACCCTAGGTCCAATCGGAACCTTGACCGGATCTCTAACCCTAACCCTCAACATAACCCTAACCCTAGCTCCAATCTGAACCGTAACCGGATCTCTAACCCTAGCCCTCAACATAACCCTAACCCTAGCTCCAATCTGAACCCTAACCGGGTCTCTAACCCTAGCCCTCAACATAACCCTAAACCTAGCTCCAATCTGAACCCTTACGGGATCTCTAACACTAGCCCTCAACATAACCCTAACCCTAGATCCAATCGGAACTCTAACGGGATCTCTAACCCTAGCCCTCAACATAACCCTACCCTAGCTCCAATCAGAACCCTAACCGGATCTCTAACCATAGCCCTCAACGTAACCCTAACCCTAGGTCCAATCGGAACCCTAACGGGATCTCTAACCCTAGCCTTCAACATAATCCTAACCCTAGGTTCCATGGGAACCTAACCAGATATCTGAAACTAGACCTCAACAGAACCCTATCCCTAGGTCCAATCGGAACTGTAACCGGATCTCTAACCCTAGCCCTCAACAAAACCCTATCCTAGGTCCAATCGGAACCCTAACCGGATCTCTAACCCTAGCCCTCAACATAACCCAAACCCTAGGTCCAATCGTAAGCCTAACCGGATCTCTAACCCTAGCCCTCAACATAACCCTAACCCTAGCTCCAATCTGAACCCTAACCGGATCTCTAACCCTAGCCCTCAACATAACCCTAACCCTATGTCCAATCGGAACCCTAACCGGATCTCTAACCCTAGCCCTGAACATAACCCTAACCCTAGCTCCAATCTGAACCCTAACCGGATCTCTAACCCTAGCCCTCAACATAACCCTAACCCTAGATCCAATCGGAACTCTAACGGGATCTCTAACCCTAGACTTCAACATAATCCTAACCCTAGGTCCAATGGGAACCTGATGCGGATATCTAACACTAGCCCTCAACATAACCCTAACCCTAGGTCCAATCGGAACCCTAACCGGATCTCTAACCCTAGCCCTCAACATAACAATAACCCTAGGTCCAATCGGAACCTTAACCGGATCTCTAACCCTAGCCCTCAACATAACCCTAACCCTAGGTCCAATGGGAACCCTAACCGGATCTCTAGCCCTAGCCCTCAACATAACCCTAACCCTAGGTCCAATCGCAACCCTAACCTGATCTCTAACATTAGCCCTCTACATAACCCTATCCCTAGGTCCAATCGGAACCCTAACTGGATCTCTAACCCTAGCCCTCAACATAACCCTAACCCTAGGTCCAATCGGAACCCTAACCGGATCTCTAACACTAGCCCTACACATAGCCCTAACCCTAGGTCCAATCGGAACCCTAAACGGATCTCTAACCCTAGCCCTCAGCATAACCGTAACCCTAGGTCGATTCGGAACCCTAACCGGATCTCAAACCCTAGCCCTCAACATAACCCTAACCCTAGGTCCAATCAGAACCCTATCCGGATCTCTAACCCTAGCCCTCATCATAACCCTAACCGTAGGTCCAATCGTAACCCTAACCGGATCTCTAACCCTAGCCCTCAACATAACCCTAACCCTAGCTCCAATCGGAACCCTAACCGGATCTCTAATCCTAGCCCTCAACATAACCCTAACCCTAGGTCTAATCGTAACCCTAACCGGATCTCTATCCCTAGACCTATACATAACCCTAACCCTAGGTCCAATCGGAACCCTAACCGGATCTCTAACCCTAGCCCTCAACATAACCCTAACCCTAGGTCCAATCGTAACCCTAACCGGATCTCTAACCCTAGCCCTCAACATTACCCTAACCCTAGGTCCAATCGGAACCCTAACCGGATCTCTAACCCTAGCCCTCAACATATAACTAACCCTAGGTCCAATCGGAACCCTAACCGGATCTCTACCCCTAGCCCTCAACATAACCCTAACCCTAGGTCCAATCGTAACCCTAACCGGATCTCTAACCCTAGCCTTCAACATAACCCTAACCCTAGGTCTAATCGTAACCCTAACCGGATCTCTAACTCTAGCCCTACACATAACCCTAACCCTAGGTCCAATCGGAACCCTAACCGGATCTCTAACCCTAGCCCTCAACATAACACTAACCCTAGGTCTAATAGGAAACCTAACCTGATCTCTAACATTAGCCCTCAACATAACCCTAACCCTAGGTCCAATCGGAACCCTAACCGGATCTCTAACCCTAGCCCTCAACATAACCCTAACCCTAGGTCCAATCGGAACCCTAACCGGATCTCTAACCCTAGTCCTACACATAACCCTAACCCTAGGTCCAATCGGAACCCTAACCGGATCTCTAACCCTAGCCCTCAGCATAACCGTAACCCTAGGTCGATTCGGAACCCTAACCGGATCTCAAACCCTAGTCCTCAACATAACCCTAACCCTAGGTCCAATCGGAACCCTAACCGGAACTCTACCCCTAGCCCTACACATAACCCAAACCCTAGGTTCAATCGGAACCCTAACCAGATCTCTAAACCTAACCCTCAACATATCCCTTACCCTAGGTCGTTTCGGAACCTTAACCGATTCTCTAACCCTAGCCCTCAACATAACCCTAACCCTAGGTCCAATCGGAACCCTAATCGGTTCTCTAACCCTAGCCCTCAACATAACCCTAATCCTAGGTCCAATAGTAACCCTAACCGGATCTCTAACCCTAGCCCTCAACATAACCCTAACCCTAGGTCCATTCGGAACCATAACCGGATCTCTAAACCTAGCCCTCAACATAACCCTATCCCTAGGTCTAATCGTAACCCTAACCGGATCTCTAAACCTAGCCCTATACATAACCCTAACCCTAGGTCCAATCGGAACCCTAACCGGATCTCTAACCATAGCCCTCAACGTAACCCTAACCCTAGGTCCAATCGGAACCCTAACGGGATCTCTCACCCTAGCCTTCAACATAATCCTAACCCTAGGTTCCATGGGAACCCTAACCGGATATCTAAAACTAGCCCTCAACAGAACCCTATCCCTAGGTCCAATCGGAACCGTAACCGGATCTCTAACCCTAGCCCTCAACAAAACCCTATCCCTAGGTCCAATCGGAACCCTAACCGGATCTCTAACCCTAGCCCTCAACATAACCCTAACCCTATGTCCAATCGGAACCCTAACCGGATCTCTAACCCTAACCCTCAACATAAACCTAACCCTAGCTCGAATCTGAACCTTAACCAGATCTCTAACCCTACCCCTCAACATAACCCAAACCCTAGCTCCAATCTGAACCCTAACCGGATCTCTAACCCTAGCCCTCAACATAACCCTAACGCTAGCTCCAATCTGAACCCTTACGGGATCTCTAACACTAGCCCTCAACATAACCCTAACCCTAGATCCAATCGGAACTCTAACGGGATCTCTAACCCTAGCCTTCAACATAATCCTAACCCTAGGTCCAATGGGAACCTGATCCGGATATCTAACACTAGCCCTCAACATAACCCTAACCCTAGGTCCAATGGGAACCCTAACCGGATCTCTAGCCCTAGCCCTCAACATAACCCTAACCCTAGGTCCAATCGCAACCCTAACCTGATCTCTAACATTAGCCCTCAACATAACCCTAACCCTAGGTCCAATCGGAACCCTAACCGGATCTCTAACCCTAGCCCTCAACATAACCCTAACCCTAGGTCCAATCGGAACCCTAACCGGATCTCTAACACTAGCCCTACACATAGCCCTAACCCTAGGTCCAATCGGAACCCTAACCGGATCTCTAACCCTAGCCCTCAGCATAACCGTAACACTAGGTCGATTCGGAACCCTATCCGGATCTCAAACCCTAGCTCTCAACATAACCCTAACCCTAGGCCCAATCGGAACCCTATCCTGATCTCTAACCCTAGCCCTCATCATAACCCTAACCCTAGGTCTAATCGTAACCCTAACCGGATCTCTATCCCTAGACCTATACATAACCCTAACCCTAGGTCCAATCGGAATCCTAACCGGATCTCTAACCCTAGCCCTCAACATAACCCTATCCCTAGGTCTAATCGTAACCCTAACCGGATCTCCAAACCTAGCCCTATACATAACCCTAACCCAAGGTCCAATCGGAACCCTAACCGGATCTCTAAACCTAGCCCTCAACATAACCCTAACCCTAGGTCCAATCGGAACCCTAACCGGATCTCTAACCCTAGCCCTCAACATAACCCTAACCCTAGGTCCAATCGGAACCCTAACCGGATCTCTAAACATAGCCCTCAACATAACCCTAACCCTAGGTCCAATCGGAACCCTATCCTGATCTCTAACCCTAGCCCTCATCATAACCCTAACCCTAGGTCTAATCGTAACCCTAACCGGATCTCTAAACATAGCCCTCAACATAACCCTAACCCTAGGTCCAATCGGAACCCTATCCTGATCTCTAACCCTAGCCCTCATCATAACCCTAACCCTAGGTCTAATCGTAACCCTAACCGGATCTCTATCCCTAGACCTATACATAACCCTAACCCTAGGTCCAATCGGAACCCTAACCGGATCTCTAACCCTAGCCCTCAACATAACACTAACCCTAGGTCTAATAGGAACCCTAACCTGATCTCTAACATTAGCCTTCAACATAACCCTAACCCTAGGTCCAATCGGAACCCTAACCGGATTTCTAACCCTAGCCCTCAGCATAACCGTAACCCTAGGTCGATTCGGAACCCTAACCGGATCTCAAACCCTATTCCTCAACATAACCCTAACCCTAGGTCCAATCGGAACCCTGTAAGGATCTCTAACCCTAGCCCTCATCATAACCCTAACCGTAGGTCCAATCCTAACCCTAACCGGACCTCTAACCCTAGCCCTCAACATAACCCTAACCCTAGCTCCAATCGGAACCCTAACCGGATCTCTAAACCTAGCCCTCAACATAACCCTAACCCTAGGTCCAATCGGAACCCTAATCGGATCTCTAACCCTAGCCCTCAATATAACCCTAACCCTAGGTCCAATCGGAACCCTAACCGGAACTCTACCCCTAGCCCTACACATAACCCTAACCCTAGGTTCAATCGGAACCCTAACCAGATCTCTAAACCTAACCCTCAACATATCCCTAACCCTAGGTCGATTCGGAACCCTAACCGGTTCTCTAACCCTATCCCGCAACATAACCCTAACCCTAGGTCCAATCGGAACCCTAACCGGTTCTCTAACCCTAGCCCTCAACATAACCCTAATCCTAGGTCCAATCGTAACCCTAACCGGATCTCTAACCCTAGCCCTCAACATAACCCTAACCCTAGGTCCATTCAAAACCATAACCGGATCTCTAAACCTAGCCCTCAACATAACCCTATCCCTAGGTCTAATCGTAACCCTAACCGGATCTCTAAACCTAGCCCTATACATAACCCTAACCCTAGGTCAAATCGGAACCCTAACCGGATCTCTAAACCTAGCCCTCAACATAACCCTAACCCTAGGTCCAATCGGAATCCTAACTTGATCTCTAACCCTACCCCTCAACATAACCCTAACCCTAGGCCCAATCGGAACCCTAACCGGATCTCTAACCCTAGCCCGCAACATATCCCTAATCCTAGGTCCAATCGGAAACCTAACCGGATATCTAACCCTAGCCCTCAACATAACCCTAACCCTAGGTCTAATCGTAACCCTAACCGGAACTCTAACCCTAGCCCTCAACATATCCCTAATCCTAGGTCCAATCAGAACCCTAACCGGATCTCTAACCCTAGCCCTCAACGTAACCCTAACCCTAGGTCCAATCGGAACCCTAACGGGATCTCTAACCCTAGCCTTCAACATAATCCTAACCCTAGGTTCCATGGGAACCCTAACCGGATATCTAAAACTAGCCCTCAACAGAACCCTATCCCTAGGTCCAATCGGAACCGTAACCGGATCTCTAACCCTAGCCCTCAACAAAACCCTATCCCTAGGTCCAATCGGAACCGTAACCGGATCTCTAACCCTAGCCCTCAACATAACCCAAACCCTAGGTCCAATCGTAAGCCTAACCGGATCTCTAACCCTAGCCCTCAACATAACCCTAACCCTAGGTCCAATCGGAACCTTGACCGGATCTCTAACCCTAACCCTCAACATAACCCTAACCCTAGCTCCAATCTGAACCCTAAAAGGATCTCTAACCCTAGCCCTCAACATAACCCTAACCCTAGCTCCAATCTGAACCCTAACCGGATCTCTAACCCTAGCCCTCAACATAACCCTAACCCTAGCTCCAATCTGAACCCTAACCGGATCTCTATCCCTAGACCTATACATAACCCTAACCCTAGGTCCAATCGGAACCCTAACCGGATCTCTAGCCCTAGCCCTAAACATAACTCTAACCCTAGGTCCAATCGGAACGCTAACCGGAACTCTACCCCTAGCCCTACACATAACCCTAACCCTAGGTTCAATCGGAACCCTAACCAGATCTCTAAACCTAACCCACAACATATCCCTAACCATAGGTCGATTCGGAACCCTAACCGGTTCTCTAACCCTAGCCCTCAACATAACCCTATCCCTAGGTCTAATCGTAACCCTAACCGGATCTCAAAACCTAGCCCTATACATAACCCTAACCCTAGGTCCAATCGGAACCCTAACCGGATCTCTAAACCTAGCCCTCAACATAACCCTATCCCTAGGTCTAATCGTAACCCTAACCGGATCTCTAAACCTAGCACTATACATAACCCTAACCCTAGGTCCAATCGGAACCCTAACCGGATCTCTAAACCTAGCCCTCAACATAACCTTAACCCTAGGTCCAATCGGAATCCTAACTGGATCTCTAACCCTACCCCTCAACATAACCCTAACCCTAGGTCCAATCGGAACCCTAACCGGATCTCTAACCCTAGCCTTCAACATATCCCTAATCCTAGGTACAATCGGAAACCTAACGGGATCTCTAACCCTAGCCTTCAACATAATCCTAACCCTAGGTTCCATGGGAACCCTAACCGGATATCTAAAACTAGCCCTCAACAGAACCCTATCCCTAGGTCCAATCGGAACCGTAACCGGATCTCTAACCCTAGCCCTCAACAAAACCCTATCCCTAGGTCCAATCGGAACCCTAACCGGATCTCTAACCCTAGCCCTCAACATAACCCAAACCCTAGGTCCAATCGTAAGCCTAACCGGATCTCTAACCCTAGCCCTCAACATAACCCTAACCCTAGGTCCAATCGGAACCTTGACCGGATCTCTAACCCTAACCCTCAACATAACCCTAACCCTAGCTCCAATCTGAACCCTAAACGGATCTCTAACCCTAGCCCTCAACATAACCCTAACCCTAGCTCCAATCTGAACCCTAATCGGATCTCTAACCATAGCCCTCAACATAACCCTAACCCTAGCTCCAATCTGAACCCTAACCGGATCTCTAACCCTAGCCCTCAACATAACCCTAACCCTAGCTCCAATCTGAACCTTAACCGGATCTCTAACCCTAGCCCTCAACATAACCCTAACCCTAGCTCCAATCTGAACCCTAACCGGATCTCTAACCCTAGCCCTCAACATAACCCTAACCCTAGCTCCAATCTGAACCCTTACGGGATCTCTAACACTAGCCCTCAACATAACCCTAACCCTAGGTCTAATTGTAACCCTAACCAGATCTCTATCCCTAGACCTATACATAACCCTAACCCTAGGTCCAATCGGAACCCTAACCGGATCTCTAACCCTAGCCCTCAACATAACCCTAACCCTAGGTCCAATCTTAACCCTAACCGGATCTCTAACCCTAGCCCTCAATATAACCCTAACCCTAGGTCCAATCGTAACCCTAACCGGATCTCTAACCCTAGCCCTCAACATAACCCTAACCCTAGGTCCAATCGGAACCCTAACCGGATCTCTAACCCTAGCCCTCAACATAACCCTAACCCTAGGTCTAATCGTAACCCTAACTGGATCTCTAACTCTAGCCCTACACATAACCCTAACCCTAGGTCCAATCGGAACCCTAACCGGATCTCTAACCCTAGCCCTCAACATAACACTAACCCTAGGTCAAATAGGAACCCTAACCTGATCTCTAACATTAGCCCTCAACATAACCCTAACCCTAGGTCCAATCGGAACCCTAACCGGATCTCTAAACCTAGCCCTCAACATAACCCTAACCCTAGGTCCAATCGGAACCCTGTCAGGATCTCTAACCCTAGCCGTCATCATAACCCTAACCGTAGGTCCAATCCTAACCCTAACCGGATCTCTAACCCTAGCCCTCAACATAACCCTAACCCTAGCTCCAATCGGAACCCTAACCTGATCTCTAAACCTAGCCTTCAACATAACCCTAACCCTAGGTCCAATCGGAACCCTAACCGGATCTCTAACCCTAGCCCTCAACATAACCCTAACCCTAGGTCCAATCGGAACCCTAACCTGATCTCTAGCCCTAGCCCTAAACATAACCCTAACCCTAGGTCCAATCGGAACCCTAACCGGAACTCTACCCCTAGCCCTACACATAACCCTAACCCTAGGTTCAATCGGAACCCTAACCAGATCTCTAAACCTAACCCTCAACTTATCCCTAACCCTAGGTCGATTCGGAACCCTAACCGGTTCTCTAACCCTAGCCCTCAACATAACCCTAACCCTAGGTCCAATCGGAACCCTAACCGGTTCTCTAACCCTAGCCCTCAACATAACCCTAATCCTAGGTCCAATCGTAACCCTAACCGGATCTCTAACCCTAGCCCTCAACGTAACCCTAACCCTAGGTCCATTCGGAACCATAACCGGATCTCTAAACCTAGCCCTCAACATAACCCTATCCCGAGGTCTAATCGTAACCCTAACCGGATCTCTAAACCTAGCCCTATACATAACCCTAACCCTAGGTCCAATCGGAACCCTAACCGGATCTCTAAACCTAGCCCTAAACATAACCCTAACCCTAGGTCCAATCGGAATCCTAACTGGATCTCTAACCCTACCCCTCAACATAACCCTAACCCTGGGTCCAATCGGAACCCTAACCGGATCTCTAACCCTAGCCCTCAACATAACCCTAACCCTAGATCCAATCGGAACTCTAACGGGATCTCTAACCCTAGACTTCAACATAATCCTAACCCTAGGTCCAATGGGAACCTGATGCGGATATCTAACACTAGCCCTCAACATAACCCTAACCTTAGGTCCAATCGGAACCTTAACCGGATCTCTAACCTTAGCCCTCAACATACCCCTAACCCTAGCTCCAATCTGAACCCTAACCGGATCTCTAACCCTAGCCCTCAACATAACCCTAACCCTAGGTCCAATCGGAACCTTAACCGGATCTCTAACCCTAGCCCTCAACATAACCCTAACCCTAGGTCCAATGGGAACCCTAACCGGATCTCTAGCCCTAGCCCTCAACATAACCCTAACCCTAGGTCCAATCGCAACCCTAACTTGATCTTTAACATTAGCCCTCAACATAACCCTAACCCTAGGTCCAATCGGAACCCTAACCGGATCTCTAACCCTAGCCCTCAACATAACCCTAACCCTAGGTCCAATCGGAACCCTAACCGGATCTCTAACACTAGCCCTACACATAGCCCTAACCCTAGGTCCAATCGGAACCCTAACCGGATCTCTAACCCTAGCCCTCAGCATAACCGTAACCCTAGGTCGATTCGGAACCCTAACCGGATCTCAAACCCTAGCCCTCAACATAACCCTAACTCTAGGTCCAATCGGAACCCTAACCGGATCTCTAACCCTAGCCCTCAACATAACCCTAACCCTAGGTCCAATCGGAACCCTAACCGGATCTCTAACACTAGCCCTACACATAGCCCTAACCCTAGGTCCAATCGGAACCCTAACCGGATCTCTAACCCTAGCCCTCAGCATAACCGTAACCCTAGGTCGATTCGGAACCCTAACCGGATCTCTAACCCTAGCCCTCAACATATCCCTAACCCTAGGTCCAATCGGAACCCTAACCGGATCTCTACCCCTAGCCCTCAACATCACCCTAACCCTAGGTCCAATCATAACCCTAACCGGATCTCTAACCCTAGCCTTCAACATAACCCTAACCCTAGGTCTAATCGTAACCCTAACCGGATCTCTAACTCTAGCCCTACACATAACCCTAACCCTAGGTCCAATCGAAACCCTAACCGGATCTCTAACCCTAGCCCTCAACATAACAGTAACCCTAGGTCTAATAGGAAACCTAACCTGTTCTCTAACATTAGCCCTCAACATAACCCTAACCCTAGGTCCAATCGGAATCCTAACCGGATCTCTAACCCTAGCCCTCAACATAACCCTAACCCTAGGTCCAATCGGAATCCTAACCGGATCTCTAACCCTAGCCCTCAACATAACCCTAACCCTAGGTCCAATCGGAATCCTAACCGGATCTCTAACCCTAGCCCTCAACATAACCCTAACCCTAGCTCCAATCTGAACATTAACCGGATCTCTAACCCTAGCCCTCAACATAACCCTAACCCTAGCTCCAATCTGAACCCTTACGGGATCTCTAACACTAGCCCTCAACATAACCCTAACCCTAGGTCTAATCGTAACCCTAACCGGATCTCTATCCCTAGACCTATACATAACCCTAACCCTAGGTCCAATCGGAACCCTAACCGGATCTCTAACCCTAGCCCTCAACATAACCCTAACATTAGGTCCAATCTTAACCCTAACCGGATCTCTAACCCTAGCCCTCAATATAACGCTAACCCTAGGTCCAATCGTAACCCTAACCGGATCTCTAACCCTAGCCCTCAACATAACCCTAACCCTAGGTCCAATCGGAACCCTAACCGGATCTCTAACCCTAGCCCTCAATATAACCCTAACCCTAGGTCTAATCGTAACCCTAACTGGATCTCTAACTCTAGCCCTACACATAACCCTAACCCTAGGTCCAATCGGAACCCTAACCGGATCTCTAACCCTAGCCCTCAGCATAACACTAACCATAGGTCAAATAGGAACCCTAACCTGATCTCTAACATTAGCCCTCAACATAACCCTAACCCTAGGTCCAATCGGAACCCTAACCGGATCTCTAACCCTAGCCCTCAACATAACCCTAACCCTAGGTCCAATCGGAACCCTAAAAGGATCTCTAACCGTAGCCCTACACATAACAATAACCCTAGGTCCAATCGGAACCCTAAACGGATCTCTAACCCTAGCCCTCAGCATAACCGTAACCCTAGGTAGATTCGGAACCCTAACCGGGTCTCAAACCCTAGTCCTCAACATAACCCTAACCCTAGGTCCAATCGGAACCCTGTCAGGATCTCTAACCCTAGCCATCATCATAACCCTAACCGTAGGTCCAATCCTAACCCTAACCGGATCTCTAACCCTAGCCCTCAACATAACCCTAACCCTAGCTCCAATCGGAACCCTAACCGGATCTCTAAACCTAGCCTTCAACATAACCCTAACCCTAGGTCCAATCGGAACCCTAACCGGATCTCTAACCCTAGCCCTCAATATAACCCTAACCATAGGTCCAATCGGAACCCTAACCTGATCTCTAGCCCTAGCCCTAAACATAACCCTAACCCTAGGTCCAATCGGAACCCTAACCGGAACTCTACCCCTAGCCCTACACATAACCCTAACCCTAGGTTCAATCGGAACCCTAACCAGATCTCTAAACCTAACCCTCAACTTATCCCTAACCCTAGGTCGATTCGGAACCCTAACCGGTTCTCTAACCCTAGCCCTCAACATAACCCTAACCCTAGGTCCAATCGGAACCCTAACCGGTTCTCTAACCCTAGCCCTCAACATAACCCTAATCCTAGGTCCAATCGTAACCCTAACCGGATCTCTAACCCTAGCCCTCAACGTAACCCTAACCCTAGGTCCATTCGGAACCATAACCGGATCTCTAAACCTAGGCCTCAACATAATCCTAACCCTAGGTTCCATGGGAACCCTAACCGGATATCTAAAACTAACCCTCAACAGAACCCTATCCCTAGGTCCAATCGGAACCGTAACCGGATCTCTAACCCTAGCCCTCAACAAAACCCTATCCCTAGGACTAATCGGAACCGTAACCGGATCTCTAACCCTAGCCCTCAACAAAACCCTATCCCTAGGTCCAATCGGAACCCTAACCGGATCTCTAACCCTAGCCCTCAACATAACCCTAACCCTATGTCCAATCGGAACCCTAACCGGATCTCTAACCCTAACCCTCAACATAACCCTAACCCTAGCTCGAATCTGAACCTTAACCAGATCTCTAACCCTAGCCCTCAACATAACCCAAACCCTAGCTCCAATCTGAACCCTAACCGGATCTCTAACCCTAGCCCTCAACATAACCCTAACGCTAGCTCAAATCTGAACCCTTACGGGATCTCTAACACTAGCCCTCAACATAACCCTAACCCTAGATCCAATGGGAACTCTAACGGGATCTCTAACCCTAGCCTTCAACATAATCCTAACCCTAGGTCCAATGGGAACCTGATCCGGATATCTAACACTAGCCCTCAACATAACCCTAACCCTAGGTCCAATCGGAAACCTAACCGGATCTCTAACCCTAGCCCTCAACATAACCCTAACCCTAGGTCCAATCGGAACCTTAACCGGATCTCTAACCCTAGCCCTCAACATAACCCTAACCCTAGGTCCAATGGGAACCCTAACCGGATCTCTAGCCCTAGCCCTCAACATAACCCTAACCCTAGGTCCAATCGCAACCCTAACCTGATCTCTAATATTAGCCCTCAAAATAACCCTAACCCTAGGTCCAATCGGAACCCTAACCGGATCTCTAACCCTAGCCCTCAACATAACCCTAACCCTAGGTCCAATCGGAACCCTAACCGGATCTCTAACACTAGCCCTACACATAGCCCTAACCCTAGGTCCATTCGGAACCCTAACCGGATCTCTAACCCTAGCCCTCAGCATAACCGTAACCCTAGGTCGATTCGGAACCCTAACCGGATCTCAAACCCTAGCTCTCAACATAACCCTAACCCTAGGTCCAATCGGAACCCTATCCTGATCTCTAACCCTAGCCCTCATCATAACCCTAACCCTAGGTCTAATCGTAACCCTAACCGGATCTCTATCCCTAGACCTATACATAACCCTAACCCTAGGTCCAATCGGAATCCTAACCGGATCTCTAACCCTAGCCCTCAACATAATCCTATCCCTAGGTCTAATCGTAACCCTAACCGGATCTCCAAACCTAGCCCTATACATAACCCTAACCCTAGGTCCAATCGGAACCCTAACCGGATCTCTAAACCTAGCCCTCAACATAACCCTAACCCTAGGTCCAATCGGAACCCTAACCGGATCTCTAACCCTAGCCCTCAACATAACCCTAATCCTAGGTCCAATCGTAACCCTAACCGGATCTCTAACCCTAGCCCTCAACATAACCCTAACCCTAGGTCCAATCGGAACCCTAACCGGATCTCTAACCCTAGCCCTCAACATAACCCTAACCCTAGGTCCAATCGGAACCCTAACCGGATCTCTAAACATAGCCCTCAACATAACCCTAACCCTAGGTCCAATCGGAACCCTATCCTGATCTCTAACCCTAGCCCTCATCATAACCCTAACCCTAGGTCTAATCGTAACCCTAACCGGATCTCTAAACATAGCCCTCAACATAACCCTAACCCTAGGTCCAATCGGAACCCTATCCTGATCTCTAACCCTAGCCCTCATCATAACCCTAACCCTAGGTCTAATCGTAACCCTAACCGGATCTCTATCCCTAGACCTATACATAACCCTAACCCTAGGTCCAATCGGCACCCTAACCGGATCTCTAAACCTAGCCCTCAACATAACCCTAACCCTAGGTCCAATCGGAACCCTAACCGGATCTCTAACCCTAGCCCTCAACATAACCCTAATCCTAGGTCCAATCGTAACCCTAACCGGATCTCTAACCCTAGCCCTCAACATAACCCTAACCCTAGGTCCAATCGGAACCCTAACCGGATCTCTAACCCTAGCCCTCGACATAACCCTAACCCTAGGTCCAATCGGACCCCTAACCGGATCTCTAACCCTAGCCTTCAACATAACCCTAACCCTAGGTCCAATCGGAACCCTAATCGGATCTCTATCCCTAGACCTATACATAACCCTAACCCTAGGTTCAATCGGAACCCTAACCAGATCTCTAAACCTAACCCTCAACATATCCCTAACCCTAGGTCGATTCGGAACCCTAACCGGTTCTCTAACCCTAGCCCTCAACATAACCCTATCCCTAGGTCTAATCGTAACCCTAACCGGATCTCTAAACCTAGCCCTATACATAACCCTAACCCTAGGTCCAATCGGAACCCTAACCGGATCTCTAAACCTAGCCCTCAACATAACCCTATCCCTAGGTCTAATCGTAACCCTAACCGGATCTCTAAACCTAGCCCTATACATAACCCTAACCCTAGGTCCAATCGGAACCCTAACCGGATCTCTAAACCTAGCCCTCAACATAACCCTAACCCTAGGTCCAATCGGAATCCTAACTGGATCTCTAACCCTACCCCTCAACATAACCCTAACCCTAGGTCCAATCGGAACCCTAACCGGATCTCTAACCCTAGCCCTCAACATATCCCTAATCCTAGGTACAATCGGAAACCTAACCGGATATCTAACCCTAGCCCTCAACATAACCCTAACCCTAGGTCTAATCGTAACCCTAACCGGAACTCTAACCCTAGCCCTCAACATATCCCTAAACCTAGGTCCAATCAGAACCCTAACCGGATCTCTAACCCTAGCCCTCAACGTAACCCTAACCCTAGGTCCAATCGGAACCCTAACGGGATCTCTAACCCTAGCCTTCAACATAATCCTAACCCTAGGTTCCATGGGAACCCTAACCGGATATCTAAAACTAGCCCTCAACAGAACCCTATCCCTAGGTCCAATCGGAACCTTGACCGGATCTCTAACCCTAACCCTCAACATAACCCTAACCCTAGCTCCAATCTGAACCCTAAAAGGATCTCTAACCCTAGCCCTCAACATAACCCTAACCCTAGCTCCAATCTGAACCCTAACCGGATCTCTAACCCTAGCCCTCAACATAACCCTAACCCTAGCTCCAATCTGAACCCTAACCGGATCTCTAACCCTAGCCCTCAACATAACCCTAACCCTAGCTCCAATCTGAACCTTAACCGGATCTCTAACCCTAGCCCTCAACATAACCCTAACCCTAGCTCCAATCTGAACCCTAACCGGATCTCTAACCCTAACCCTCAACATAACCCTAACCCTAGCTCCAATCTGAACCCTTACGGGATCTCTAACACTAGCCCTCAACATAACCCTAACCCTAGGTCTAATCGTAACCCTAACCGGATCTCTAACCCTAGCCCTCAACATAACCCTAACCCTAGCTCCAATCGGAACCCTGTCAGGATCTCTAACCCTAGCCCTCATCATAACCCTAACCGTAGGTCCAATCCTAACCCTAACCGGATCTCTAACCCTAGCCCTCAACATAACCCTAACCCTAGCTCCAATCGGAACCCTAACCAGATCTCTAAACCTAGCCTTCAACATAACCCTAACCCTAGGTCCAATCGGAACCCTAACCGGATCTCTAACCCTAGCCCTCAATATAACCCTAACCATAGGTCCAATCGGAACCCTAACCTGATCTCTAGCCCTAGCCCTAAACATAACCCTAACCCTAGGTCCAATCGGAACCCTAACCGGAACTCTACCCCTAGCCCTACACATAACCCTAACCCTAGGTTCAATCGGAACCCTAACCAGATCTCTAAACCTAACCCTCAACTTATCCCTAACCCTAGGTCGATTCGGAACCCTAACCGGTTCTCTAACCCTAGCCCTCAACATAACCCTAACCCTAGGTCCAATCGGAACCCTAACCGGTTCTCTAACCCTAGCCCTCAACATAACCCTAATCCTAGGTCCAATCGTAACCCTAACCGGATCTCTAACCCTAGCCCTCAACGTAACCCTAACCCTAGGTCCATTCGGAACCATAACCGGATCTCTAAACCTAGGCCTCAACATAACCCTATCCCGAGGTCTAATCGTAACCCTAACCGGATCTCTAAACCTAGCCCTATACATAACCCTAACCCTAGGTCCAATCGGAACCCTAACAGGATCTCTAAACCTAGCCCTAAACAAAACCCTAACCCTAGGTCCAATCGGAATCCTAACTGGATCTCTAACCCTACCCCTCAACATAACCCTAACCCTAGGTCCAATTGGAACCCTATCCGGATCTCTAACCCTAGCCCTCAACATAACCCTAACCCTAGATCCAATCGGAACTCTAACGGGATCTCTAACCCTAGACTTCAACATAATCCTAACCCTAGGTCCAATGGGAACCTGATGCGGATATCTAACACTAGCCCTCAACATAACCCTAACCCTAGGTCCAATCGGAACCTTAACCGGATCTCTAACCCTAGCCCTCAACATACCCCTAACCCTAGCTCCTATCTGAACCCTAACCGGATCTCTAACCCTAGCCCTCAACATAACCCTAACCCTAGGTCCAATCGGAACCTTAACCGGATCTCTAACCCTAGCCCTCAACATAACCCTAACCCTAGGTCCAATGGGAACCCTAACCGGATCTCTAGCCCTAGCCCTCAACATAACCCTAACCCTAGGTCCAATCGCAACCCTAACCTGATCTCTAACATTAGCCCTCAACATAACCCTAACCCTAGGTCCAATCGGAACCCTAACCGGATCTCTAACCCTAGCCCTCAACATAACCCTAACCCTAGGTCCAATCGGAACCCTAACCGGATCTCTAACACTAGCCCTACACATAGCCCTAACCCTAGGTCCAATCGGAACCCTAACCGGATCTCTAACCCTAGCCCTCAGCATAACCGAAACCCTAGGTAGATTCGAAACCCTAACCGGATCTCAAACCCTAGCCCTCAACATAACCCTAACCCTAGGTCTAATCGGAACCCTATCTGGATCTCTAACCCTAGCCCTCATCATAAGCTTAACCGTAGGTCCAATCGTAACCCGAACCGGATCTCTAACCCTAGCCCTCAACATAACCCTAACCCTAGCTCCAATCGGAACCCTAACCGGATCTCTAACCCTAGCCCTCAACATAACCCTAACCCTAGGTCTAATCGTAACCCTAACCGGATCTCTATCCCTAGACCTATACATAACCCTAACCCTAGGTCCAATCGGAACCCTAACCGGATCTCTAACCCTAGCCCTCAACATAACACTAACCCTAGGTCCACTCGTAACCCTAACCAGATCTCTAACCCTAGACCTCAACATAACCCTAACCCTAGGTCCAATCGGAACCCTAACCGGATCTCTAACCCTAGCCCTCAACATATCCCTAACCCTAGGTCCAATCGGAACCCTAACCGGATCTCTACCCCTAGCCCTCAACATAACCCTAACCCTAGGTACAATCATAACCCTAACCGGATCTCTAACCCTAGCCTTCAACATAACCCTAACCCTAGGTCTAATCGTAACCCTAACCGGATCTCTAACTCTAGCCCTACACATAACCCTAACCCTAGGTCCAATCGAAACCCTAACCGGATCTCTAACCCTAGCCCTCAACGTAACAGTAACCCTAGGTCTAATAGGAAACCTAACCTGATCTCTAACATTAGCCCTCAAAATAACCCTAACCCAGGTCCAATCGGAATCCTAACCGGATCTCTAACCCTAACCCTCAACATAACCCTAACCCTAGCTCCAATCTGAACCTTAACCAGATCTCTAACCCTAGCCCTCAACATAACCCAAACCTTAGCTCCAATCTGAACCCTAACCGGATCTCTAACCCTAGCCCTCAACATAACCCTAACCCTAGCTCCAATCTGAAACCTTACGGGATCTCTAACACTAGCCCTCAACATAACCCTAACCCTAGATCCAATCGGAAATCTAACGGGATCTCTAACCCTACCTTCAACATAATCCTAACCCTAGGTCCAATGGGAACCTGATCCGGATATCTAACACTAGCCCTCAACATAACCCTAACCCTAGGTCCAATCGGAACCCTAACCGGATCTCTAACCCTAGCCCTCAACATAACCCTAACCCTAGGTCCAATCGGAACCTTAACCGGATCTCTAACCCTAGCCCTCAACATAACCCTAACCCTAGGTCCAATGGGAACCCTAACCGGATCTCTAGCCCTAGCCCTCAACATAACCCTAACCCTAGGTCCAATCGGAACCCTAACCGGATCTCTAACACTAGCCCTACACATAGCCCTAACCCTAGGTCCAATCGGAACCCTAACCGGATCTCTAACCCTAGCCCTCAGCATAACCGTAACCCTAGGTCGATTCGGAACCCTAACCGGATCTCAAACCGTAGCTCTCAACATAACCCTAACCCTAGGTCCAATCGGAACCCTATCCTGATCTCTAACCCTAGCCCTCATCATAACCCTAACCCTAGGTCTAATCGTAACCCTAACCGGATCTCTATCCCTAGACCTATACATAACCCTAACCCTAGGTCCAATCGGAATCCTAACCGGATCTCTAACCCTAGCCCTCAACATAACCCTATCCCTAGGTCTAATCGTAACCCTAACCGGATCTCCAAACCTAGCCCGATACATAACCCTAACCCTAGGTCCAATCGGAACCCTAACCGGATCTCTAAACCTAGCCCTCAACATAACCCTAACCCTAGGTCCAATCGGAACCCTAACCGGATCTCTAACCCTAGCCCTCAACATAACCCTAATCCTAGGTCCAATCGTAACCCTAACCGGATCTCTAACCCTAGCCCTCAACATAACCCTAACCCTAGGTCCAATCTGAACCCTAACCGGATCTCTAACCCTAGCCCTCAACATAACCCTAACCCTAGATCCAATCGGAACCCTAACAGGATCTCTAAACATAGCCCTCAACATAACCCTAACCCTAGGTCCAATCGGAACCCTAATTGGATCTCTAACCCTAGCCCTCAACATAACCCTAACCCTAGGTCCAATCGGAACCCTAACCGGATCTCTAACCCTAGCCTTCAACATAACCCTAACCCTAGGTCTAATCTTAAACCTAACCGGATCTCTAACTCTAGCCCTACACATAACCCTAACCCTAGGTCCAATCGGAACCCTAACCGGATCTCTAACCCTGGCCCTCAACATAACACTAACCCTAGGTCTAATAGGAACCCTAACCTGATCTCTAACATTAGCCCTCAACATAACACTAACCCTAGGTCCAATCGGAACCCTAAACGGATCTCGAACCCTAGCCCTCAACATAACCCTAACCCAAGGTCCAATCGGAACCCTGTCAGGATCTCTAACCCTAGCCCTCATCATAACCCTAACCGTAGGTCCAATCCTAACCCTAACCGGATCTCTAACCCTAGCCCTCAACATAACCCTAACCCTAGCTCCAATCGGAACCCTAACCGGATCTCTAAACCTAGCCCTCAACATAACCCTAACCCTAGGTCCAATCGGAACCCTAAACGGATCTCTAAACCTAGCCCTCAACATAACCCTAACCCTAGGTCCAATCGGAATCCTAACTGGATCTCTAACCCTACCCCTCAAGATAACCCTAACCCTAGGTCCAATCGGAACCCTAACCGGATCTCTAAACCTAGCCCTCAACATAACCCTAATCCTAGGTCCAATCGTAACCCTAACCGGATCTCTAACCCTAGCCCTCAACATAACCCTAACCCTAGGTCCAATCGGAACCCTAAGCGGATCTCTAACCCTAGCCGTCAACATAACCCTAACCCTAGGTCTAATCGTAATCCTAACCGGAACTCTAACCCTAGCCCTCAACATATCCCTAAACCTAGGTCCAATCAGAACCCTAACCGGATCTCTAACCGTAGCTCTCAACATAACCCTAACCTAGGTCCAATCGGAACCCTAACCGGATCTCTAACCCTAGTCCTCAACATAACCCTAACCCTAGGTCTAATCGTAACCCTAACCGGATCTCAAACCCCTGCCCTCAACATAACCCTAACCCTAGGTCCAATCAGAACCCTAACCGGATCTCTAACGCTATCCCTCAATATAACCCTAAGCATAGGTCCAATCGGAACACTAACCGGATCTCTAACCCTAGCCCTCAACATAACCCTAACCCTAGGTCTAATCGTAACCCTAAACGGATCTCTAACCCTAGCCCTACACATAACCCTAACCCTAGGTCCAATCGGAACCCTAACCGGATCTGTGACCCTAGCCCTCAACATAACCCTAACCCTAGGTCGATTCGGAACCCTAACCGGATCTCTAACCCTAGCCCTCAACATAACCCTAACCCTAGCTCCAATCTGAACCCTGACCGGATCTCTAACCCTAGCCCTCAACATAACCCTAACCCTAGCTCCAATCTGAACCCTAACCGGATCTCTAACCCTAGCCCTCAACATAACCCTAACCCTAGCTCCAATCTGAACCCTAACCGGATCTCTAACCCTAGCCCTCAACATAACCCTAACCCTAGGTCCAATCGGAACCCTAACCGGATCTCTAACCCTAGCCCTCAACATAACCCTAACCCTAGCTCCAATCTGAACACTAACCGGATCTCTAAACCTAGCCCTCAACATAACCCTAACCCTAGGTCCAATCGGAACCCTAACCGGATCTCTAACCCTAGCCCTCAGCATAACCGTAACCCTAGGTAGATTCGGAACCGTAACCGGATCTCAAACCCTAGTTCTCAACATAACCCTAACCCTAGGTCCAATCGGAACCCTATCCTGATCTCTAAACCTAGCCCTCATCATAACCCTAACCCTAGGTCTAATCGTAACCCTAACCGGATCTCTATCCCTAGACCTATACATAACCCTAACCCTAGGTCCAATCGGAATCCTAACCGGATCTCTAACCCTAGCCCTCAACATAACCCTATCCCTAGGTCTAATCGTAACCCTAACCGGATCTCCAAACCTAGCCCTATACATAACCCTAACCCTAGGTCCAATCGGAACCCTAACCGGATCTCTAAACCTAGCCCTCAAAATAACCCTAACCCTAGGTCCAATCGGAACCCTAACCGGATCTCTAACCCTAGCCCTCAACATAACCCTAATCCTAGGTCCAATCGTAACCCTAACCGGATCTCTAACCCTAGCCCTCAACATAACCCTAACCCTAGGTCCAATCGGAACCCTAACCAGATCTCTAACCCTAGCCCTCAACATAACCCTAACCCTAGGTCCAATCGGAACCCTAACCGGATCTCTAAACATAGCCCTCAACATAACCCTAACCCTAGGTCCAATCGGAACCCTATCCTGATCTCTAACCCTAGCCCTCATCATAACCCTAACCCTAGGTCTAATCGTAACCCTAACCGGATCTCTAAACATAGCCCTCAACATAACCCTAACCCTAGGTCCAATCGGAACCCTATCCTGATCTCTAACCCTAGCCCTCATCATAACCCTAACCCTAGGTCTAATCGTAACCCTAACCGGATCTCTATCCCTAGACCTATACATAACCCTAACCCTAGGTCCAATCGGAACCCTAACCGGATCTCTAAACCTAGCCCTCAACATAACCCTAACCCTAGGTCCAATCGGAACCCTAACCGGATCTCTAACCCTAGCCCTCAACATAACCCTAATCCTAGGTCCAATCGTAACCCTAACCGGATCTCTAACCCTAGCCCTCAACATAACCCTAACCCTAGGTCCAATCGGAACCCTAACCGGATCTCTAACCCTAGCCCTCAACATAACCCTAACCCTAGGTCCAATCGGACCCCTAACCGGATCTCTAACCCTAGCCCTCAACATAACCCTAACCCTAGGTCCAATCGGAACCTTAATCGGATCTCTATCCCTAGACCTATACATAACCCTAACCCTAGGTTCAATCGGAACCCTAACCAGATCTCTAAACCTAACCCTCAACATATCCCTAACCCTAGGTCGATTCGGAACCCTAACCGGTTCTCTAACCCTAGCCCTCAACATAACCCTATCCCTAGGTCTAATCGTAACCCTAACCGGATCTCTAAACCTAGCCCTATACATAACCCTAACCCTAGGTCCAATCGGAACCCTAACCGGATCTCTAACCCTAGCCCTCAACATAACCCTAACCCTAGCTCCAATCTGAACCCTAACCGGATCTCTAAACCTAGCCCTCAACATAACCCTAACCCTAGGTCCAATCGGAACCCTAACCGGATCTCTAACCCTAGCCCTCAGCATAACCGTAACCCTAGGTCGATTCGGAACCCTAACTGGATCTCAAACCCTAGCTCTCAACATAACCCTAACCCTAGGTCCAATCGGAACCCTATCCTGATCTCTAACCCTAGGCCTCATCATAACCCTAACCCTAGGTCTAATCGTAACCCTAACCGGATCTCTATCCCTAGACCTATACATAACCCTAACCCTAGGTCCAATCGTAACCCTAACCGGATCTCTAACCCTAGCCCTCAACATAACCCTATCCCTAGGTCTAATCGTAACCCTAACCGGATCTCCAAACCTAGCCCTATACATAACCCTAACCCTAGGTCCAATCGGAACCCTAACCGGATCTCTAAACCTAGCCCTCAACATAACCCTAACCCTAGGTCCAATCGGAACCCTAACCGGATCTCTAACCCTAGCCCTCAACATAACCCTAACCCTAGGTCCAATCGGAACCCTAACCGGATCTCTAACCCTAGCCCTCAACATAACCCTAATCCTAGGTCCAATCGGAACCCTAACCGGATCTCTAAACATAGCCCTCAACATAACCCTAACCCTAGGTCCAATCGGAACCCTATCCTGATCTCTAACCCTAGCCCTCATCATAACCCTAACCCTAGGTCTAATCGTAACCCTAACCGGATCTCTAAACATAGCCCTCAACATAACCCTAACCCTAGGTCCAATCGGAACCCTATCCTGATCTCTAACCCTAGCCCTCATCATAACCCTAACCCTAGGTCTAATCGTAACCCTAACCGGATCTCTATCCCTAGACCTATACATAACCCTAACCCTAGGTCCAATCGGAACCCTAACCGGATCTCTAAACCTAGCCCTCAACATAACCCTAACCCTAGGTCCAATCGGAACCCTAACCGGATCTCTAACCCTAGCCCTCAACATAACCCTAATCCTAGGTCCAATCGTAACCCTAACCGGATCTCTAACCCTAGCCCTCAACATAACCCTAACCCTAGGTCCAATCGGAACCCTAACCGGATCTCTAACCCTAGCCCTCAACATAACCCTAACCCTAGGTCCAATCGGACCCCTAACCGGATCTCTAACCCTAGCCCTCAACATAACCCTAACCCTAGGTCCAATCGGAACCCTAATCGGATCTCTATCCCTAGACCTATACATAACCCTAACCCTAGGTTCAATCGGAACCCTAACCAGATCTCTAAACCTAACCCTCAACATATCCCTAACCCTAGGTCGATTCGGAACCCTAACCGGTTGTCTAACCCTAGCCCTCAACATAACCCTATCCCTAGGTCTAATCGTAACCCTAACCGGATCTCTAAACCTAGCCCTATACATAACCCTAACCCTAGGTCCAATCGGAACCCTAACCGGATCTCTAACCCTAGCCCTCAACATAACCCTAACCCTAGCTCCAATCTGAACCCTAACCGGATCTCTAAACCTAGCCCTCAACATAACCCTAACCCTAGGTCCAATCGAAACCCTAACCGGATCTCTAACCCTAGCCCTCAGCATAACCGTAACCCTAGGTCGATTCGGAACCCTAACCGGATCTCAAACCCTAGCTCTCAACATAACCCTAACCCTAGGTCCAATCGGAACCCTATCCTGATCTCTAACCCTAGCCCTCATCATAACCCTAACCCTAGGTCTAATCGTAACCCTAACCGGATCTCTATCCCTAGACCTATACATAACCCTAACCCTAGGTCCAATCGGAATCCTAACCGGATCTCTAACCCTAGCCCTCAACATAACCCTATCCCTAGGTCTAATCGTAACCCTAACCGGATCTCCAAACCTAGCCCTATACATAACCCTAACCCTAGGTCCAATCGGAACCCTAACCGGATCTCTAAACCTAGCCCTCAACATAACCCTAACCCTAGGTCCAATCGGAACCCTAACCGGATCTCTAACCCTAGCCCTCAACATAACCCTAACCCTAGGTCCAATCGGAACCCTAACCGGATCTCTAACCCTAGCCCTCAACATAACCCTAACCCTAGGTCCAATCGGAACCCTAACCGGATCTCTAAACATAGCCCTCAACATAACCCTAACCCTAGGTCCAATCGGAACCCTATCCTGATCTCTAACCCTAGCCCTCATCATAACCCTAACCCTAGGTTTAATCGTAACCCTAACCGGATCTCTAAACATAGCCCTCAACATAACCCTAACCCTAGGTCCAATCGGAACCCTATCCTGATCTCTAACCCTAGCCCTCATCATAACCCTAACCCTAGGTCTAATCGTAACCCTAACCGGATCTCTATCCCTAGACCTATACATAACCCTAACCCTAGGTCCAATCGGAACCCTAACCGGATCTCTAAACCTAGCCCTCAACATAACCCTAACCCTAGGTCCAATCGGAACCCTAACCGGATCTCTAACCCTAGCCCTCAACATAACCCTAATCCTAGGTCCAATCGTAACCCTAACCGGATCTCTAACCCTAGCCCTCAACATAACCCTAACCCTAGGTCCAATCGGAACCCTAACCGGATCTCTAACCCTAGCCCTCAACATAACCCTAACCCTAGGTCCAATCGGACCCCTAACCGGATCTCTAACCCTAGCCCTCAACATAACCCTAACCCTAGGTCCAATCGGAACCCTAATCGGATCTCTATCCCTAGACCTATACATAACCCTAACCCTAGGTTCAATCGGAACCCTAACCAGATCTCTAAACCTAACCCTCAACATATCCCTAACCCTAGGTCAATTCGGAACCCTAACCGGTTCTCTAACCCTAGCCCTCAACATAACCCTATCCCTAGGTCTAATCGTAACCCTAACCGGATCTCTAAACCTAGCCCTATACATAACCCTAACCCTAGGTCCAATCGGAACCCTAACCGGATCTCTAAACCTAGCCCTCAAGATAACCCTATCCCTAGGTCTAATCGTAACCCTAACCGGATCTCTAAACCTAGCCCTATACATAACCCTAACCCTAGGTCCAATCGGAACCCTAACCGGATCTCTAAACCTAGCCCTCAACATAACCCTAACCCTAGGTCCAATCGGAATCCTAACTGGATCTCTAACCCTACCCCTCAACATAACCCTAACCCTAGGTCCAATCGGAACCCTAACCGGATCTCTAACCCTAGCCCTCAACATATCCCTAATCCTAGGTACAATCGGAAACCTAACCGGATATCTAACCCTAGCCCTCAACATAACCCTAACCCTAGGTCTAATCGTAACCCTAACCGGAACTCTAACCCTAGCCCTCAACATATCCCTAAACCTAGGTCCAATCAGAACCCTAACCGGATCTCTAACCCTAGCCCTCAACGTAACCCTAACCCTAGGTCCAATCGGAACCCTAACGGGATGTCTAACCCTAGCCTTCAACATAATCCTAACCCTAGGTTCCATGGGAACCCTAACCGGATATCTAAAACTAGCCCTCAACAGAACCCTATCCCTAGGTCCAATCGGAACCGTAACCGGATCTCTAACCCTAGCCCTCAACAAAACCCTATCCCTAGGTCCAATCGGAACCCTAACCGGATCTCTAACCCTAGCCCTCAACATAACCCAAACCCTAGGTCCAATCGTAAGCCTAACCGGATCTCTAACCCTAGCCCTCAACATAACCCTAACCCTAGGTCCAATCGGAACCTTGACCGGATCTCTAACCCTAACCCTCAACATAACCCTAACCCTAGCTCCAATCTGAACCCTAAAAGGATCTCTAACCCTAGCCCTCAACATAACCCTAACCCTAGCTCCAATCTGAACCCTAACCGGATCTCTAACCCTAGCCCTCAACATAACCCTAACCCTAGCTCCAATCTGAACCCTAACCGGATCTCTAACCCTAGCCCTCAACATAACCCTAACCCTAGCTCCAATCTGAACCTTAACCGGATCTCTAACCCTAGCCCTCAACATAACCCTAACCCTAGCTCCAATCTGAACCCTAACCGGATCTCTAACCCTAACCCTCAACATAACCCTAACCCTAGCTCCAATCTGAACCCTTACGGGATCTCTAACACTAGCCCTCAACATAACCCTAACCCTAGGTCTAATCGTAACCCTAACCGGATCTCTATCCCTAGACCTATACATAACCCTAACCCTAGGTCCAATCGGAACCCTAAACGGATCTCTAACCCTAGCCCTCAGCATAACCGTAACCCTAGGTCGATTCGGAACCCTAACCGGGTCTCAAACCCTAGTCCTCAACATAACCCTAACCCTAGGTCCAATCGGAACCCTGTCAGGATCTCTAACCCTAGCCCTCATCATAACCCTAACCGTAGGTCCAATCCTAACCCTAACCGGATCTCTAACCCTAGCCCTGAACATAACCCTAACCCTAGCTCCAATCGGAACCCTAACCAGATCTCTAAACCTAGCCTTCAACATAACCCTAACCCTAGGTCCAATCGGAACCCTAACCGGATCTCTAACCCTAGCCCTCAATATAACCCTAACCATAGGTCCAATCGGAACCCTAACCTGATCTCTAGCCCTAGCCCTAAACATAACCCTAACCATAGGTCCAATCGGAACCCTAACCGGAACTCTACCCCTAGCCCTACACATAACCCTAACCCTAGGTTCAATCGGAACCCTAACCAGATCTCTAAACCTAACCCTCAACTTATCCCTAACCCTAGGTCGATTCGGAACCATAACCGGATCTCTAAACCTAGGCCTCAACATAACCCTATCCCGAGGTCTAATCGTAACCCTAACCGGATCTCTAAACCTAGCCCTATACATAACCCTAACCCTAGGGCCAATCGGAACCCTAACAGGATCTCTAAACCTAGCCCTAAACAAAACCCTAACCCTAGGTCCAATCGGAATCCTAACTGGATCTCTAACCCTACCCCTCAACATAACCCTAACCCTAGGTCCAATCGGAACCCTAACAGGATCTCTAAACCTAGCCCTAAACAAAACCCTAACCCTAGGTCCAATCGGAATCCTAACTGGATCTCTAACCCTACCCCTCAACATAACCCTAACCCTAGGTCCAATCGGAATCCTAACTGGATCTCTAACCCTAGCCCTCAACATAACCCTAACCCTAGATCCAATCGCAACTCTAACGGGATCTCTAACCCTAGACTTCAACATAATCCTAACCCTAGGTCCAATGGGAACCTGATGCGGATATCTAACACTAGCCCTCAACATAACCCTAACCCTAGGTCCAATCGGAACCTTAACCGGATCTCTAACCCTAGCCCTCAACATACCGCTAACCCTAGCTCCTATCTGAACCCTAACCGGATCTCTAACCCTAGCCCTCAACATAACCCTAACCCTAGGTCCAATCGGAACCTTAACCGGATCTCTAACCCTAGCCCTCAACATAACCCTAACCCTAGGTCCAATGGGAACCCTAACCGGATCTCTAGCCCTAGCCCTCAACATAACCCTAACCCTAGGTCCAATCGCAACCCTAACCTGATCTCTAACATTAGCCCTCAACATAACCCTAACCCTAGGTCCAATCGGAACCCTAACCGGATCTCTAACCCTAGCCCTCAACATAACCCTAACCCTAGGTCCAATCGGAACCCTAACCGGATCTCTAACACTAGCCCTACACATAGCCCTAACCCTAGGTCCAATCGGAACCCTAACCGGATCTCTAACCCTAGCCCTCAGCATAACCGAAACCCTAGGTAGATTCGGAACCCTAACCGGATCTCAAACCCTAGCCCTCAACATAACCCTAACCCTAGGTCTAATCGGAACCCTATCTGGATCTCTAACCCTAGCCCTCATCATAAGCTTAACCGTAGGTCCAATCGTAACCCGAACCGGATCTCTAACCCTAGCCCTCAACATAACCCTAACCCTAGCTCCAATCGGAACCCTAACCGGATCTCTAACCCTAGCCCTCAACATAACCCTAACCCTAGGTCTAATCGTAACCCTAACCGGATCTCTATCCCTAGACCTATACATAACCCTAACCCTAGGTCCAATCGGAACCCTAACCGGATCTCTAACCCTAGCCCTCAACATAACACTAACCCTAGGTCCACTCGTAACCCTAACCAGATCTCTAACCCTAGCCCTCAACATAACCCTAACCCTAGGTCCAATCGGAACCCTAACCGGATCTCTAACCCTAGCCCTCAACATATCCCTAACCCTAGGTCCAATCGGAACCCTAACCGGATCTCTACCCCTAGCCCTCAACATAACCCTAACCCTAGGTACAATCATAACCCTAACCGGATCTCTAACCCTAGCCTTCAACATAACCCTAACCCTAGGTCTAATCGTAACCCTAACCGGATCTCTAACTCTAGCCCTACACATAACCCTAACCCTAGGTCCAATCGAAACCCTAACCGGATCTCTAACCCTAGCCCTCAACGTAACAGTAACCCTAGGTCTAATAGGAAACCTAACCTGATCTCTAACATTAGCCCTCAACATAACCCTAACCCTAGGTCCAATCGGAATCCTAACCGGATCTCTAACCCTAACCCTCAACATAACCCTAACCCTAGCTCCAATCTGAACCTTAACCAGATCTCTAACCCTAGCCCTCAACATAACCCAAACCTTAGCTCCAATCTGAACCCTAACCGGATCTCTAACCCTAGCCCTCAACATAACCCTAACCCTAGCTCCAATCTGAACCCTTACGGGATCTCTAACACTAGCCCTCAACATAACCCTAACCCTAGATCCAATCGGAACTCTAACGGGATCTCTAACCCTAGCCTTCAACATAATCCTAACCCTAGGTCCAATGGGAACCTGATCCGGATATCTAACACTAGCCCTCAACATAACCCTAACCCTAGGTCCAATCGGAACCCTAACCGGATCTCTAACCCTAGCCCTCAACATAACCCTAACCCTAGGTCCAATCGGAACCTTAACCGGATCTCTAACCCTAGCCCTCAACATAACCCTAACCCTAGGTCCAATGGGAACCCTAACCGGATCTCTAGCCCTAGCCCTCAACATAACCCTAACCCTAGGTCCAATCGGAACCCTAACCGGATCTCTAACCCTAGCCCTCAACATAACCCTAACCCTAGGTCCAATCGGAACCCTAACCGGATCTCTAACACTAGCCCTACACATAGCCCTAACCCTAGGTCCAATCGGAACCCTAACCGGATCTCTAACCCTAGCCCTCAGCATAACCGTAACCCTAGGTCGATTCGGAACCCTAACCGGATCTCAAACCGTAGCTCTCAACATAACCCTAACCCTAGGTCCAATCGGAACCCTATCCTGATCTCTAAACCTAGCCCTCATCATAACCCTAACCCTAGGTCTAATCGTAACCCTAACCGGATCTCTATCCCTAGACCTATACATAACCCTAACCCTAGGTCCAATCGGAATCCTAACCGGATCTCTAACCCTAGCCCTCAACATAACCCTATCCCTAGGTCTAATCGTAACCCTAACCGGATCTCCAAACCTAGCCCGATACATAACCCTAACCCTAGGTCCAATCGGAACCCTAACCGGATCTCTAAACCTAGCCCTCAACATAACCCTAACCCTAGGTCCAATCGGAACCCTAACCGGATCTCTAACCCTAGCCCTCAACATAACCCTAATCCTAGGTCCAATCGTAACCCTAACCGGATCTCTAACCCTAGCCCTCAACATAACCCTAACCCTAGGTCCAATCGGAACCCTAACCGGATCTCTAACCCTAGCCCTCAACATAACCCTAACCCGAGATCCAATCGGAACCCTAACCGGATCTCTAAACATAGCCCTCAACATAACCCTAACCCTAGGTCCAATCGGAACCCTAATCGGATCTCTAACCCTAGCCCTCAACATAACCCTAACCCTAGGTCCAATCGGAACCCTAACCGGATCTCTAACCCTAGCCTTCAACATAACCCTAACCCTAGGTCAAATCTTAAACCTAACCGGATCTCTAACTCTAGCCCTACACATAACCCTAACCCTAGGTCCAATCAGAACCCTAACCGGATCTCTAACCCTGGCCCTCAACATAACACTAACCCTAGGTCTAATAGGAACCCTAACCTGATCTCTAACATTAGCCCTCAACATAACACTAACCCTAGGTCCAATCGGAACCCTAACCGGATCTCGAACCCTAGCCCTCAACATAACCCTAACCCTAGGTCCAATCGGAACCCTGTCAGGATCTCTAACCCTAGCCCTCATCATAACCCTAACCGTAGGTCCAATCCTAACCCTAACCGGATCTCTAACCCTAGCCCTCAACATAACCCTAACCCTAGCTCCAATCGGAACCCTAACCGGATCTCTAAACCTAGCCCTCAACATAACCCTAACCCTAGGTCCAATCGGAACCCTAAACGGATCTCTAAACCTAGCCCTCAACATAACCCTAACCCTAGGTCCAATCGGAATCCTAACTGGATCTCTAACCCTACCCCTCAAGATAACCCTAACCCTAGGTCCAATCGGAACCCTAACCGGATCTCTAAACCTAGCCCTCAACATAACCCTAATCCTAGGTCCAATCGTAACCCTAACCGGATCTCTAACCCTAGCCCTCAACATAACCCTAACCCTAGGTCCAATCGGAACCCTAAGCGGATCTCTAACCCTAGCCGTCAACATAACCCTAACCCTAGGTCTAATCGTAATCCTAACCGGAACTCTAACCCTAGCCCTCAACATATCCCTAAACCTAGGTCCAATCAGAAACCTATCCGGATCTCTAACCGTATCTCTCAACATAACCCTAACCTAGGTCCAATCGGAACCCTAACCGGATCTCTAACCCTAGTCCTCAACATAACCCTAACCCTAGGTCTAATCGTAACCCTAACCGGATCTCAAACCCCTGCCCTCAACATAACCCTAACCCTAGGTCCAATCAGAACCCTAACCGGATCTCTAACGCTATCCATCAATATAACCCTAAGCATAGGTCCAATCGGAACACTAACCGGATCTCTAACCCTAGCCCTCAACATAACCCTAACCCTAGGTCTAATCGTAACCCTAAACAGATCTCTAACCCTAGCCCTACACATAACCCTAACCCTAGGTCCAATCGGAACCCTAACCGGATCTGTGACCCTAGCCCTCAACATAACCCTAACCCTAGGTCGATTCGGAACCCTAACCGGATCTTTAACCCTAGCCCTCAACATAACCCTAACCCTAGCTCCAAACTGAACCCTGACCGGATCTCTAACCCTAGCCCTCAACATAACCCTAACCCTAGCTCCAATCTGAACCCTAACCGGATCTCTAACCCTAGCCCTCAACATAACCCTAACCCTAGCTCCAATCTGAACCCTAATCGGATCTCTAACCCTAGCCCTCAACATAACCCTAACCCTAGGTCCAATCGGAACCCTAACCGGATCTCTAACCCTAGCCTTCAACATAACCCTAACCCTAGGTCTAATCTTAAACCTAACCGGATCTCTAACTCTAGCCCTACACATAACCCTAACCCTAGGTCCAATCGGAACCCTAACCGGATCTCTAACCCTGGCCCTCAACATAACACTAACCCTAGGTCTAATAGGAACCCTAACTTGATCTCTAACATTAGCCCTCAACATAACACTCACCCTAGGTCCAATCGGAACCCTAACCGGATCTCGAACCCTAGCCCTCAACATAACCCTAACCCTAGGTCCAATCGGAACCCTGTCAGGATCTCTAACCCTAGCCCTCATCATAACCCTAACCGTAGGTCCAATCCTAACCCTAACCGGATCTCTAACCCTAGCCCTCAACATAACCCTAACCCTAGCTCCAATCGGAACCCTAACCGGATCTCTAAACCTAGCCCTCAACATAACCCTAACCCTAGGTCCAATCGGAACCCTAAACGGATCTCTAAACCTAGCCCTCAACATAACCCTAACCCTAGGTCCAATCGGAATCCTAACTGGATCTCTAACCCTACCCCTCAAGATAACCCTAACCCTAGGTCCAATCGGAACCCTAACCGGATCTCTAAACCTAGCCCTCAACATAACCCTAATCCTAGGTCCAATCGTAACCCTAACCGGATCTCTAACCCTAGCCCTCAACATAACCCTAACCCTAGGTCCAATCGGAACCCTAAGCGGATCTCTAACCCTAGCCGTCAACATAACCCTAACCCTAGGTCTAATCGTAATCCTAACCGGAACTCTAACCCTAGCCCTCAACATATCCCTAAACCTAGGTCCAATCAGAACCCTAACCGGATCTCTAACCGTAGCTCTCAACATAACCGTAACCTAGGTCCAATCGGAACCCTAACCGGATCTCTAACCCTAGTCCTCAACATAACCCTAACCCTAGGTCTAATCGTAACCCTAACCGGATCTCAAACCCCTGCCCTCAACATAACCCTAACCCTAGGTCCAATCAGAACCCTAACCGGATCTCTAACGCTATCCCTCAATATAACCCTAAGCATAGGTCCAATCGGAACACTAACCGGATCTCTAACCCTAGCCCTCAACATAACCCTAACCCTAGGTCTAATCGTAACCCTAAACGGATCTCTAACCCTAGCCCTACACATAACCCTAACCCTAGGTCCAATCGGAACCCTAACCGGATCTGTGACCCTAGCCCTCAACATAACCCTAACCCTAGGTCGATTCGGAACCCTAACCGGATCTCTAACCCTAGCCCTCAACATAACCCTAACCCTAGCTCCAATCTGAACCCTGACCGGATCTCTAACCCTAGCCCTCAACATAACCCTAACCCTAGCTCCAATCTGAACCCTAACCGGATCTCTAACCCTAGCCCTCAACATAACCCTAACCCTAGCTCCAATCTGAACCCTAACCGGATCTCTAACCCTAGCCCTCAACATAACCCTAACCCTAGGTCCAATCGGAACCCTAACCGGATCTCTAACCCTAGCCCTCAACATAACCCTAACCCTAGCTCCAATCTGAACCCTAACCGGATCTCTAAACCTAGCCCTCAACATAACCCTAACCCTAGGTCCAATCGGAACCCTAACCGGATCTCTAACCCTAGCCCTCAGCATAACCGTAACCCTAGGTCGATTCGGAACCCTAACCGGATCTCAAACCCTAGCTCTCAACATAACCCTAACCCTAGGTCCAATCGGAACCCTATCCTGATCTCTAACCCTAGCCCTCATCATAACCCTAACCCTATGTCTAATCGTAACCCTAACCGGATCTCTATCCCTAAACCTATACATAACCCTAACACTAGGTCCAATCGGAATCCTAACCGGATCTCTAACCCTAGCCCTCAACATAACCCTATCCCTAGGTCTAATCGTAACCGTAACCGGATCTCCAAACCTAGCCCGATACATAACCCTAACCCTAGGTCCAATCGGAACCCTAACCGGATCTCTAAACCTAGCCCTCAACATAACCCTAACCCTAGGTCCAATAGGAACCCTAACCGGATCTCTAACCCTAGCCCTCAACATAACCCTAATCCTAGGTCCAATCGTAACCCTAACCGGATCTCTAACCCTAGCCCTCAACATAACCCTAACCCTAGGTCCAATCGGAACCCTAACCGGATCTCTAACCCTAGCCCTCAACATAACCCTAACCCTAGGTCCAATCGGAACCCTAACCGGATCTCTAAACATAGCCCTCAACATAACCCTAACCCTAGGTCCAATCGGAACCCTAATCGGATCTCTAACCCTAGCCCTCAACATAACCCTAACCCTAGGTCCAATCGGAACCCTAACCGGATCTCTAACCCTAGCCTTCAACATAACCCTAACCCTAGGTCTAATCTTAAACCTAACCGGATCTGTAACTCTAGCCCTACACATAAATCTAACCCTAGGTCAAATCGGAACCCTAACCGGATCTCTAACCCTAGCCCTCAACATAACACTAACCCTAGGTCTAATAGGAACACTAACCTGATCTCTAACATTAGCCCTCAACATAACCCTAACCCTAGCTCCAATCTGAACCTTAACCGGATCTCTAACCCTAGCCCTCAACATAACCCAAACCCTAGCTCCAATCTGAACCCTAACCGGATCTCTAACCCTAGCCCTCAACATAACCCTAACCCTAGCTCCAATCTGAACCCTTACAGGATCTCTAACACTAGCCCTCAACATAACCCTAACCCTAGCTTCAATCGGAATCCTAACCGGATCTCTAAAACTAGCCCTCAACATAACCCTAACCCTAGGTCCAATCGGAATCCTAACTGGATCTCTAACCCTACCCCTCAACATAACCCTAACCCTAGGTCCAATCGGAACCCTAACCGGATCTCTAACCCTAGCCCTCAACATAACCCTAATCCTAGGTCCAATAGTAACCCTAACCGGATCTCTAACCCTAGCCCTCAACAAAACCCTAACCCTAGGTCCAATCGGAACCCTAAGCGGATCTCTAACCCTAGCCCTCAACATAACCCTAACCCTAGGTCTAATCGTAATCCTAACCGGAACTCTAACCCTAGCCCTCAACATATCCCTAAACCTAGGTCCAATCAGAACCCTAACCGGATCTCTAACCGTAGCTCTCAACATAACCCTAACCTAGGTCCAATCGGAACCCTAACCGGATCTCTAACCCTAGTCCATAACATAACCCTAACCCTAGGTCTAATCGTAACCCTAACCGGATCTCTAACCCCTGCCCTCAACATAACCCTAACCCTAGGTCCAATCAGAACCCTAACCGGATCTCTAACGCTATCCGTCAACATAACCCTAAGCATAGGTCCAATCGGAACACTAACCGGATCTCTAACCCTAGCCCTCAACATAACCCTAACCCTAGGTCCAATCGGACCCTAAACGGATCTCTAACCATAGCCCTCAACATAACCCTAACCCTAGGTCTAATCGTAACCCTAAACGGATCTCTAAACCTAGCCCTACACATAACCCTAACCCTAGGTCCAATCGGAACCCTAACCGGATCTATGACCCTAGCCCTCAACATAACCCTAACCCTAGGTCGATTCGGAACCCTAACCGGATCTCTAACCCTAGCCCGCAACATAACCCTAACCCTAGCTCCAATCTGAACCCTGACCGGATCTCTAACCCTAGCCCTCAACATAACCCTAACCCTAGCTCCAATCTGAACCCTAACCGGATCTCTAACCCTAGCCCTCAACATAACCCTAACCCTAGGTCCAATCGGAACCCTAACCGGATCTCTAACCCTAGCCCTCAACATAACCCTAACCATAGCTCCAATCTGAACCCTAACCGGATCTCTAACCCTAGCCCTCAACTTAACCCTAACCCTAGCTCCAATCTGAACCCTTACGGGATCTCTAACACTAGCCCTCAAAATAACCCTAACCCTACATCCAATCGGAACTCTTACGGGATCTCTAACCATAGCCCTCAACTAATCCTAACCTAAGCTCCAATCGGAACCCTAACCGGATCTCTAACCATAGCCCTCAAAGTAACCCTAACCCTAGGTCCAATCGGAACCCTAACCGGATCTCTAACCCTAGCCCTCAGCATAACCGTAACCCTAGGTCGATTCGGAACCCTAACCGGATCTCAAACCCTAGCTCTCAACATAACCCTAACCCTAGGTCTAATCGTAACCCTAACCGGATCTCTATCCCTAGACCTATACATAACCCTAACCCTAGGTCCAATCGGAATCCTAACCGGATCTCTAACCCTAGCCCTCAACATAACCCTAACCCTAGGTCCAATCGTAACACTAACCGGATCTCTAACCCTAGCCCTCAACATAACCCTAACCCTAGGTCCAATCGGAACCCTAACCGGATCTCTAACCCTAGCCCTCAACATAACCCTAACCCTAGGTCCAATCGTAACACTAACCGGATCTCTAACCCTAGCCCTCAACATAACCCTAACCCTAGGTCCAATCGGAACCCTAACCGGATCTCTAACCCTAGCCCTCAACATAAGCCTAACCCTAGGTCCAATCGGAACCCTAACCGGATCTCTACCCCTAGCCCTCAACATAACCCTAACCCTAGGTCCAATCGTAACCCTAACCGGATCTCTAACCCTAGCCTTCAACATAACCCTAACCCTAGGTCTAATCGTAAACCTAACCGGATCTTTAACTCTAGCCCTACACATAACCCTAACCCTAGGTCCAATCGGAACCCTAACCGGATCTCTAACCCTAGCCCTCAACATAACACTAACCCTAGGTCTAATAGGAACCCTAACCTGATCTCTAACATTAGCCCTCAACATAACCCTAACCCTAGGTCCAATCGGAACCCTAACCGGATCTCTAACCCTAGCCCTCAGCATAACCGTAACCCTAGGTCGATTCGGAACCCTAACCGGATCTCAAACCCTAGTCCTCAACATAACCCTAACCCTAGGTCCAATCGGAACCCTGTCAGGATATCTAACCCTAGCCCTCATCATAACCCTAACCGTAGGTCCAATCCTAACCTTAACCGGATCTCTAACCCTAGCCCTCAACATAACCCTAACCCTAGGTCTAATCGTAATCCTAACCGGAACTCTAACCCTAGCCCTCAACATATCCCTAAACCTAGGTCCAATCAGAACCCTAACCGGATCTCTAACCGTAGCTCTCAACATAACCCTAACCTAGTTCCAATCGGAACCCTAACCGGATCTCTAACCCTAGTCCATAACATAACCCTAACCCTAGGTCTAATCGTAACCCTAACCGGATCTCTAACCCCTGCCCTCAACATAACCCTAACCCTAGGTCCAATCAGAACCCTAACCGGATCTCTAACGCTATCCCTCAACATAACCCTAAGCATAGGTACAATCGGAACACTAACCGGATCTCTAACCCTAGCCCTCAACATAACCCTAACCCTAGGTCCAATCGGAACCCTAAACGGATCTCTAACCATAGCCCTCAACATAACCCTAACCCTAGGTCTAATCGTAACCCTAAACGGATCTCTAAACCTAGCCCTACACATAACCCTAACCCTAGGTCCAATCGGAACCCTAACCGAATCTATGACCCTAGCCCTCAACATAACCCTAACCCTAGGTCGATTCGGAACCCTAACCGGATCTCTAACCCTAGCCCGCAAAATAACCCTAACCCTAGCTCCAATCTGAACCCTGACCGGATCTCTAACTCTAGCCCTCAACATAACCCTAACCCTAGCTCCAATCTGAACCCTAACCGGATCTCTAACCCTAGCCCTCAACATAACCCTAACCCTAGGTCCAATCGGAACCCTAACCGGATCTCTAACCCTAGCCCTCAACATAACCCTAACCATAGCTCCAATCTGAACCCTAACCGGATCTCTAACCCTAGCCCTCAACTTAACCCTAACCCTAGCTCCAATCTGAACCCTTACGGGATCTCTAACACTAGCCCTCAACATAACCCTAACCCTAGATCCAATCGGAACTCTAACCGGATCTCTAACCATAGCCCTCAACTAACCCTAACCCTAGCTCCAATCGGAACCCTAACGGGATCTCTAACCATAGCCCTCAAAGTAACCCTAACCCTAGGTCCAATCGGAACCCTAACGGGATCTCTAACCCTAGCCTTCAACATAATCCTAACCCTAGGTTCCATGGGAACCCTAACCGGATATCTAAAACTAGCCCTCAACAGAACCCTATCCCTAGGTCCAAACGGAACCGTAACCGGATTTCTAACCCTACCCCTCAACAAAACCATATCCCTAGCTCCAATCGGAACCCTAACCGGATCTCTAACCCTAGCCCTCAACATAACCCTAACCCTATGTCCAATCGGAACCCTAACCGGATCTCTAACCCTAACCCTCAACATAACCCTAACCCTAGCTCCAATCTGAACCTTAACCGGATCTCTAACCCTAGCCCTCAACATAACCCAAACCCTAGCTCCAATCTGAACCCTAACCGGATCTCTAACCCTAGCCCTCAACATAACCCTAACCCTGGCTCCAATCTGAACCCTTACGGGATCTCTAACACTAGCCCTCAATATAACCCTAACCCTAGATCCAATCGGAACTCTAACGGGATCTCTAACCCTAGCCTTCAACATAATCCTAACCCTAGGTCCAATGGGAACCTGATCCGGATATCTAACACTAGCCCTCAACATTACCCTAACCCTAGGTCCAATCGGAACCCTAACCGGATCTCTAACCCTAGCCCTCAACATAACCCTAACCCTAGGTCCAATCGGAACCCTAACCGGATCTCTAACCCTAGCCCTCAACATAACCCAAACCCTAGGTCCAATGGGAACCCTAACCGGATCTCTAGCCCTAGCCCTAAACATAACCCTAACCCTAGGTCCAATCGCAACCCTAACCTGATCTCTAACATTAGCCCTCAACATAACCCTAACCCTAGGTCCAATCGGAACCCTAACCGGATCTCTAACCCTAGCCCTCAACATAACCCTAACCCTAGGTCCAATCGGAACCCTAACCGGATCTCTAACACTAGCCCTACACATAGCCCTAACCCTAGGTCCAATCGGAACCCTAACCGGATCTCTAACCCTAGCCCTCAGCATAACCGTAACCCTAGGTCGATTCGGAACCCTAACCGGATCTCAAACCCTAGCTCTCAACATAACCCTAACCCTAGGTCCAATCGGAACCCTATCCTGATCTCTAACCCTAGCCCTCATCATAACCCTAACCGTAGGTCCAATCGTAACCCTAACCGTATCTCTAACCCTAGCCCTCAACATAACCCTAACCCTAGCTCCAATCGGAACCCTAACCGGATCTCTAACCCTAGCCCTCAACATAACCCTAACCCTAGGTCTAATCGTAACCCTAACCGGATCTCTATCCCTAGACCTATACATAACCCTAACCCTAGGTCCAATCGGAACCCTAACCGGATCTCTAACCCTAGCCCTCAACATAACCCTAACCCTAGGTCCAATCGTAACACTAACCGGATCTCTAACCCTAGCCCTCAACATAACCCTAACCCTAGGTCCAATCGGAACCCTAACCGGATCTCTAACCCTAGCCCTCAACATAAGCCTAACCCTAGGTCCAATCGGAACCCTAACCGGATCTCTACCCCTAGCCCTCAACATAACCCTAACCCTAGGTCCAATCGTAACCCTAACCGGATCTCTAACCCTAGCCCTACACATAACCCTAACCCTAGGTCCAATCGGAACACTAACCGGATCTCGAACCCTAGCCCTCAACATAACCCTAACCCTAGGTCCAATCGGAACCCTAACCGGATCTCTAACCCTAGCCCTACACATAACCCTAACCCTAGGTCCAATCGGAACCCTAACCGGATCTCTAACCCTAGCCTTCAGCATAACCGTAACCCTAGGTCGATTCGGAACCCTAACCGGATCTCAAACCCTAGTCCTCAACATAACCCTAACCCTAGGTCCAATCGGAACCCTGTCAGGATATCTAACCCTAGCCCTCATCATAACCCTAACCGTAGGTCCAATCCTAACCCTAACCGGATCTCTAACCCTAGCCCTCAACATAACCCTAACCCTAGCTCCAATCGGAACCCTAACCGGATCTCTAAACCTAGCCCTCAACATAACCCTAACCCTAGGTCCAATCGGAACCCTAACCGGATCTCTAAACCTAGCCCTCAACATAACCCTAACCCTAGGTCCAATCGGAATCCTAACTGGATCTTTAACCCTACCCCTCAACATTACCCTAACCCTAGGTCCAATCGGAACCCTAACCGGATCTCTAACCCTAGCCCTCAACATAAGCCTAACCCTAGGTCCAATCGGAACCCTAACCGGATCTCTACCCCTAGCCCTCAACATAACCCTAACCCTAGGTCCAATCGTAACCCTAACCGGATCTCTAACCCTAGCCTTCAACATAACCCTAACCCTAGGTCTAATCGTAAACCTAACCGGATCTTTAACTATAGCCCTACACATAACCCTAACCCTAGGTCCAATCGGAACCCTAACCGGATCTCTAACCCTAGCCCTCAACATAACACTAACCCTAGGTCTAATAGGAACCCTAACCTGATCTCTAACATTAGCCCTCAACATAACCCTAACCCTAGGTCCAATCGGAACCCTAACCGGATCTCGAACCCTAGCCCTCAACATAACCCTAACCCTAGGTCCAATCGGAACCCTAACCGGATCTCTAACCCTAGCCCTACACATAACCCTAACCCTAGGTCCAATCGGAACCCTAACCGGATCTCTAACCCTAGCCCTCAGCATAACCGTAACCCTAGGTCGATTCGGAACCCTAACCGGATCTCAAACCCTAGTCCTCAACATAACCCTAACCCTAGGTCCAATCGGAACCCTGTCAGGATATCTAACCCTAGCCCTCATCATAACTCTAACCGTAGGTCCAATCCTAACCCTAACCGGATCTCTAACCCTAGCCCTCAACATAACCCTAACCCTAGGTCTAATCGTAATCCTAACCGGAACTCTAACCCTAGCCCTCAACATATCCCTAAACCTAGGTCCAATCAGAACCCTAACCGGATCTCTAACCGTAGCTCTCAACATAACCCTAACCTAGGTCCAATCGGAACCCTAACCGGATCTCTAACCCTAGTCCATAACATAACCCTAACCCTAGGTCTAATCGTAACCCTAACCGGATCTCTAACCCCTGCCCTCAACATAACCCTAACCCTAGGTCCAATCAGAACTCTAACCGGATCTCTAACGCTATCCCTTAACATAACCCTAAGCATAGGTACAATCGGAACACTAACCGGATCTCTAACCCTAGCCCTCAACATAACCCTAACCCTAGGTCCAATCGGAACCCTAAACGGATCTCTAACCATAGCCCTCAACATAACCCTAACCCTAGGTCTAATCGTAACCCTAAACGGATCTCTAAACCTAGCCCTACACATAACCCTAACCCTAGGTCCAATCGGAACCCTAACCGGATCTATGACCCTAGCCCTCAACATAACCCTAACCCTAGGTCGATTCGGAACCCTAACCGGATCTCTAACCCTAGCCCGCAACATAACCCTAACCCTAGCTCCAATCTGAACCCTGACCGGATCTCTAACTCTAGCCCTCAACATAACCCTAACCCTAGCTCCAATCTGAACCCTAACCGGATCTCTAACCCTAGCCCTCAACATAACCCTAACCCTAGGTCCAATCGGAACCCTAACCGGATCTCTAACCCTAGCCCTCAACATAACCCTAACCATAGCTCCAATCTGAACCCTAACCGGATCTCTAACCCTAGCCCTCAACTTAACCCTAACCCTAGCTCCAATCTGAACCCTTACGGGATCTCTAACACTAGCCCTCAACATAAACCTAACCCTAGATCCAATCGGAACTCTAACGGGATCTCTAACCATAGCCCTCAACTAACCCTAACCCTAGCTCCAATCGGAACCCTAACCGGATCTCTAAGCATAGCCCTCAAAGTAACCCTAACCCTAGGTCCAATCCGAACCCTAACGGAATCTCTAACCCTAGCCTTCAACATAATCCTAACCCTAGGTTCCATGGGAACCCTAACCGGATATCTAAAACTAGCCCTCAACAGAACCCTATCCCTAGGTCCAATCGGAACCGTAACCGGATTTCTAACCCTAGCCCTCAACAAAACCCTATCCCTAGCTCCAATCGGAACCCTAACCGGATCTCTAACCCTAGCCCTCAACATAACCCTAACCCTATGTCCAATCGGAACCCTAACAGAATCTCTAACCCTAACCCTCAACATAACCCTAACCCTAGCTCCAATCTGAACCTTAACCGGATCTCTAACCCTAGCCCTCAACATAACCCAAACCCTAGCTCCAATCTGAACCCTAACCGGATCTCTAACCCTAGCCCTCAACATAACCCTAACCCTGGCTCCAATCTGAACCCTTACGGGATCTCTAACACTAGCCCTCAATATAACCCTAACCCTAGATCCAATCGGAACTCTAACGGGATCTCTAACCCTAGCCTTCAACATAATCCTAACCCTAGGTCCAATGGGAACCTGATCCGGATATCTAACACTAGCCCTCAACATTACCCTAACCCTAGGTCCAATCGGAACCCTAACCGGATCTCTAACCCTAGCCCTCAACATAACCCTAACCCTAGGTCCAATGGGAACCCTAACCGGATCTCTAGCCCTAGCCCTAAACATAACCCTAACCCTAGGTCCAATCGCAACCCTAACCTGATCTCTAACATTAGCCCTCAACATAACCCTAACCCTAGGTCCAATCGGAACCCTAACCGGATCTCTAACCCTAGCCCTCAACATAACCCTAACCCTAGGTCCAATCGGAACCCTAACCGGATCTCTAACACTAGCCCTACACATAGCCCTAACCCTAGGTCCAATCGGAACCCTAACCGGATCTCTAACCCTAGCCCTCAGCATAACCGTAACACTAGGTCGATTCGGAACCCTAACCGGATCTCAAACCCTAGCTCTCAACATAACCCTAACCCTAGGTCCAATCGGAACCCTATCCTGATCTCTAACCCTAGCCCTCATCATAACCCTAACCGTAGGTCCAATCGTAACCCTAACCGTATCTCTAAACCTAGCCCTCAACATAACCCTAACCCTAGCTCCAATCGGAACCCTAACCGGATCTCTAACCCTAGCCCTCAACATAACCCTAACCCTAGGTCTAATCGTAAACCTAACCGGATCTCTATCCCTAGACCTATACATAACCCTAACCCTAGGTCCAATCGGAATCCTAACCGGATCTCTAACCCTAGCCCTCAACATAACCCTAACCCTAGGTCCAATCGTAACACTAACCGGATCTCTAACCCTAGCCCTCAACATAACCCTAACCCTAGGTCCAATCGGAACCCTAACCGGATCTCTAACCCTAGCCCTCAACATAAGCCTAACCCTAGGTCCAATCGGAACCCTAACCGGATCTCTACCCCTAGCCCTCAACATAACCCTAACCCTAGGTCCAATCGTAACCCTAACCGGATCTCTAACCCTAGCCTTCAACATAACCCTAACCCTAGGTCTAATCGTAAACCTAACCGGATCTTTAACTCTAGCCCTACACATAACCCTAACCCTAGGTCCAATCGGAACCCTAACCGGATCTCTAACCCTAGCCCTCAACATAACACTAACCCTAGGTCTAATAGGAACCCTAACCTGATCTCTAACATTAGCCCTCAACATAACCCTAACCCTAGGTCCAATCGGAACCCTAACCGGATCTCGAACCCTAGCCCTCAACATAACCCTAACCCTAGGTCCAATCGGAACCCTAACTGGATCTCTAACCCTAGCCCTACCAATAACCCTAACCCTAGGTCCAATCGGAACCCTAACCGGATCTCTAACCCTAGCCCTCAGCATAACCGTAACCCTAGGTCGATTCGGAACCCTAACCGGATCTCAAACCCTAGTCCTCAACATAACCCTAACCCTAGGTCCAAAAGGAACCCTGTCAGGATATCTAACCCTAGCCCTCATCATAACCCTAACCGTAGGTCCAATCCTAACCCTAACCGGATCTCTAACCCTAGCCCTCAACATAACCCTAACCCTAGCTCCAATCGGAACCCTAACCGGATCTCTAAACCTAGCCCTCAACATAACCCTAACCCTAGGTCCAATCGGAACCCTAACCCGATCTCTAAACCTAGCCCTCAACATAACCCTAACCCTAGGTCCAATCGGAATCCTAACTGGATCTTTAACCCTACCCCTCAACATTACCCTAACCCTAGGTCAAATCGGAACCCTAACCGTCTCTCTAACCCTAGCCCTCAACATAACCCTAACCCTAGGTCCAATAGGAACCCTAAGCGGATCTCTAACCCTAGCCCTCAACATATCCCTAAACCTAGGTCCAATCAGAACCCTAACCGGATCTCTAACTGTAGCTCTCAACATAACCCTAACCTAGGTCCAATCGGAACCCTAACCGGATCTCTAACGCTATCCCTCAACATAACCCTAAGCATAGGTCCAATCGGAACACTAACCAGATCTCTAACCCTAGCCCTCAACATAACCCTAACCCTAGGTCCAATCGGAACCCTAAACGGATCTCTAACCATTGCCCTCAACATAACCCTAACCCTAGGTCTAATCGTAACCCTAAACGGATCTCTAAACCTAGCCGTACACATAACCCTAACCCTAGGTCCAATCGGAACCCTAACCGGATCTGTGACCCTAGCCCTCAACATAACCCTAACCCTAGGTCGATTCGGAACCCTAACCGGATCTCTAACCCTAGCCCTCAACATAACCCTAACCCTAGCTCCAATCTGAACCCTGACCGGATCTCTAACCCTAGCCCTCAACATAACCCTAACCCTAGCTCCAATCTGAACCCTAACCGGATCTCTAACCCTAGCCCTCAACATAACCCTAACCCTAGGTCTAATCGGAACCCTAACCGGATCTCTAACCCTAGCCCTCAACATAACACTAACCCTAGCTCCAATCTGAACCCTAACCGGATCTCTAACCCTAGCCCTCAACTTAACCCTAACCCTAGCTCCAATCTGAACCCTTACGGGATCTCTAACACTAGCCCTCAACATAACCCTAACCCTAGATCCAATCGGAACTCTAACCGGATCTCTAACCATAGCCCTCAACTAACCCTAACCCTAGCTCCAATCGGAACCCTAACGGGATCTCTAACCATAGCCCTCAAAGTAACCCTAACCCTAGGTCCAATCGGAACCCTAACGGGATCTCTAACCCTAGCCTTCAACATAATCCTAACCCTAGGTTCCATGGGAACCCTAACCGGATATCTAAAACTAGCCCTCAACAGAACCCTATCCCTAGGTCCAAACGGAACCGTAACCGGATTTCTAACCCTACCCCTCAACAAAACCATATCCCTAGCTCCAATCGGAACCCTAACCGGATCTCTAACCCTAGCCCTCAACATAACCCTAACCCTATGTCCAATCGGAACCCTAACCGGATCTCTAACCCTAACCCTCAACATAACCCTAACCCTAGCTCCAATCTGAACCTTAACCGGATCTCTAACCCTAGCCCTCAACATAACCCAAACCCTAGCTCCAATCTGAACCCTAACCGGATCTCTAACCCTAGCCCTCAACATAACCCTAACCCTGGCTCCAATCTGAACCCTTACGGGATCTCTAACACTAGCCCTCAATATAACCCTAACCCTAGATCCAATCGGAACTCTAACGGGATCTCTAACCCTAGCCTTCAACATAATCCTAACCCTAGGTCCAATGGGAACCTGATCCGGATATCTAACACTAGCCCTCAACATTACCCTAACCCTAGGTCCAATCGGAACCCTAACCGGATCTCTAACCCTAGCCCTCAACATAACCCTAACCCTAGGTCCAATCGGAACCCTAACCGGATCTCTAACCCTAGCCCTCAACATAACCCAAACCCTAGGTCCAATGGGAACCCTAACCGGATCTCTAGCCCTAGCCCTAAACATAACCCTAACCCTAGGTCCAATCGCAACCCTAACCTGATCTCTAACATTAGCCCTCAACATAACCCTAACCCTAGGTCCAATCGGAACCCTAACCGGATCTCTAACCCTAGCCCTCAACATAACCCTAACCCTAGGTCCAATCGGAACCCTAACCGGATCTCTAACACTAGCCCTACACATAGCCCTAACCCTAGGTCCAATCGGAACCCTAACCGGATCTCTAACCCTAGCCCTCAGCATAACCGTAACCCTAGGTCGATTCGGAACCCTAACCGGATCTCAAACCCTAGCTCTCAACATAACCCTAACCCTAGGTCCAATCGGAACCCTATCCTGATCTCTAACCCTAGCCCTCATCATAACCCTAACCGTAGGTCCAATCGTAACCCTAACCGTATCTCTAACCCTAGCCCTCAACATAACCCTAACCCTAGCTCCAATCGGAACCCTAACCGGATCTCTAACCCTAGCCATCAACATAACCCTAACCCTAGGTCTAATCGTAACCCTAACCGGATCTCTATCCCTAGACCTATACATAACCCTAACCCTAGGTCCAATCGGAACCCTAACCGGATCTCTAACCCTAGCCCTCAACATAACCCTAACCCTAGGTCCAATCGTAACACTAACCGGATCTCTAACCCTAGCCCTCAACATAACCCTAACCCTAGGTCCAATCGGAACCCTAACCGGATCTCTAACCCTAGCCCTCAACATAAGCCTAACCCTAGGTCCAATCGGAACCCTAACCGGATCTCTACCCCTAGCCCTCAACATAACCCTAACCCTAGGTCCAATCGTAACCCTAACCGGATCTCTAACCCTAGCCCTACACATAACCCTAACCCTAGGTCCAATCGGAACCCTAACCGGATCTCGAACCCTAGCCCTCAACATAACCCTAACCCTAGGTCCAATCGGAACCCTAACCGGATCTCTAACCCTAGCCCTACACATAACCCTAACCCTAGGTCCAATCGGAACCCTAACCGGATCTCTAACCCTAGCCTTCAGCATAACCGTAACCCTAGGTCGATTCGGAACCCTAACCGGATCTCAAACCCTAGTCCTCAACATAACCCTAACCCTAGGTCCAATCGGAACCCTGTCAGGATATCTAACCCTAGCCCTCATCATAACCCTAACCGTAGGTCCAATCCTAACCCTAACCGGATCTCTAACCCTAGCCCTCAACATAACCCTAACCCTAGCTCCAATCGGAACCCTAACCGGATCTCTAAACCTAGCCCTCAACATAACCCTAACCCTAGGTCCAATCTGAACCCTAACCGGATCTCTAAACCTAGCCCTCAACATAACCCTAACCGTAGGTCCAATCGGAATCCTAACTGGATCTTTAACCCTACCCCTCAACATTACCCTAACCCTAGGTCCAATCGGAACCCTAACCGGATCTCTAACCCTAGCCCTCAACATAAGCCTAACCCTAGGTCCAATCGGAACCCTAACCGGATCTCTACCCCTAGCCCTCAACATAACCCTAACCCTAGGTCCAATCGTAACCCTAACCGGATCTCTAACCCTAGCCTTCAACATAACCCTAACCCTAGGTCTAATCGTAAACCTAACCGGATCTTTAACTATAGCCCTACACATAACCCTAACCCTAGGTCCAATCGGAACCCTAACCGGATCTCTAACCCTAGCCCTCAACATAACACTAACCCTAGGTCTAATAGGAACCCTAACCTGATCTCTTACATTAGCCCTCAACATAACCCTAACCCTAGGTCCAATCGGAACCCTAACCGGATCTCGAACCCTAGCCCTCAACATAACCCTAACCCTAGGTCCAATCGGAACCCTAACCGGATCTCTAACCCTAGCCCTACACATAACCCTAACCCTAGGTCCAATCGGAACCCTAACCGGATCTCGAACCCTAGCCCTCAACATAACACTAACCCTAGGTCCAATCGGAACCCTAACCGGATCTCTAACCCTAGCCCTACACATAACCCTAACCCTAGGTCCAATCGGAACCCTAACCGGATCTCTAACCCTAGCCCTCAGCATAACCGTAACCCTAGGTCGATTCGGAACCCTAACCGGATCTCAAACCCTAGTCCTCAACATAAAGCTAACCCTAGGTCCAATCGGAACCCTGTCAGGATATCTAACCCTAGCCCTCATCATAACTCTAACCGTAGGTCCAATCCTAACCCTAACCGGATCTCTAACCCTAGCCCTCAACATAACCCTAACCCTAGGTCTAATCGTAATCCTAACCGGAACTCTAACCCTAGCCCTCAACATATCCCTAAACCTAGGTCCAATCAGAACCCTAACCGGATCTCTAACCGTAGCTCTCAACATAACCCTAACCTAGGTCCAATCGGAACCCTAACCGGATCTCTAACCCTAGTCCATAACATAACCCTAACCCTAGGTCTAATCGTAACCCTAACCGGATCTCTAACCCCTGCCCTCAACATAACCCTAACCCTAGGTCCAATCAGAACTCTAACCGGATCTCTAACGCTATCCCTCAACATAACCCTAAGCATAGGTACAATCGGAACACTAACCGGATCTCTAACCCTAGCCCTCAACATAACCCTAACCCTAGGTCCAATCGGAACCCTAAACGGATCTCTAACCATAGCCCTCAACATAACCCTAACCCTAGGTCTAATCGTAACCCTAAACGGATCTCTAAACCTAGCCCTACACATAACCCTAACCCTAGGTCCAATCGGAACCCTAACCGGATCTATGACCCTAGCCCTCAACATAACCCTAACCCTAGGTCGATTCGGAACCCTAACCGGATCTCTAACCCTAGCCCGCAACATAACCCTAACCCTAGCTCCAATCTGAACCCTGACCGGATCTCTAACTCTAGCCCTCAACATAACCCTAACCCTAGCTCCAATCTGAACCCTAACCGGATCTCTAACCCTAGCCCTCAACATAACCCTAACCCTAGGTCCAATCGGAACCCTAACCGGATCTCTAACCCTAGCCCTCAACATAACCCTAACCATAGCTCCAATCTGAACCCTAACCGGATCTCTAACCCTAGCCCTCAACTTAACCCTAACCCTAGCTCCAATCTGAACCCTTACGGGATCTCTAACACTAGCCCTCAACATAAACCTAACCCTAGATCCAATCGGAACTCTAACGGGATCTCTAACCATAGCCCTCAACTAACCCTAACCCTAGCTCCAATCGGAACCCTAACCGGATCTCTAAGCATAGCCCTCAAAGTAACCCTAACCCTAGGTCCAATCCGAACCCTAACGGAATCTCTAACCCTAGCCTTCAACATAATCCTAACCCTAGGTTCCATGGGAACCCTAACCGGATATCTAAAACTAGCCCTCAACAGAACCCTATCCCTAGGTCCAATCGGAACCGTAACCGGATTTCTAACCCTAGCCCTCAACAAAACCCTATCCCTAGCTCCAATCGGAACCCTAACCGGATCTCTAACCCGAGCCCTCAACATAACCCTAACCCTATGTCCAATCGGAACCCTAACCGAATCTCTAACCCTAACCCTCAACATAACCCTAACCCTAGCTCCAATCTGAACCTTAACCGGATCTCTAACCCTAGCCCTCAACATAACCCAAACCCTAGCTCCAATCTGAACCCTAACCGGATCTCTAACCCTAGCCCTCAACATAACCCTAACCCTGGCTCCAATCTGAACCCTTACGGGATCTCTAACACTAGCCCTCAATATAACCCTAACCCTAGATCCAATCGGAACTCTAACGGGATCTCTAACCCTAGCCTTCAACATAATCCTAACCCTAGGTCCAATGGGAACCTGATCCGGATATCTAACACTAGCCCTCAACATTACCCTAACCCTAGGTCCAATCTGAACCCTAACCGGATCTCTAACCCTAGCCCTCAACATAACCCTAACCCTAGGTCCAATGGGAACCCTAACCGGATCTCTAGCCCTAGCCCTAAACATAACCCTAACCCTAGGTCCAATCGGAACCCTAACCGGATCTCTAACCCTAGCCCTCAACATAACCCTAACCCTAGGTCCAATCGGAACCCTAACCGGATCTCTAACACTAGCCCTACACATAGCCCTAACCCTAGGTCCAATCGGAACCCTAACCGGATCTCTAACCCTAGCCCTACACATAACCCTAACCCTAGGTCCAATCGGAACCCTAACCGGATCTCGAACCCTAGCCCTCAACATAACACTAACCCTAGGTCCAATCGGAACCCTAACCGGATCTCTAACCCTAGCCCTACACATAACCCTAACCCTAGGTCCAATCGGAACCCTAACCGGATCTCTAACCCTAGCCCTCAGCATAACCGTAACCCTAGGTCGATTCGGAACCCTAACCGGATCTCAAACCCTAGTCCTCAACATAACCCTAACCCTAGGTCCAATCGGAACCCTGTCAGGATATCTAACCCTAGCCCTCATCATAACTCTAACCGTAGGTCCAATCGTAACCCTAACCGTATCTCTAAACCTAGCCCTCAACATAACCCTAACCCTAGCTCCAATCGGAACCCTAACCGGATCTCTAACCCTAGCCCTCAACATAACCCTAACCCTAGGTCTAATCGTAAACCTAACCGGATCTCTATCCCTAGACCTATACATAACCCTAACCCTAGGTCCAATCGGAATCCTAACCGGATCTCTAACCCTAGCCCTCAACATAACCCTAACCCTAGGTCCAATCGTAACACTAACCGGATCTCTAACCCTAGCCCTCAACATAACCCTAACCCTAGGTCCAATCGGAACCCTAACCGGATCTCTAACCCTAGCCCTCAACATAAGCCTAACCCTAGGTCCAATCGGAACCCTAACCGGATCTCTACCCCTAGCCCTCAACATAACCCTAACCCTAGGTCCAATCGTAACCCTAACCGGATCTCTAACCCTAGCCTTCAACATAACCCTAACCCTAGGTCTAATCGTAAACCTAACCGGATCTTTAACTCTAGCCCTACACATAACCCTAACCCTAGGTCCAATCGGAACCCTAACCGGATCTCTAACCCTAGCCCTCAACATAACACTAACCCTAGGTCTAATAGGAACCCTAACCTGATCTCTAACATTAGCCCTCAACATAACACTAACCCTAGGTCTAATAGGAACCCTAACCTGATCTCTAACATTAGCCCTCAACATAACCCTAACCCTAGGTCCAATCGGAACCCTAACCGGATCTCGAACCCTAGCCCTCAACATAACCCTAACCCTAGGTCCAATCGGAACCCTAACTGGATCTCTAACCCTAGCCCTACCAATAACCCTAACCCTAGGTCCAATCGGAACCCTAACCGGATCTCTAACCCTAGCCCTCAGCATAACCGTAACCCTAGGTCGATTCGGAACCCTAACCGGATCTCAAACCCTAGTCCTCAACATAACCCTAACACTAGGTCCAAAAGGAACCCTGTCAGGATATCTAACCCTAGCCCTCATCATAACCCTAACCGTAGGTCCAATCCTAACCCTAACCGGATCTCTAACCCTAGCCCTCAACATAACCCTAACCCTAGCTCCAATCGGAACCCTAACCGGATCTCTAAACCTAGCCCTCAACATAACCCTAACCCTAGGTCCAATCGGAACCCTAACCGGATCTCTAAACCTAGCCCTCAACATAACCCTAACCCTAGGTCCAATCGGAATCCTAACTGGATCTTTAACCCTACCCCTCAACATTACCCTAACCCTAGGTCAAATCGGAACCCTAACCGTCTCTCTAACCCTAGCCCTCAACATAACCCTAACCCTAGGTCCAATAGGAACCCTAAGCGGATCTCTAACCCTAGCCCTCAACATAACCATAAACCTAGGTCTAATCGTAAGCCTAACCGGAACTCTAACCCTAGCCCTCAACATATCCCTAAACCTAGGTCCAATCAGAACCCTAACCGGATCTCTAACTGTAGCTCTCAACATAACCCTAACCTAGGTCCAATCGGAACCCTAACCGGATCTCTAACGCTATCCCTCAACATAACCCTAAGCATAGGTCCAATCGGAACACTAACCAGATCTCTAACCCTAGCCCTCAACATAACCCTAACCCTAGGTCCAATCGGAACCCTAAACGGATCTCTAACCATTGCCCTCAACATAACCCTAACCCTAGGTCTAATCGTAACCCTAAACGGATCTCTAAACCTAGCCCTACACATAACCCTAACCCTAGGTCCAATCGGAACCCTAACCGGATCTGTGACCCTAGCCCTCAACATAACCCTAACCCTAGGTCGATTCGGAACCCTAACCGGATCTCTAACCCTAGCCCTCAACATAACCCTAACCTTAGCTCCAATCTGAACCCTGACCGGATCTCTAACCCTAGCCCTCAACATAACCCTAACCCTAGCTCCAATCTGAACCCTAACCGGATCTCTAACCCTAGCCCTCAACATAACCCTAACCCTAGGTCTAATCGGAACCCTAACCGGATCTCTAACCCTAGCCCTCAACATAACACTAACCCTAGCTCCAATCTGAACCCTAACCGGATCTCTAACCCTAGCCCTCAACATAACCCTAACCCTAGCTCCAATCTGAACCCTTACGGGATCTCTAACACTAGCCCTAAACATAACCCTAACCCTAGATCCAATCGGAACTCTAACTGGATCTCTAACCATAGCCCTCAACATAACCCTAACCCTAGCTCCAATCGGAACCCTAACCGGATCTCTAACCATAGCCCTCAACATAACCCTAACCCTAGGTCGATTCGGAACCCTAACCGGATCTCTAACCCTAGCCCTCAACATAACCCTAACCCTAGCTCCAATCTGAACCCTGACCGGATCTCTAACCCTAGCCCTCAACATAACCCTAACCCTAGCTCCAATCTGAACCCTAACCGGATCTCTAACCCTAGCCCTCAACATAACCCTAACCCTAGGTCCAATCGGAACACTAACCTGATCTCTAGCCCTAGCCCTAAACATAACCCTAACCCTAGGTCCAATCGGAACCCTAACCGGAACTCTACCCCTAGCCCTACACATAACCCTAACCCTAGGTTCAATCGGATCCCTAACAAGATCTCTAAACCTAACCCTCAACATATCCCTAACCCTAGGTCGATTCGGAACCCTAACCGGTTCTCTAACCCTAGCCCTCAACATAACCCTAACCCTAGGTCCAATCGGAACCCTAACCGGTTCTCTAACCCTAGCCCTCAACATAACCCTAATCCTAGGTCCAATCGTAAGCCTAACCGGATCTCTAACCCTAGCTCTCAACGTAACCCTAACCCTAGGTCCATTCGGAACCATAACCGGATATCTAAACCTAGCCCTCAACATAACCCTATCCGTAGGTCTAATCGTAACCCTAACAGGATCTCTAAACCTAGCCCTATACATAACCCTAACCCTAGGTCCAATCGGAACCCAAACCGGATCTCTAAACCTAGCCCTCAACATAACCCTAACCCTAGGTCCAATCGGAATCCTAACTGGATCTCTAACCCTACCCCTCAACATAACCCTAACCCTAGGTCCAATCGGAACCCCAACCGGATCTCTAACCCTAGCCCTCAACATATCCCTAATCCTAGGTCCAATCGGAACCCTAAAGGGATCTCTAACCCTAGCCTTCAACATAATCCTAACCCTAGGTTCCATGGGAACCCTAACCGGATATCTAAAACTAGCCCTCAACAGAACCCTATCCCTAGGTCCAATCGGAACCGTAAGCGGTTCTCTAACCCTAGCCCTCAACAAAACCCTATCCCTAGGTCCAATCGGAACCCTAACCGGATCTCGAACCCTAGCCCTCAACATAACCCTAACCCTAGGTCCAATCGGAACCCTAACTGGATCTCTAACCCTAGCCCTACCAATAACCCTAACCCTAGGTCCAATCGGAACCCTAACCGGATCTCTAACGCTAGCCCTCAGCATAACCGTAACCCTAGGTCGATTCGGAACCCTAACCGGATCTCAAACCCTAGTCCTCAACATAACCCTAACCCTAGGTCCAAAAGAAACCCTGTCAGGATATCTAACCCTAGCCCTCATCATAACCCTAACCGTAGGTCCAATCCTAACCCTAACCGGATCTCTAACCCTAGCCCTCAACATAACCCTAACCCTAGCTCCAATCGGAACCCTAACCGGATCTCTAAACCTAGCCCTCAACATAACCCTAACCCTAGGTCCAATCGGAACCCTAACCGGATCTCTAAACCTAGCCCTCAACATAACCCTAACCCTAGGTCCAATCGGAATCCTAACTGGATCTTTAACCCTACCCCTCAACATTACCCTAACCCTAGGTCAAATCGGAACCCTAACCGTCTCTCTAACCCTAGCCCTCAACATAACCCTAACCCTAGGTCCAATCGGAACCCTAAGCGGATCTCTAACCCTAGCCCTCAACATAACCATAAACCTAGGTCTAATCGTAAGCCTAACCGGAACTCTAACCCTAGCCCTCAACATATCCCTAAACCTAGGTCCAATCAGAACCCTAACCAGATCTCTAACTGTAGCTCTCAACATAACCCTAACCTAGGTCCAATCGGAACCCTAACCGGATCTCTAACGCTATCCCTCAACATAACCCTAAGCATAGGTCCAATCGGAACACTAACCAGATCTCTAACCCTAGCCCTCAACATAACCCTAACCCTAGGTCCAATCGGAACCCTAAACGGATCTCTAACCATTGCCCTCAACATAACCCTAACCCTAGGTCTAATCGTAACCCTAAACGGATCTCTAAACCTAGCCCTACACATAACCCTAACCCTAGGTCCAATCGGAACCCTAACCGGATCTGTGACCCTAGCCCTCAACATAACCCTAACCCTAGGTCGATTCGGAACCCTAACCGGATCTCTAACCCTAGCCCTCAACATAACCCTAACCCTAGCTCCAATCTGAACCCTGACCGGATCTCTAACCCTAGCCCTCAACATAACCCTAACCCTAGCTCCAATCTGAACCCTAACCGGATCTCTAACCCTAGCCCTCAACATAACCCTAACCCTAGGTCTAATCGGAACCCTAACCGGATCTCTAACCCTAGCCCTCAACATAACACTAAGCCTAGCTCCAATCTGAACCCTAACCGGATCTCTAACCCTAGCCCTCAACATAACCCTAACCCTAGCTCCAATCTGAACCCTTACGGGATCTCTAACACTAGCCCTAAACATAACCCTAACCCTAGATCCAATCGGAACTCTAACTGGATCTCTAACCATAGCCCTCAACATAACCCTAACCCTAGCTCCAATCGGAACCCTAACCGGATCTCTAAGCATAGCCCTCAACATAACCCTAACCCTAGGTCGATTCGGAACCCTAACCGGATCTCTAACCCTAGCCCTCAACATAACCCTAACCCTAGCTCCAATCTGAACCCTGACCGGATCTCTAACCCTAGCCCTCAACATAACCCTAACCCTAGCTCCAATCTGAACCCTAACCGGATCTCTAACCCTAGCCCTCAACATAACCCTAACCCTAGGTCCAATCGGAACACTAACCTGATCTCTAGCCCTAGCCCTAAACATAACCCTAACCCTAGGTCCAATCGGAACCCTAACCGGAACTCTACCCCTAGCCCTACACATAACCCTAACCCTAGGTTCAATCGGATCCCTAACAAGATCTCTAAACCTAACCCTCAACATATCCCTAACCCTAGGTCGATTCGGAACCCTAACCGGTTCTCTAACCCTAGCCCTCAACATAACCCTAACCCTAGGTCCAATCGGAACCCTAACCGGTTCTCTAACCCTAGCCCTCAACATAACCCTAATCCTAGGTCCAATCGTAAGCCTAACCGGATCTCTAACCCTAGCTCTCAACGTAACCCTAACCCTAGGTCCATTCGGAACCATAACCGGATATCTAAACCTAGCCCTCAACATAACCCTATCCGTAGGTCTAATCGTAACCCTAACCGGATCTCTAAACCTAGCCCTATACATAACCCTAACCCTAGGTCCAATCGGAACCCAAACCGGATCTCTAAACCTAGCCCTCAACATAACCCTAACCCTAGGTCCAATCGGAATCCTAACTGGATCTCTAACCCTACCCCTCAACATAACCCTAACCCTAGGTCCAATCGGAACCCCAACCGGATCTCTAACCCTAGCCCTCAACATATCCCTAATCCTAGGTCCAATCGGAACCCTAACGGGATCTCTAACCCTAGCCTTCAACATAATCCTAACCCTAGGTTCCATGGGAACCCTAACCGGATATCTAAAACTAGCCCTCAACAGAACCCTATCCCTAGGTCCAATCGGAACCGTAAGCGGTTCTCTAACCCTAGCCCTCAACAAAACCCTATCCCTAGGTCCAATCGGAACCCTAACCGGATCTCTAACCCTAGCCCTCAACATAACCCAAACCCTAGGTCCAATCGTAAGCCTAACCGGATCTCTAACCCTAGCCCTCAACATAACCCTAACCCTAGGTCCAATCGGAACCTTGACCGGATCTATAACCCTAACCCTCAACATAACCCTAACCCTAGCTCCAATATGAACCCTAAACGGATCTCTAACCCTAGCCCTCAACATAACCGTAACCCTAGCTCCAATCTGAACCCTAACCGGATCTCTAACCCTAGCCCTCAACATAACCCTAACCCTAGCTCCAATCTGAACCCTAACCGGATCTCTAACCCACCCCTCTACATTACCCTAACCCTATGTCCAATCGGAACCCTAACCGGATCTCTAACCCTAGCCCTCAACATAACCCTAACCCTAGCTCCAATCTGAACCTTAACCGGATCTCTAACCCTAGCCCTCAACATAACCCTAACCCTAGCTCCAATCTGAACCCTAACCGGATCTCTAACCCTAGCCCTCAACATAACCATAACCCTAGCTCCAATCTGAACCCTTACGGGATCTCTAACACTAGCCCTCAACATAACCATAACCCTAGATCCAATCGGAACTCTAACGGGATCTCTAACCCTATCCCTCAACATAACCCTAACCCTAGCTCCAATCGGAACCCTAACCGGATCTCTACCCATAGCCCTCAACGTAACCCTAACCGTAGGTCCAATCGGAACCCTAACGGGATCTCTAACCCTAGCCTTCAACATAATCCTAACCCTAGGTTCCATGGGAACCCTAACCGGATATCTAAAACTAGCCCTCAACAGAACCCTATCCCTAGGTCCAATCGGAACCGTAACCGGATCTCTAACCCTAGCCCTCAACAAAACTCTATCCCTAGGTCCAATCGGAACCCTAACCGGATCTCTAACCCTAGCCCTCAACATAACCCAAACCCTAGGTCCAATCGTAAGCCTAACCGGATCTCTAACACTAGCCCTCAACATAACCCTAACCCTAGGTCCAATCGGAACCTTGACCGGATCTCTAACCCTAACCCTCAACATAACCCTAACCCTAGCTCCAATCTGAACCCTAAACGAATCTCTAACCCTAGCCCTCAACATAACCCTAACCCTAGGTCCAATCGTAACCCTAAACGGATCTCTAACCCTAGCCCTACACATAACCCTAACCCTAGGTCCAATCGGAACCCTAACCGTATCTGTGACCCTAGCCCTCAACATAACCCTAACCCTAGGTCGATTCGGAACCCTAACAGGATCTCTAACCCTAGCCCTACACATAACCCTAACCCTAGGTCCAATCGGAACCCTAACCGGATCTCTAACCCTAGCACTCAACAAAACCCTATCCCTAGGTCCAATCGGAACCCTAACCGGATCTCTAACCCTAACCCTCAACATAACCCTAACCCTAGCTCCAATCTGAACCTTAACCGGATCTCTAACCCTAGCCCTCAACATAACCCAAACCCAAGCTCCAATCGGAACCCTAACCGGATCTCTAACCCTAGCCCTCAACATAACCCTAACCCTAGCTCCAATCTGAACCCTTACAGGATCTCTAACACTAGCCCTCAACATAACCCTAACCCTAGATCCAATCGGAACTCTAACGGGATCTCTAACCCTAGCCTTCAACATAATCCTAACCCTAGGTCCAATGGGAACCTGATCCGGATATCTAACACTAGCCCTCAACATAACCCTAACCCTAGGTCCAATCGGAACCTTAACCGGATCTCTAACCCTAGCCCTCAACATAACCCTAACCGTAGGTCCAATCGCAACCCTAACCGGATCTCTAACCCTAGCCCTCAACATAACCCTAACCCTAGGTCCAATCGGAACCCTAACCGGATCTCTAACCCTAGCCCTCAATATAACCCTAACCCTAGGTCCAATCGGAACCCTAACCTGATCTCTAGCCCTAGCCCTAAACATAACCCTAACCCTAGGTCCAATCGGAACCCTAACCGGAACTCTACCCCTAGCCCTACACATAACCCTAACCCTAGGTTCAATCGGAACCCTAACAAGATCTCTAAACCTAACCCTCAACATATCCCTAACCCTAGGTCGATTCGGAACCCTAACCGGTTCTCTAACCCTAGCCCTCAACATAACCCTAACCCTAGGTCCAATCGGAACCCTAACCGGTTCTCTAACCCTAGCCCTAAACATAACCCTAATCCTATGTCCAATCGTAAGCCTAACCGGATCTCTAACCCTAGCTCTCAACATAACCCTATCCCTAGGTCCATTCGGAACCATAACCGGATCTCTAAACCTAGCCCTCAACATAACCCTATCCCTAGGTCTAATCGTAACCCTAACCGGATCTCTAAACCTAGCCCTATACATAACCCTAACCCTAGGTCCAATCGGAACCTTTACCGGATCTCTAAACCTAGCCCTCAACATAACCCTAACCCTAGGTCCAATCGGAATCCTAACTGGATCTCTAACCCTACCCCTCAACATAACCCTAACCCTAGGTCCAATCGGAACCCCAACCGGATCTCTACCCTAGCCCTCAACATATCCCTAATCCTAGGTCCAATCGGAAACCTAACCGGATCTCAAACCCTAGCCCTCAACATAACCCTAACCCTAGGTCCAATCGGAACCCCAACCGGATCTCTAACCCTAGCCCTCAACATATCCCTAAACCTAGGTCCAATCAGAACCCTAACCGGATCTCTAACCGTAGCTCTCAACATAACCCTGACCTAGGTGCAATCGGAACCCTAACCGGATCTCTAACCCTAGTCCTCAACATAACCCTAACCCTAGGTCTAATCGTAACCCTAACCGGATCTCTAAACCCTGCCCTCAACATAACCCTAACCCTAGCTCCAATCGGAACCCTAACCTGATCTCTAACCATAGCCCTCAACGTAACCCTAACCCTAGGTCCAATCGGAACCCTAACGGGATCTCTAACCCTAGCCTTCAACATAATCCTAACCCTAGGTTCCATGGGAACCCTAACCGGATATCTAAAACTAGCCCTCAACAGAACCCTATCCCTAGGTCCAATCGGAACCGTAACCGGATCTCTAACCCTAGCCCTACACATAACCCTAACCCTAGGTCCAATCGGAACCCTAACCGGATCTCTAACCCTAGCCCTCAGCATAACCGTAACCCTAGGTCGATTCGGAACCCTAACCGGATCTCAAACCCTAGTCCTCAACATAACCCTAACCCTAGGTCCAATCGGAACCCTGTCAGGATATCTAACCCTAGCCCTCATCATAACTCTAACCGTAGGTCCAATCCTAACCCTAACCGGATCTCTAACCCTAGCCCTCAACATAACCCTAACCCTAGGTCTAATCGTAATCCTAACCGGAACTCTAACCCTAGCCCTCAACATATCCCTAAACCTAGGTCCAATCAGAACCCTAACCGGATCTCTAACCGTAGCTCTCAACATAACCCTAACCTAGGTCCAATCGGAACCCTAACCGGATCTCTAACCCTAGTCCATAACATAACCCTAACCCTAGGTCTAATCGTAACCCTAACCGGATCTCTAACCCCTGCCCTCAACATAACCCTAACCCTAGGTCCAATCAGAACTCTAACCGGATCTCTAACGCTATCCCTCAACATAACCCTAAGCATAGGTACAATCGGAACACTAACCGGATCTCTAACCCTAGCCCTCAACATAACCCTAACCCTAGGTCCAATCGGAACCCTAAACGGATCTCTAACCATAGCCCTCAACATAACCCTAACCCTAGGTCTAATCGTAACCCTAAACGGATCTCTAAACCTAGCCCTACACATAACCCTAACCCTAGGTCCAATCGGAACCCTAACCGGATCTATGACCCTAGCCCTCAACATAACCCTAACCCTAGGTCGATTCGGAACCCTAACCGGATCTCTAACCCTAGCCCGCAACATAACCCTAACCCTAGCTCCAATCTGAACCCTGACCGGATCTCTAACTCTAGCCCTCAACATAACCCTAACCCTAGCTCCAATCTGAACCCTAACCGGATCTCTAACCCTAGCCCTCAACATAACCCTAACCCTAGGTCCAATCGGAACCCTAACCGGATCTCTAACCCTAGCCCTCAACATAACCCTAACCATAGCTCCAATCTGAACCCTAACCGGATCTCTAACCCTAGCCCTCAACTTCACCCTAACCCTAGCTCCAATCTGAACCCTTACGGGATCTCTAACACTAGCCCTCAACATAAACCTAACCCTAGATCCAATCGGAACTCTAACGGGATCTCTAACCATAGCCCTCAACTAACCCTAACCCTAGCTCCAATCGGAACCCTAACCGGATCTCTAAGCATAGCCCTCAAAGTAACCCTAACCCTAGGTCCAATCCGAACCCTAACGGAATCTCTAACCCTAGCCTTCAACATAATCCTAACCCTAGGTTCCATGGGAACCCTAACCGGATATCTAAAACTAGCCCTCAACAGAACCCTATCCCTAGGTCCAATCGGAACCGTAACCGGATTTCTAACCCTAGCCCTCAACAAAACCCTATCCCTAGCTCCAATCGGAACCCTAACCGGATCTCTAACCCTAGCCCTCAACATAACCCTAACCCTATGTCCAATCGGAACCCTAACCGAATCTCTAACCCTAACCCTCAACATAACCCTAACCCTAGCTCCAATCTGAACCTTAACCGGATCTCTAACCCTAGCCCTCAACATAACCCAAACCCTAGCTCCAATCTGAACCCTAACCGGATCTCTAACCCTAGCCCTCAACATAACCCTAACCCTGGCTCCAATCTGAACCCTTACGGGATCTCTAACACTAGCCCTCAATATAACCCTAACCCTAGATCCAATCGGAACTCTAACGGGATCTCTAACCCTAGCCTTCAACATAATCCTAACCCTAGGTCCAATGGGAACCTGATCCGGATATCTAACACTAGCCCTCAACATTACCCTAACCCTAGGTCCAATCGGAACCCTAACCGGATCTCTAACCCTAGCCCTCAACATAACCCTAACCCTAGGTCCAATGGGAACCCTAACCGGATCTCTAGCCCTAGCCCTAAACATAACCCTAACCCTAGGTCCAATCGCAACCCTAACCTGATCTCTAACATTAGCCCTCAACATAACCCTAACCCTAGGTCCAATCGGAACCCTAACCGGATCTCTAACCCTAGCCCTCAACATAACCCTAACCCTAGGTCCAATCGGAACCCTAACCGGATCTCTAACACTAGCCCTACACATAGCCCTAACCCTAGGTCCAATCGGAACCCTAACCGGATCTCTAACCCTAGCCCTCAGCATAACCGTAACCCTAGGTCGATTCGGAACCCTAACCGGATCTCAAACCCTAGCTCTCAACATAACCCTAACCCTAGGTCCAATCGGAACCCTATCCTGATCTCTAACCCTAGCCCTCATCATAACCCTAACCGTAGGTCCAATCGTAACCCTAACCGTATCTCTAAACCTAGCCCTCAACATAACCCTAACCCTAGCTCCAATCGGAACCCTAACCGGATCTCTAACCCTAGCCCTCAACATAACCCTAACCCTAGGTCTAATCGTAAACCTAACCGGATCTCTATCCCTAGACCTATACATAACCCTAACCCTAGGTCCAATCGGAATCCTAACCGGATCTCTAACCCTAGCCCTCAACATAACCCTAACCCTAGGTCCAATCGTAACACTAACCGGATCTCTAACCCTAGCCCTCAACATAACCCTAACCCTAGGTCCAATCGGAACCCTAACCGGATCTCTAACCCTAGCCCTCAACATAAGCCTAACCCTAGGTCCAATCGGAACCCTAACCGGATCTCTACCCCTAGCCCTCAACATAACCCTAACCCTAGGTCCAATCGTAACCCTAACCGGATCTCTAACCCTAGCCTTCAACATAACCCTAACCCTAGGTCTAATCGTAAACCTAACCGGATCTTTAACTCTAGCCCTACACATAACCCTAACCCTAGGTCCAATCGGAACCCTAACCGGATCTCTAACCCTAGCCCTCAACATAACACTAACCCTAGGTCTAATAGGAACCCTAACCTGATCTCTAACATTAGCCCTCAACATAACCCTAACCCTAGGTCCAATCGGAACCCTAACCGGATCTCGAACCCTAGCCCTCAACATAACCCTAACCCTAGGTCCAATCGGAACCCTAACTGGATCTCTAACCCTAGCCCTACCAATAACCCTAACCCTAGGTCCAATCGGAACCCTAACCGGATCTCTAACCCTAGCCCTCAGCATAACCGTAACCCTAGGTCGATTCGGAACCCTAACCGGATCTCAAACCCTAGTCCTCAACATAACCCTAACACTAGGTCCAAAAGGAACCCTGTCAGGATATCTAACCCTAGCCCTCATCATAACCCTAACCGTAGGTCCAATCCTAACCCTAACCGGATCTCTAACCCTAGCCCTCAACATAACCCTAACCCTAGCTCCAATCGGAACCCTAACCGGATCTCTAAACCTAGCCCTCAACATAACCCTAACCCTAGGTCCAATCGGAACCCTAACCGGATCTCTAAACCTAGCCCTCAACATAACCCTAACCCTAGGTCCAATCGGAATCCTAACTGGATCTTTAACCCTACCCCTCAACATTACCCTAACCCTAGGTCAAATCGGAACCCTAACCGTCTCTCTAACCCTAGCCCTCAACATAACCCTAACCCTAGGTCCAATAGGAACCCTAAGCGGATCTCTAACCCTAGCCCTCAACATAACCATAAACCTAGGTCTAATCGTAAGCCTAACCGGAACTCTAACCCTAGCCCTCAACATATCCCTAAACCTAGGTCCAATCAGAACCCTAACCGGATCTCTAACTGTAGCTCTCAACATAACCCTAACCTAGGTCCAATCGGAACCCTAACCGGATCTCTAACGCTATCCCTCAACATAACCCTAAGCATAGGTCCAATCGGAACACTAACCAGATCTCTAACCCTAGCCCTCAACATAACCCTAACCCTAGGTCCAATCGGAACCCTAAACGGATCTCTAACCATTGCCCTCAACATAACCCTAACCCTAGGTCTAATCGTAACCCTAAACGGATCTCTAAACCTAGCCCTACACATAACCCTAACCCTAGGTCCAATCGGAACCCTAACCGGATCTGTGACCCTAGCCCTCAACATAACCCTAACCCTAGGTCGATTCGGAACCCTAACCGGATCTCTAACCCTAGCCCTCAACATAACCCTAACCCTAGCTCCAATCTGAACCCTGACCGGATCTCTAACCCTAGCCCTCAACATAACCCTAACCCTAGCTCCAATCTGAACCCTAACCGGATCTCTAACCCTAGCCCTCAACATAACCCTAACCCTAGGTCTAATCGGAACCCTAACCGGATCTCTAACCCTAGCCCTCAACATAACACTAACCCTAGCTCCAATCTGAACCCTAACCGGATCTCTAACCCTAGCCCTCAACATAACCCTAACCCTAGCTCCAATCTGAACCCTTACGGGATCTCTAACACTAGCCCTAAACATAACCCTAACCCTAGATCCAATCGGAACTCTAACTGGATCTCTAACCATAGCCCTCAACATAACCCTAACCCTAGCTCCAATCGGAACCCTAACCGGATCTCTAACCATAGCCCTCAACATAACCCTAACCCTAGGTCGATTCGGAACCCTAACCGGATCTCTAACCCTAGCCCTCAACATAACCCTAACCCTAGCTCCAATCTGAACCCTGACCGGATCTCTAACCCTAGCCCTCAACATAACCCTAACCCTAGCTCCAATCTGAACCCTAACCGGATCTCTAACCCTAGCCCTCAACATAACCCTAACCCTAGGTCCAATCGGAACACTAACCTGATCTCTAGCCCTAGCCCTAAACATAACCCTAACCCTAGGTCCAATCGGAACCCTAACCGGAACTCTACCCCTAGCCCTACACATAACCCTAACCCTAGGTCCAATCGGAACCCTAACCGGAACTCTACCCCTAGCCCTACACATAACCCTAACCCTAGGTTCAATCGGATCCCTAACAAGATCTCTAAACCTAACCCTCAACATATCCCTAACCCTAGGTCGATTCGGAACCCTAATCGGTTCTCTAACCCTAGCCCTCAACATAACCCTAACCCTAGGTCCAATCGGAACCCTAACCGGTTCTCTAACCCTAGCCCTCAACATAACCCTAATCCTAGGTCCAATCGTAAGCCTAACCGGATCTCTAACCCTAGCTCTCAACGTAACCCTAACCCTAGGTCCATTCGGAACCATAACCGGATATCTAAACCTAGCCCTCAACATAACCCTATCCGTAGGTCTAATCGTAACCCTAACCGGATCTCTAAACCTAGCCCTATACATAACCCTAACCCTAGGTCCAATCGGAACCCAAACCGGATCTCTAAACCTAGCCCTCAACATAACCCTAACCCTAGGTCCAATCGGAATCCTAACTGGATCTCTAACCCTACCCCTCAACATAACCCTAACCCTAGGTCCAATCGGAACCCCAACCGGATCTCTAACCCTAGCCCTCAACATATCCCTAATCCTAGGTCCAATCGGAACCCTAAAGGGATCTCTAACCCTAGCCTTCAACATAATCCTAACCCTAGGTTCCATGGGAACCCTAACCGGATATCTAAAACTAGCCCTCAACAGAACCCTATCCCTAGGTCCAATCGGAACCGTAAGCGGTTCTCTAACCCTAGCCCTCAACAAAACCCTATCCCTAGGTCCAATCGGAACCCTAACCGGATCTCGAACCCTAGCCCTCAACATAACCCTAACCCTAGGTCCAATCGGAACCCTAACTGGATCTCTAACCCTAGCCCTACCAATAACCCTAACCCTAGGTCCAATCGGAACCCTAACCGGATCTCTAACGCTAGCCCTCAGCATAACCGTAACCCTAGGTCGATTCGGAACCCTAACCGGATCTCAAACCCTAGTCCTCAACATAACCCTAACCCTAGGTCCAAAAGAAACCCTGTCAGGATATCTAACCCTAGCCCTCATCATAACCCTAACCGTAGGTCCAATCCTAACCCTAACCGGATCTCTAACCCTAGCCCTCAACATAACCCTAACCCTAGCTCCAATCGGAACCCTAACCGGATCTCTAAACCTAGCCCTCAACATAACCCTAACCCTAGGTCCAATCGGAACCCTAACCGGATCTCTAAACCTAGCCCTCAACATAACCCTAACCCTAGGTCCAATCGGAATCCTAACTGGATCTTTAACCCTACCCCTCAACATTACCCTAACCCTAGGTCAAATCGGAACCCTAACCGTCTCTCTAACCCTAGCCCTCAACATAACCCTAACCCTAGGTCCAATCGGAACCCTAAGCGGATCTCTAACCCTAGCCCTCAACATAACCATAAACCTAGGTCTAATCGTAAGCCTAACCGGAACTCTAACCCTAGCCCTCAACATATCCCTAAACCTAGGTCCAATCAGAACCCTAACCAGATCTCTAACTGTAGCTCTCAACATAACCCTAACCTAGGTCCAATCGGAACCCTAACCGGATCTCTAACGCTATCCCTCAACATAACCCTAAGCATAGGTCCAATCGGAACACTAACCAGATCTCTAACCCTAGCCCTCAACATAACCCTAACCCTAGGTCCAATCGGAACCCTAAACGGATCTCTAACCATTGCCCTCAACATAACCCTAACCCTAGGTCTAATCGTAACCCTAAACGGATCTCTAAACCTAGCCCTACACATAACCCTAACCCTAGGTCCAATCGGAACCCTAACCGGATCTGTGACCCTAGCCCTCAACATAACCCTAACCCTAGGTCGATTCGGAACCCTAACCGGATCTCTAACCCTAGCCCTCAACATAACCCTAACCCTAGCTCCAATCTGAACCCTGACCGGATCTCTAACCCTAGCCCTCAACATAACCCTAACCCTAGCTCCAATCTGAACCCTAACCGGATCTCTAACCCTAGCCCTCAACATAACCCTAACCCTAGGTCTAATCGGAACCCTAACCGGATCTCTAACCCTAGCCCTCAACATAACACTAAACCTAGCTCCAATCTGAACCCTAACCGGATCTCTAACCCTAGCCCTCAACATAACCCTAACCCTAGCTCCAATCTGAACCCTTACGGGATCTCTAACACTAGCCCTAAACATAACCCTAACCCTAGATCCAATCGGAACTCTAACTGGATCTCTAACCATAGCCCTCAACATAACCCTAACCCTAGCTCCAATCGGAACCCTAACCGGATCTCTAACCATAGCCCTCAACATAACCCTAACCCTAGGTCGATTCGGAACCCTAACCGGATCTCTAACCCTAGCCCTCAACATAACCCTAACCCTAGCTCCAATCTGAACCCTGACCGGATCTCTAACCCTAGCCCTCAACATAACCCTAACCCTAGCTCCAATCTGAACCCTAACCGGATCTCTAACCCTAGCCCTCAACATAACCCTAACCCTAGGTCCAATCGGAACACTAACCTGATCTCTAGCCCTAGCCCTAAACATAACCCTAACCCTAGGTCCAATCGGAACCCTAACCGGAACTCTACCCCTAGCCCTACACATAACCCTAACCCTAGGTTCAATCGGATCCCTAACAAGATCTCTAAACCTAACCCTCAACATATCCCTAACCCTAGGTCGATTCGGAACCCTAACCGGTTCTCTAACCCTAGCCCTCAACATAACCCTAACCCTAGGTCCAATCGGAACCCTAACCGGTTCTCTAACCCTAGCCCTCAACATAACCCTAATCCTAGGTCCAATCGTAAGCCTAACCGGATCTCTAACCCTAGCTCTCAACGTAACCCTAACCCTAGGTCCATTCGGAACCATAACCGGATATCTAAACCTAGCCCTCAACATAACCCTATCCGTAGGTTTAATCGTAACCCTAACCGGATCTCTAAACCTAGCCCTATACATAACCCTAACCCTAGGTCCAATCGGAACCCAAACCGGATCTCTAAACCTAGCCCTCAACATAACCCTAACCCTAGGTCCAATCGGAATCCTAACTGGACCTCTAACCCTACCCCTCAACATAACCCTAACCCTAGGTCCAATCGGAACCCCAACCGGATCTCTAACCCTAGCCCTCAACATATCCCTAATCCTAGGTCCAATCGGAACCCTAACGGGATCTCTAACCCTAGCCTTCAACATAATCCTAACCCTAGGTTCCATGGGAACCCTAACCGGATATCTAAAACTAGCCCTCAACAGAACCCTATCCCTAGGTCCAATCGGAACCGTAAGCGGTTCTCTAACCCTAGCCCTCAACAAAACCCTATCCCTAGGTCCAATCGGAACCCTAACCGGATCTCTAACCCTAGCCCTCAACATAACCCAAACCCTAGGTCCAATCGTAAGCCTAACCGGATCTCTAACCCTAGCCCTCAACATAACCCTAACCCTAGGTCCAATCGGAACCTTGACCGGATCTATAACCCTAACCCTCAACATAACCCTAACCCTAGCTCCAATATGAACCCTAAACGGATCTCTAACCCTAGCCCTCAACATAACCCTAACCCTAGCTCCAATCTGAACCCTAACCGGATCTCTAACCCTAGCCCTCAACATAACCCTAACCCTAGCTCCAATCTGAACCCTAACCGGATCTCTAACCCACCCCTCAACATTACCCTAACCCTATGTCCAATCGGAACCCTAACCGGATCTCTAACCCTAGCCCTCAACATAACCCTAACCCTAGCTCCAATCTGAACCTTAACCGGATCTCTAACCCTAGCCCTCAACATAACCCTAACCCTAGCTCCAATCTGAACCCTAACCGGATCTCTAACCCTAGCCCTCAACATAACCATAACCCTAGCTCCAATCTGAACCCTTACGGGATCTCTAACACTAGCCCTCAACATAACCATAACCCTAGATCCAATCGGAACTCTAACGGGATCTCTAACCCTATCCCTCAACATAACCCTAACCCTAGCTCCAATCGGAACCCTAACCGGATCTCTACCCATAGCCCTCAACGTAACCCTAACCGTAGGTCCAATCGGAACCCTAACGGGATCTCTAACCCTAGCCTTCAACATAATCCTAACCCTAGGTTCCATGGGAACCCTAACCGGATATCTAAAACTAGCCCTCAACAGAACCCTATCCCTAGGTCCAATCGGAACCGTAACCGGATCTCTAACCCTAGCCCTCAACAAAACTCTATCCCTAGGTCCAATCGGAACCCTAACCGGATCTCTAACCCTAGCCCTCAACATAACCCAAACCCTAGGTCCAATCGTAAGCCTAACCGGATCTCTAACCCTAGCCCTCAACATAACCCTAACCCTAGGTCCAATCGGAACCTTGACCGGATCTCTAACCCTAACCCTCAACATAACCCTAACCCTAGCTCCAATCTGAACCCTAAACGAATCTCTAACCCTAGCCCTCAACATAACCCTAACCCTAGGTCCAATCGTAACCCTAAACGGATCTCTAACCCTAGCCCTACACATAACCCTAACCCTAGGTCCAATCGGAACCCTAACCGTATCTGTGACCCTAGCCCTCAACATAACCCTAACCCTAGGTCGATTCGGAACCCTAACCGGATCTCTAACCCTAGCCCTACACATAACCCTAACCCTAGGTTCAATCGGAACCCTAACCGGATCTCTAACCCTAGCACTCAACAAAACCCTATCCCTAGGTCCAATCGGAACCCTAACCGGATCTCTAACCCTAACCCTCAACATAACCCTAACCCTAGCTCCAATCTGAACCTTAACCGGATCTCTAACCCTAGCCCTCAACATAACCCAAACCCAAGCTCCAATCGGAACCCTAACCGGATCTCTAACCCTAGCCCTCAACATAACCCTAACCCTAGCTCCAATCTGAACCCTTACAGGATCTCTAACACTAGCCCTCAACATAACCCTAACCCTAGATCCAATCGGAACTCTAACGGGATCTCTAACCCTAGCCTTCAACATAATCCTAACCCTAGGTCCAATGGGAACCTGATCCGGATATCTAACACTAGCCCTCAACATAACCCTAACCCTAGGTCCAATCGGAACCTTAACCGGATCTCTAACCCTAGCCCTCAACATAACCCTAACCGTAGGTCCAATCGCAACCCTAACCGGATCTCTAACCCTAGCCCTCAACATAACCCTAACCCTAGGTCCAATCGGAACCCTAACCGGATCTCTAACCCTAGCCCTCAATATAACCCTAACCCTAGGTCCAATCGGAACCCTAACCTGATCTCTAGCCCTAGCCCTAAACATAACCCTAACCCTAGGTCCAATCGGAACCCTAACCGGAACTCTACCCCTAGCCCTACACATAACCCTAACCCTAGGTTCAATCGGAACCCTAACAAGATCTCTAAACCTAACCCTCAACATATCCCTAACCCTAGGTCGATTCGGAACCCTAACCGGTTCTCTAACCCTAGCCCTCAACATAACCCTAACCCTAGGTCCAATCGGAACCCTAACCGGTTCTCTAACCCTAGCCCTAAACATAACCCTAATCCTATGTCCAATCGTAAGCCTAACCGGATCTCTAACCCTAGCTCTCAACATAACCCTATCCCTAGGTCCATTCGGAACCATAACCGGATCTCTAAACCTAGCCCTCAACATAACCCTATCCCTAGGTCTAATCGTAACCCTAACCGGATCTCTAAACCTAGCCCTATACATAACCCTAACCCTAGGTCCAATCGGAACCTTAACCGGATCTCTAAACCTAGCCCTCAACATAACCCTAACCCTAGGTCCAATCGGAATCCTAACTGGATCTCTAACCCTACCCCTCAACATAACCCTAACCCTAGGTCCAATCGGAACCCCAACCGGATCTCTAACCCTAGCCCTCAACATATCCCTAATCCTAGGTCCAATCGGAAACCTAACCGGATCTCAAACCCTAGCCCTCAACATAACCCTAACCCTAGGTCCAATCGGAACCCCAACCGGATCTCTAACCCTAGCCCTCAACATATCCCTAAACCTAGGTCCAATCAGAACCCTAACCGGATCTCTAACCGTAGCTCTCAACATAACCCTGACCTAGGTGCAATCGGAACCCTAACCGGATCTCTAACCCTAGTCCTCAACATAACCCTAACCCTAGGTCTAATCGTAACCCTAACCGGATCTCTAAACCCTGCCCTCAACATAACCCTAACCCTAGCTCCAATCGGAACCCTAACCTGATCTCTAACCATAGCCCTCAACGTAACCCTAACCCTAGGTCCAATCGGAACCCTAACGGGATCTCTAACCCTAGCCTTCAACATAATCCTAACCCTAGGTTCCATGGGAACCCTAACCGGATATCTAAAACTAGCCCTCAACAGAACCCTATCCCTAGGTCCAATCGGAACCGTAAGCGGATCTCTAACCCTAGCCCTCAACAAAACCCTATCCCTAGGTCCAATCGGAACCCTAACCGGATCTCTAACCCTAGCCCTCAACATAACCCAAACCCTAGGTCCAATCGTAAGCCTAACCGGATCTCTAACCCTAGCCCTAACATAACCCTAACCCTAGGTCCAATCGGAAACTTGACCGGATCTCTAACCCTAACCCTCAACATAACCCTAACCCTAGCTCCAATATGAACCCTAAACGGATCTCTAACCCTAGCCCTCAACATAACCCTAACCCTAGCTCCAATCTGAACCCTAACCGGATCTCTAACCCTAGCCCTCAACATAACCCTAACCCTAGCTCCAATCTGAACCCTAACCGGATCTCTAACCCACCCCTCAACATAACCCTAACCCTATGTCCAATCGGAACCCTAACCGGATCTCTAACCCTAGCCCTCAACATAACCCTAACCCTAGCTCCAATCTGAACCTTAACCGGATCTCTAACCCTAGCCCTCAACATAACCCTAACCCTAGCTCCAATCTGAACCCTAACCGGATCTCTAACCCTAGCCCTCAACATAACCATAACCCTAGCTCCAATCTGAACCCTTACGGGATCTCTAACACTAGCCCTCAACATAACCCTAACCCTAGATCCAATCGGAACTCTAACGGGATCTCTAACCCTAGCCCTCAACATAACCCTAACCCTAGCTCCAATCGGAACCCTAACCGGATCTCTACCCATAGCCCTCAACGTAACCCTAACCGTAGGTCCAATCGGAACCCTAACGGGATCACTAACCCTAGCCTTCAACATAATCCTAACCCTAGGTTCCATGGGAACCCTAACCGGATATCTAAAACTAGCCCTCAACAGAACCCTATCCCTAGGTCCAATCGGAACCGTAACCGGATCTCTAACCCTAGCCCTCAACAAAACCCTATCCCTAGGTCCAATCGGAACCCTAACCAGATCTCTAACCCTAGCCCTCAACATAACCCAAACCCTAGGTCCAATCGTAAGCCTAACCGGATCTCTAACCCTACCCCTCAACATAACCCTAACCCTAGGTCCAATCGGAACCTTGACCGGATCTCTAACCCTAACCCTCAACATGACCCTAACCCTAGCTCCAATCTGAACCCTAAACGGATCTCTAACCCTAGCCCTCAACATAACCCTAACCCTAGGTCTAATCGTAACCCTAAACGGATCTCTAACCCTAGCCCTACACATAACCCTAACCCTAGGTCCAATCGGAACCTTAACCGGATCTGTGACTCTAGCCCTCAACATAACCCTAACCCTAGGTCGATTCGGAACCCTAACCGGATCTCTAACCCTAGCCCTCAACATAACCCTAACCCTAGCTCCAATCTGAACCCTTACGGGATCTCTAACACTAGCCCTCAACATAACCCTAACCCTAGATCCAATCGGAACTCTAACGGGATCTCTAACCCTAGCCTTCAACATAATCCTAAACCTAGGTCCAATGGGAACCTGATCCAGATATCTAACACTAGCCCTCAACATAACCCTAACCCTAGGTCCAATCGGAACCCTAACCGGATCTCTAACCCTAGCCCTCAAAATAACCCTAACCCTAGGTCCAATCGGAACCTTAACCGGATCTCTAACCCTAGCCCTCAACATAACCTTAACCCTAGGTCCATGGGAACCCTAACCGGATCTCTAACTCTAGCCCTACACATCACCCTAACCCTAGGTCCAATCGGAACCCTAACCGGATCTCTAACCCTAGCCCTCTACATAACACTAACCCTAGGTCTAATAGGAACCCTAACCTGATATCTAACATTAGCCCTCAACATAACCCTAACCCTAGGTCCAATCGGAACCCTGTCAGGATCTCTAACCCTAGCCCTCATCATAACCCTAACCGTAGGTCCAATCCTAACCCTAACCGGATCTCTAACCCTAGCCCTCAACATAACCCTAACCCTAGGTCCAATCGGAACCATAACCGGATCTCTAAACCAAGCCCTCAACATAACCCTAACCCTAGGTCCAATCGGAACCCTAACCGGATCTCTAACCCTAGCCCTCAATATAACCCTAACCCTAGGTCGATTCGTAACCCTAACCGGATCCCTAAACCTAGCCCTCAACATAACCCTAACCCTAGCTCCAATCTGAACCCTTACGGGATCTCTAACACTAGCCCTCAACATAACGCTAACCCTAGATCCAATCCGAACTCTAACGGGATCTCTAACCCTAGCCTTCAACATAATCCTAAACCTAGGTCCAATGGGAACCTGATCCGGATATCTAACACTAGCCCTCAACATAACCCTAACCCTAGGCCAATCGGAACCCTAACCGGATCTCTAACACTAGCCCTCAACATAACCCTAAACCTAGGTCCAATCGGAACCTTAACCGGATCTCTAACCCTAGCCGTCAACATAACCTTAACCCTAGGTCCAATGGGAACCCTAACCGGATCTCTAGCCCTAGCCCTCAACATACCCTAACCCTAGGTCCAATCGCAACCCTAACCTGATCTCTAACATTAGCCCTCAACATAACCCTAACCCTAGGTCCAATCGGAACCCTAACCGGATCTCTAACCCTAGCCCTCAACATAACCCTAACCCTAGGTCCAATCGGAACCCTAACCGGATCTCTAACACTAGCCCTACACATAGCCCTAATCCTAGGTCCAATCGGAACCCTAACCGGATCTCTAACCCTAGCCCTCAGCATAACCGTAACCCTAGGTCGATTCGGAACCCTAACCGGTTCTCAAACCCTAGCCCTCAACATAACCCTAACCGTAGGTCCAATCGTAACCCTAACCGGATCTCTAACCCTAGCCCTCAACATAACCCTAACCCTAGCTCCAATCGGAACCCTAACCGGATCTCTAACCCTAGCCCTCAACATAACCCTAACCCTAGGTCTAATCGTAACCCTAACCGGATCTCTATCCCTAGACCTATACATAACCCTAACCCTAGGTCCAATCGGAACCCTAACCGTATCTCTAACCCTAGCCCTCAACATAACCCTAACCCTAGGTCCAATCGGAACCCTAACCGGATCTCTAACCCTAGCCCTCAACATAACCCTAACCCTAGGTCCAATCGGAACCCTAACCGGATCTCTAACCCTAGCCCTCAACATAACCCTAACCCTAGGTCCAATCGGAACCCTAACCTGATCTCTAGCCCTAGCCCTAAACATAACCCTAACCCTAGGTCCAATCGGAACCCTAACCGGAACTCTAACCCTAGCCCTACACATAACCCTAACCCTAGGTTCAATCGGAACCCTAACAAGATCTCTAAACCTAACCCTCAACATATCCCTAACCCTAGGTCGATTCGAAACCCTAACCGGTTCTCTAACCCTAGCCCTCAACATAACCCTAACCCTAGGTCCAATCGGAACCCTAACAGGTTCTCTAACCCTAGCCCTCAACATAACCCTAATCCTATGTCCAATCGTAAGCCTAACCGGATCTCTAACCCTAGCTCTCAACATAACCCTATCCCTAGGTCCATTCGGAACCATAACCGGATCTCTAAACCTAGCCCTCAACATAACCCTATCCCTAGGTCTAATCGTAACCCTAACCGGATCTCTAAACCTAGCCCTCAACATAACCCTAACCCTAGGTCCAATCCGAATCCTAACTGGATCTCTAACCCTACCCCTCAACATAACCCTAACCCTAGGTCTAATCGGAACCCCAACCGGATCTCTAACCCAAGCCCTCAACATATCCCTAATCCTAGGTCCAATCGGAAACCTAACCGGATATCAAACCCTAGCCCTCAAGATAACCCTAAACCTAGGTCTAATCGTAACCCTAACTGTAACTCTAACCCTAGCCCTCAACATATCCCTAAACCTAGGTCCAATCAGAACCCTAACCGGATCTCTAACCGTAGCTCTCAACATAACCCTGACCTAGGTCCAATCGGAACCCTAACCGGATCTCTAACCCTAGCCTTCAACATAATCCTAACCCTAGGTTCCATGGGAACCCTAACCGGATATCTAAAACTAGCCCTCAACAGAACCCTATCCCTAGGTCCAATCGGAACCGTAAGCGGATCTCTAACCCTAGCCCTCAACAAAACCCTATCCCTAGGTCCAATCGGAACCCTAACCGGATCTCTAACCCTAGCCCTCAACATAACCCAAACCCTAGGTCCAATCGTAAGCCTAACCGGATCTCTAACCCTAGCCCTAACATAACCCTAACCCTAGGTCCAATCGGAACCTTGACCGGATCTCTAACCCTAACCCTCAACATAATCCTAACCCTAGCTCCAATATGAACCCTAAACGGATCTCTAACCCTAGCCCTCAACATAACCCTAACCCTAGCTCCAATCTAAACCCTAACCGGATCTCTAACCCTAGCCCTCAACATAACCCTAACCCTAGCTCCAATCTCAACCCTAACCGGATCTCTAACCCACCCCTCAACATAACCCTAACCCTATGTCCAATCGGAACCCTAACCGGATCTCTAACCCTAGCCCTCAACATAACCCTAACCCTAGCTCCAATCTGAACCTTAACCGGATCTCTAACCCTAGCCCTCAACATAACCCTAACCCTAGCTCCCATCTGAACCCTAACCGGATCTCTAACCCTAGCCCTCAACATAACCATAACCCTAGCTCCAATCTGAACCCTTACGGGATCTCTAACACTAGCCCTCAACATAACCCTAACCCTAGATCCAATCGGAACTTTAACGGGATCTCTAACCCTAGCCCTCAACATAACCCTAACCCTAGCTCCAATCGGAACCCTAACCGGATCTCTACCCATAGCCCTCAACGTAACCCTAACTGTAGGTCCAATCGGAACCCTAACGGGATCACTAACCCTAGCCTTCAACATAATCCTAACCCTAGGTTCCATGGGAACCCTAACCGGATATCTAAAACTAGCCCTCAACAGAACCCTATCCCTAGGTCCACTCGTAACCCTAACCGGATCTCTAACCCTAGCCTTCAACATAACCCTAACCCTAGGTCTAATCGTAACCCTAACCGGATCTCTAACTCTAGCCCTACACATCACCCTAACCCTAGGTCCAATCGGAACCCTAACCGGATCTCTAACCTTAGCCCCCTACATAACACTAACCCTAGGTCTAATAGGAACCCTAATCGGATCTCTAACATTAACCCTCAACATAACCCTAACCCTAGGTCCAATCGGAACCCTGTGAGGATCTCTAACCCTAGCCCTCATCATAACCCTAACCGTAGGTCCAATCCTAACCCTAACCGGATCTCTAACCCTAGCCCTCAACATAACCCTAACCCTAGGTCCAATCGGAACCATAACCGGATCTCTAAACCAAGCCCTCAACATAACCCTAACCCTAGGTCCAATCGGAACCCTAACCGGATCTCTAACCCTAGCCCTCAATATAACCCTAACCCTAGGTCCAATCGGAACCCTAACCTGATCTTTAGCCCTAGCCCTAAACATAACCCTAACCCTAGGTCCAATCGGAACCCTAACCGGAACTCTACCCCTAGCCCTACACATAACCCTAACCCTAGGTTCAATCGGAACCCTAACAAGATCTCTAAACCTAACCCTCAACATATCCCTAACCCTAGGTCGATTCGGAACCCTAACCGGTTCTCTAACCCTAGCCCTCAACATAACCCTAACCCTAGGTCCAATCGGAACCCTAACCGGTTCTCTAACCCTAGCCCTAAACATAACCCTAATCCTATGTCCAATCGTAAGCCTAACCGGATCTCTAACCCTAGCTCTCAACATAACCCTATCCCTAGGTCCATTCGGAACCATAACCGGATCTCTAAACCTAGCCCTCAACATAACCCTATCCCTAGGTCTAATCGTAACCCTAACCGGATCTCTAAACCTAGCCCTATACATAACCCTAACCCTAGGTCCAATCGGAACCCTAACCGGATCTCTAAACCTAGCCCTCAACATAACCCTAACCCTAGGTCCAATCGGAATCCTAACTGGATCTCTAACCCTACCCCTCAACATAACCCTAACCCTAGGTCCAATCGGAACCCCAACCGGATCTCTAACCCTAGCCCTCAACATATCCCTAATCCTAGGTCCAATCGGAAACCTAACCGGATCTCAAACCCTAGCCCTCAACATAACCCTAACCCTAGGTCTAATCGTAACCCTAACTGGAACTCTAACCCTAGCCCTCAACATATCCCTAAACCTAGGTCCAATCAGAACCCTAACCGGATCTCTAACCGTAGCTCTCAACATAACCCTGACCTAGGTGCAATCGGAACCCTAACCGGATCTCTAACCCTAGTCCTCAACATAACCCTAACCCTAGGTCTAATCGTAACCCTAACCGGATCTCTAAACCCTGCCCTCAACATAACCCTAACCCTAGCTCCAATCGGAACCCTAACCGGATCTCTAACCATAGCCCTCAACGTAACCCTAACCCTAGGTCCAATCGGAACCCTAACGGGATCTCTAACCCTAGCCTTCAACATAATCCTAACCCTAGGTTCCATGGGAACCCTAACCGGATATCTAAAACTAGCCCTCAACAGAACCCTATCCCTAGGTCCAATCGGAACCGTAAGCGGATCTCTAACCCTAGCCCTCAACAAAACCCTATCCCTAGGTCCACTCGGAACCCTAACCGGATCTCTAACCCTAGCCCTCAACATAACCCAAACCCTAGGTCCAATCGTAAGCCTAACCGGATCTCTAACCCTAGCCCTAACATAACCCTAACCCTAGGTCCAATCGTAACCCTAACCGGATCTCTAACCCTAGCCTTCAACATAACCCTAACCCTAGGTCTAATCGTAACCCTAACCGGATCTCTAACTCTAGCCCTACACATCACCCTAACCCTAGGTCCAATCGGAACCCTAACCGGATCTCTAACCCTAGCCCTCTACATAACACTAACCCTAGGTCTAATAGGAACCCTAACCTGATCTCTAACATTAGCCCTCAACATAACCCTAACCCTAGGTCCAATCGGAACCCTGTCAGGATCTCTAACCCTAGCCCTCATCATAACCCTAACCGTAGGTCCAATCCTAACCCTAACCGGATCTCTAACCCTAGCCCTCAACATAACCCTAACCCTAGGTCCAATCGGAACCATAACCGGATCTCTAAACCAAGCCCTCAACATAACCCTAACCCTAGGTCCAATCGGAACCCTAACCGGATCTCTAACCCTAGCCCTCAATATAACCCTAACCCTAGGTCGATTCGGAACCCTAACCGGATCTCTAAACCTAGCCCTCAACATAACCCTAACCCTAGCTCCAATCTGAACCCTTACGGGATCTCTAACACTAGCCCTCAACATAACCCTAACCCTAGATCCAATCGGAACTCTAACGGGATCTCTAACCCTAGCCTTCAACATAATCCTAAACCTAGGTCCAATGGGAACCTGATCCGGATATCTAACACCAGCCCTCAACATAACCCTAACCCTAGGTCCAATCGGAACCCTAACCGGATCTCTAACACTAGCCCTCAACATAACCCTAACCCTAGGTCCAATCGGAACCTTAACCGGATCTCTAACCCTAGCCCTCAACATAACCTTAACCCTAGGTCCAATGGGAACCCTAACCGGATCTCTAGCCCTAGCCCTCAACATAACCCTAACCCTAGGTCCAATCGCAACCCTAACCGGATCTCTAACACTAGCCCTACACATAGCCCTAATCCTAGGTCCAATCGGAACCCTAACCGGATCTCTAACCCTAGCCCTCAGCATAACCGTAACCCTAGGTCGATTCGGAACCCTAACCGGTTCTCAAACCCTAGCCCTCAACATAACCCTAACCGTAGGTCCAATCGTAACCCTAACCGGATCTCTAACCCTAGCCCTCAACATAACCCTAACCCTAGCTCCAATCGGAACCCTAACTGGATCTCTAACCCTAGCCCTCAACATAACCCTAACCCTAGGTCTAATCGTAACCCTAACCAGATCTCTATCCCTAGACCTATACATAACCCTAACCCTAGGTCCAATCGGAACCATAACCGTATCTCTAACCCTAGCCCTCAACATAACCCTAACCCTAGGTCCAATCGGAACCCTAACCGGATCTCTAACCCTAGCCCTCAACATAACCCTAACCCTAGGTCCAATCGGAACCCTAACCTGATCTCTAGCCCTAGCCCTAAACATAACCCTAACCCTAGGTCCAATCGGAATCCTAACCGGAACTCTACTCCTAGCCCTACACATAACCCTAACCCTAGGTTCAATCGGAACCCTAACAAGATCTCTAAACCTAACCCTCAACATATCCCTAACCCTAGGTCGATTCGAAACCCTAACCGGTTCTCTAACCCTAGCCCTCAACATAACCCTAACCCTAGGTCCAATCGGAACCCTAACCGGTTCTCTAACCCTAGCCCTCAACATAACCCTAATCCTATGTCCAATCGTAAGCCTAACCGGATCTTTAACCCTAGCTCTCAACATAACCCTATCCCTAGGTCCATTCGGAACCATAACCGGATCTCTAAACCTAGCCCTCAACATAACCCTATCCCTAGGTCTAATCGTAACCCTAACCGGATCTCTAAACCTAGCCCTATACATAACCCTAACCCTAGGTCCAATCGGAACCCTAACCGGATCTCTAAACCTAGCCCTCAACATAACCCTAACCCTAGGTCCAATCGGAATCCTAACTGGATCTCTAACCCTACCCCTCAACATAACCCTAACCCTAGGTCCAATCGGAACCCCAACCGGATCTCTAACCCTAGCCCTCAACATATCCCTAATCCTAGGTCCAATCGGAAACCTAACCGGATATCAAACCCTAGCCCTCAACATAACCCTAACCCTAGGTCTAATCGTAACCCTAACTGGAACTCTAACCCTAGCCCTCAACATATCCCTAAACCTAGGTCCAATCAAAACCCTAACCGGATCTCTAACCGTAGCTCTCAACATAACCCTGACCTAGGTCCAATCGGAACCCTAACCGGATCTCTAACCCTAGTCCTCAACATAACCCTAACCCTAGGTCTAATCGTAACCCTAACCGGATCTCTAACCCCTGCCCTCAACATAACCCTAACCCTAGCTCCAATCGGAACCCTAACTGGAACTCTAACCATAGCCCTCAACGTAACCCTAACCCTAGGTCCAATCGGAACCCTAACGGGATCTCTAACCCTAGCCTTCAACATAATCCTAACCCTACGTTCCATGGGAACCCTAACCGGATATCTAAAACTAGCCCTCAACAGAACCCTATCCCTAGGTCCAATCGGAACCGTAAGCGGATCTCTAACCCTAGCCCTCAACAAAACCCTATCCCTAGGTCCAATCGGAACCCTAACCGGATCTCTAACCCTAGCCCTCAACATAACCCAAACCCTAGGTCCAATCGTAAGCCTAACCGGATCTCTAACCCTAGCCCTAACATAACCCTAACCCTAGGTCCAATCGGAACCTTGACCGGATCTCTAACCCTAACCCTCAACATAATCCTAACCCTAGCTCCAATATGAACCCTAAACGGATCTGTAACCCTAGCCCTCAACATAACCCTAACCCTAGCTCCAATCTAAACCCTAACCGGATCTCTAACCCTAGCCCTCAACATAACCCTAACCCTAGCTCCAATCTGAACCCTAACCGGATCTCTAACCCACCCCTCAACATAACCCTAACCCTATGTCCAATCGGAACCCTAACCGGATCTCTAACCCTAGCCCTCAACATAACCCTAACCCTAGCTCCAATCTGAACCTTAACCGGATCTCTAACCCTAGCCCTCAACATAACCCTAACCCTAGCTCCAATCGGAACCCTAACCGGATCTCTACCCATAGCCCTCAACGTAACCCTAACCGTAGGTCCAATCGGAACCCTAACGGGATCACTAACCCTAGCCTTCAACATAATCCTAACCCTAGGTTCCATGGGAACCCTAACCGGATATCTAAAACTAGCCCTCAACAGAACCCTATCCCTAGGTCCACTCGTAACCCTAACCGGATCTCTAACCCTAGCCTTCAACATAACCCTAACCCTAGGTCTAATCGTAACCCTAACCGGATCTCTAACTCTAGCCCTACACATCACCCTAACCCTAGGTCCAATCGGAACCCTAACCGGATCTCTAACCCTAGCCCTCTACATAACACTAACCCTAGGTCTAATAGGAACCCTAACCGGATCTCTAACATTAACCCTCAACATAACCCTAACCCTAGGTCCAATCGGAACCCTGTGAGGATCTCTAACCCTAGCCCTCATCATAACCCTAACCGTAGGT